>NC_081780.1:29676397-30038489 GCF_963082965.1 Carassius carassius
TGAGTGACAGCTGTTGCTGATGACAATTAATGGAGACGCCCACAAACTAATCAGTGCTGACGCGTAACACAGACTTCACCCACAAAGTGCAAAACCCAGAGATCACGGTTTACCAACCATGAGAGTAACATGCCCCAGAGCAGTTAAACTCTCCTCTCCAGGATTGTGTGTGTATCACAATCCGTTTTAGTATTTAAAACTTTTTTTTGACTATCTATAAATATAATTTCAGATAGGAGCAATTGTAATTTGATGAGTCATAATTATAATTCGACTAGTCACGATGACAATTAGATATCTACAATTATAATTGCACTACTAAGAAATCGGATTAGAGATATCTTTAAATATGATTTGACTAGTCAAAACTTAATTTAAGATATCCGTAATTACGTCACAGATATCTTCAATAGACATGTCACACATATGCAAATGTAGAGATATCTCTAATTAAAATTTGACTAGTCACAATTCTGAATTCTGATTTCACAACATATCTGAAATGTACCTGAATCTGCTGTTGTGTGACGTGAGAATAAATTTACACAGCTCCTCCCCACCGCCCCCCCAGATCTTTCTTGACATACAATTTATTTTCTGTGATTGGGAAACCATGGTGCATGCGTGTACTTTTCATGGGGGTCATTACCCCCTCAAAAATCAGATCCAGCTAATATAACCCCCCCAATATAATCACATCATTCATTAAAATAAATATGAAATATTCCAAATGAATACTTTTGTTCATTTTCTTTATTAATTTCATTTGCCAGCAAGAAAGATAGTATCATATTTTAAATGATCTGGAATGTACCCCCCGCCCACCGCACCGACTACTTGGTATTACCCAACCTGCTTTCTTTACCAAGTTTGTTCACTATTTTGCACAGTCGCTGGGATGAATGGTTGGAGAAAGTTGACAGAAAGATGAAAAGGACACTGAAAGGCAGCCAGACAATGAATTTAATGAAAATTTTAATGATGGTAGTTGCAGTGATAGGGCTTACTCATACACGAAAGCGGCTCATTACAGACACTCTAAATCCATCCGTGTGCACATGAGGGTGTGTTAAGAATGTAGGAGGGTGCCCTTCTTTAAAGCCGTCTAGCACTATGTTGCGGTCCATGACAGCAAGAACCCCTTCAACTTCTGGCAACACACAGTCTTCCAATGACAGCGGCTCAGATGTGGAGTTAACTGCACCACGCAGCAACAGTTAAATTCCTTCTACACTGGACGCGACGAAGCAAGTGTGAAAAATCATTTTAATATGTTTTAATATGCACCGCGATGCAGACAGACACTGAAAATAATGGGATAGTATATTGTCGCACTGCTTCCGTCCTACCATATGCCTAGTTATCTATCGTGTCAAAATGTAGTTGGTTTAGAATAGATAACTCTTTTGACTCCAATCTGGCAACACTGTTGACCATACACTCAAAACAAAACAAAGACACATTTAAATGTAAGCCTTACTTAACCTTTTTACACCTAAGTTTAAAAGTTTGTCAAGGTGACCGTTATTGATCGTAGTGTCACTTTATGGTTCCCATGGAGACGCGTCATTCATAGCTTGTCACACCGCAGCCACAATAGCACTGAATGACTGATGATTTACTTTTATTTCTTTATTTATTCAAAATTTCACAAATTTGTTAGCTATAGCAGGATATATCTGATATCCCTATTGTCAAATAAGTGCAAGTGGATGTGTTTTGTTGTTCAAAAACCTTTATAACGATTGCGTTACTTGAGCTGTATGCACAATGTTTTTTAGGTATCTTATTAAAATACCTAATAAAATACACTTTCATTTTCTCTATTTAAAAGTTTTTGAGAGGACATCTACAGTTGTGAATTCTTTACACTTAGAACCCATAACAATGCCAAGAGTTTGACAACCACCCAAGCGCTAAAAGTGCCTGTTTTCGTTTTAGTTTATTCTTCCTTGGTTATTATGCTTAATGTTTGGCTTTATGGTCACCAGTAATATATAGATCCTGACTGAAAAATGACATTAAAATCTACATATGCTCAGGCATACAACAATATATCTCCAGTGTACACGTTTTGTATTCACTTAGCTTAACTAAATGGAAAATGAATGCAATGCAGGTAGATTTCTAAGACATAAAACCTATATATTCGATATTGATTACCATACAAGTTGTATGCGTACATAATGTTATTAAAAGGGTATTTCGCATGAAATAAAAGCTTACCGACCAATTACTTGCCTTCGAAGAGTTTTTTTCTTCTGTTGGACATTAAAAAATAAGTGATTTAGAAGAATGTTGGTAACTGGTAGCCATGTTCAACAGAAGAAAGGATCTAATAAATGACATAATTTAGATATGAGATTATTAGTTAGAGTTACCAGGGTCAGGACAAATTCGGGTCAAATATTGCTTTAACATTTAGAATGGAATAAAGGGTGATGAAACTTTTTATTGGAATGGAGAAAACTGGCTAGAGCCGTCGACTCAACGGCTATATGCCTTAAAGTGGTCAGTATTCTCCAGCTGGTGCACAGCTCGGGGACGTTCACCCCTTAGTTGTGAGGTGATGGAGGTTCTCTCCTTCCTACAGGAGCTGTTGGATAAGGGCAGAGCCCCCTCCATGCTCAAAGTTTACGTGGCGGCTATCGCAGCGTTTTCTGAGACAACGCTCGGTCAGTCAATAGGAAGGAATGATTTGGTCATCTGCTTCCTTAGAGGAGCTAGGAGGCTGAATCCTCCCAGACCTCTGTCAGTCCCTGTATGGGACCTCTTGACGGTTTTGGAGGCCATGAAAGGTTCCCCTTTCGAGCCCATCCGAACGATTAGCCTCAAACATCTGTCATTCAAGACAGTGTTCTTGTTGGCTTTCGCTTCAGTGAAGCGTGTGGGTGATCTGCACGCGCTCTCGGTGAGCCCGACGTGCTTGGAGTTTGGGCCTAATGACTCAAGGGTCATACTCAAAACTAGGCACGGTTATGTGCCGAAATCCCTCAACACGCCGTTTCGGGCTCAGGTTATTTCCCTGTCTGCCCTGTCGGTGTCAGGAGAGGATGGAGACTCGAGTCTTCTTTGCCCCATTAGGGCTTTTAAGAGCTTATGTGTCTCGCTCCGCTGTCTTTAGACAGACTGAGCAGCTGTTTGTCTCGTTCAGTGGACGTTCCAAGGGAATGGCTGTTTCGAGACAGAGCCTATCCAGATGGATAGTTGACGCCATAGCGTTAGCTTACGCTTCCAGGGGCCTTCAGTGCCCACTGGGCGTCAGAGCACACTCCACAAGAGGTGTCGCCTCGTCGTGGGCGTGGTCTAGTGGGATCTCCTTACAGGATATATGTATGGTGGCAGGATGGGCCTCGCCGTCTACATTTATCAGGTTCTATAACCTGGAGGTTCCCGCCCTGCAAGCAGGGCTGCTGTCGGTATAGTCGAATCAGGGCCCTGATTGGAACTCTGAGATCGCAAGCGCTATGCGCTGCCGACTGTTATATGGGCAGAATTGCGTAAGACCCGCATTACCACATTGGTCAGGCCTTGTCTTGACTGTGTGATGTCATATTGCCGCGTCTACGGACGCTGCTAGATATGGGACGGAGGGCCCCCCCCCTTCCTGTTCTGGACTCTCTGTGAGTCCCTCTGGTGACTGTGCACTGTAAATCCTGGGCGTTGCTTCCAGGTTTATTGGTGTGTGAACCCTGGGCGCACGGCGCTTTACATGGGGTTCCCGTAGCGTCTTAGCTAAGACGCAGTACGAGAGAACTCTCGTAAGAGAACGTACTCGGTTACTAACGTAACCTCGGTTCTCTCTAGAAGAGGGAAAGAGTACTGCGTTCTCTGCCGTGCGTACGATTCACTCTGGTTCGCTTCGGCAATGAAATAAATCAGGTGAGTCAGCCTTTTCGAGCTCCCTTTATAGGGCTAGGCCACACCCGTTTCGGCGGGAAGTGGCATGTTGGTCTGATGTTGCATCAGCCTGCGCTCGATAGGCTTGTGCAGTTGCCGCAGAGCAGCCAATGAGCGAGCGAGCCGTCTCCCCTATGGCTGTGTGCTGCTGCAAATGCGCTTTACAATAATTCAAAACTAAGGATAATTTTTTGCTTCAGTATTTCGTGAAAAGAGACTTTTCCCGTAGCGTCTTAGCTAAGACGCAGTACTCGTTCCCTCTTCTAGAGAGAACCGAGGTTACGTTAGTAACCGAGTACGTTTCACAGCATAGGGTGCGTGTTCGTGTCAACCCAGCAGCTGCTGCAAGGAGATGGAGTAGCACAGAGGCTCGAAGAGTGTATCACGTGCCCTTTCCCAACAGTCTGTGGCACATTGATGGCAACATGCGCCTCATAAGGTTAATTAAATTACAGGTAGTTGAGATTTCTGTCAATGCAGCATAAAAATAGTGTGACAGTAGACCTGCATTAGGCAATTCTTGCAGGTAAATGGATACTATAGCCAAATGTGTATGTTGTATTGCATGATACTACAGTATATAAAACCCCATATAGTCCTGCCTGAAAGTCCTTCATTAAGGCATTTTAGATCTAAGACTTTTTGTAAAGCTGCTTTAAAATAGTGTGTACTTTGAGAACTGCACTGTACTAAAACAATTTCCAATTTGTCAATATTAAATATAAATACATTATAAATTGTAATAAGTATAATTATGCTAGGTTGCCTGTAGTATATGTATTACTCCTATAGTACTTATGATTCCAGTTATATATACTTCCTCATATCTTGATTGAAACCTGCTTTTATTCACCAATTATTTCATGTTCTATTAGAAATTGGACCATCTGTACTTTACTATTTGTGAGCCCAGATGTAAAAGGTGACCTGTTTCCAATAAAATATTTAGTGTCTTTGAGTCCAAAAGGCATCCGCAAAAATTCAAAAAGCCCAAATAATGTTATCACCGCTGTTTTTGGGATGTCCTCCTTGAAGACTGGCACCTGATGGTAACCTCGAATAAGGGACTGTTCGTTATTTATTTAAGGGGCCACCGGAGGAGTTTTGAGATCTGTTGTCAAAAAAGACATGACCCTCCCTTCGCCAGCAATAAATTTTTCTATGACCCTCCAAAATGATTGTGAAAAAATGCATGACCCTCCCCGATAATTAATTGATTTCTGTACTGGTTTGCGCTTGGCAAAGATGTTCAGAAGCCACTGTTTTTTAACAATGACAAACGTCAAACCTCTGCGTACATTACACATCGCACCCCACTGTTATTGTGGCCATTTCAGTAGATTTACTCGTTGTGGAAACACAATATAAGCAACACTTTCTGCATACTCATCTAACGTTACATGAAATATAACAAAACATTACCATTCAACAAAGCACATGGGTATAACAAATTCAACACATTAACTGGTTGCTATGGACTCGTAACCAGGCTTCCTCAGTCAGTATATTTACCTTTAAAAGCTGCCGAAGTTGAACATCCAAAACTCCATTTCTCAGACGCGCGTCAATTTGGGAGCTTGCATGTACTCCTTCCTTCTCAAATGCCTTGAAAAGGCTGTCGTTTGCACAATTTCAAATCACCGGGACATTTGAAGAGTTTCGTATTGGCGCCAGAAATCACATTCGCTCTTTTTTTTTTACGAGCTTTTACGAGATTGTAGGTGGGTCATGTGACATGTGGAGTATATAGCATATTTGAAAATGTAATTCTAGCATTCGGTGTAATTCTATTCAAATTGAATAGTATCAATACTATTGTTAAAAAACAGATTATTTTTTATTATTGTTTTAAATTAAACCGACCCATTTTTTAATTCTCGCGACTCACCCGAGGGTCGCGCGCAATCTCATCACTCTAAACCCACAGCGCGAGGCTTTTATTTTACTCTTCTACCCTTTGTGAAAAAAGAAAATGAAGGATAAACGTGGTGTGCAACGGGGTAGGTGCCTGAAGTGTGAAGAATGCGAGGATTACGACCTGCCAGCACAGGGCAATGCCTGCAGCTACTGTGGATGCACACCAGTACAACACCTTCAAGTCCCAGAGACCGAGTTGGGTCAGAAATTTGAAAGTTGCCAGAAATTCGACCAGGTATTAATTGTCTACATTTGATATTGTTTATGTTGCTAGCGTTTCTGCTGTTGGTTTGTTGCTTTGTTGCTAGGCAACGTGAAACCTTTGAGCTAGTCAAATTCCAGCTTCATGTCAGTGATGATACTTCAGCAACAGGTGGCACAGTTTAGCTATAGGGTTGGATTCTCAAAGAAAGCAACTCCAAAATAGTGTTGCTTTCATATTGCCTAGTAGCAGACATATCTATATGCCTATAGACCAACACCAAATGTTCATTAAAAGGGGTCCTGCCAATGTATAATGTATACAGTGAAGTATATAGCGTTTCATTTCTATATTGTTCATACATTTCTTTCTTGAATGCTACTGTTAAATACATCTCCTGTAGCTGAAAAAATAAAATAAAGCAGTTTTTAGACTGTCTTGCTCAGTCACTTGCAAAATAGCTAAACCATCATGAAAATGAATTGTATAAAATCATGAATTGGGATTTTCCTGAAAACTATTGTGATGTGATATTTTTGCCATATCACCCAACCCTCTTCTTGTGCTACAACTGTTTGGCCTGTTCTACAAAACTTTCATCCTCTGTAAGCACCAGACCAGTGCGTACAGCCCTGCTGTAGACCTGTTCATAGAATATTGATTTTCAAAACTCTATAGTAGTGCATGTAAAGTTCCTACATGGAATGTTAATTTTCAAAAGAGCTGTGTGGCCTATGCTCTGTTGCTATATGGCATCTGGACTAGTTTTCCCATTGGCTTAGCATCCTGTTGAATATGGACATGAATACTTTTTCATTGAGACAATGTAACAATTCCAAAAATCATACTGTTTTCAACTAATTTGGTTTCCTGTTGCAATGTTTGGATTATATAGAATGTAGAATAAAAAGAAATGCTGTATTGCTGTTTCCCAAAAAGGAAATAAAAAAATACCATATTAATAGATCATTTAAATTTAAATTGTTCGGTCTATTCTTTTCACAGCTCACTGAAAAGAGGAAGCTATATTTGGGATGGGTTCCCCACCCCAAGGCAGCAAAGACCCGTTTTAACAACGAGATCCTGCCAGCTTTCTACGAAGCTTCATACCCTGTTCCTGACGACAAGCTTTTCAAAAAGGACTTCATCATTGAACGCAATCGAGCTTTTGAAATATTAGAAAAACTAGATAAACATGAGAGCAGACTCTCGTTCATCAGAGGAAATAATCCTGCTGCCGGGGGCCGCTTCCTTAAAACTGACTTCAACATTAAGTCTAGGCATGACTTAGACAAAATGGACAGAGTTATATCAGAAATAAAAGATGACAGACAGCACATTCAGTTTCATGACAATTCACTATTCAGACAGGATGGGATAAGACTCAAAGCAGGGCAAGAGAGCAAGCATGCGTACAATATCCAAGCCAAGGCCAGGATGACAAGCCTGATTTCCTGTGCGGAAAGTGAGCGGGCAAGGTTGGAGGCTGCATTGCAGAGACTCAAGACCTTCTTCAGCTCTGAGGACAGGGATCCATCTCGAGTGAAAAGAATGAAGAAGCAAGCCAAGAAGAAGGCAGAGAAGAAGAAGGCTCTGCGGAGGGAGAAACAGGAGAAGATATTGATTGAGGCCATTTTTCCGGAAGCGTCTGACTCTGGTGTTCAGCAGGTGTACGTAGGCGCTGTGGCTGCGCTGAACCACCAGCAAGGCACTCTCCTCTACAGTCTGATGAAAAAGTTAAACATCACTACAGAAGCCCATGCCATGATCCTGGCCAACCTCAGCAAGACAGGTAGACAAGGCTACCAGGTGGCTCATCTCAGTTACCATGCAACATGTATGGGAGAGTGTGAGTCTGAAGACTGCCCCTTCTTTGAAAGAGCTGCAGCTCTTTTCCGCAGCCTTGGGGGCCAGACTCACCGGAACATGTATGCTCCCTCTGCTACAGGCTTGCCACAGCTGGGTATGGCAGAACTGGACAGAGAGGTCTTTGAGAATGCAGAGGGCACCGCAGAATTAGCCCACCTACTTTCAGAGGGTTGCTTTGCAGAGGAAGTGGTACAGTTAATCAAAGCACTCTAAACTCAAGATTTTGTTTCAGCATTTGTGTTTTTGTTAATGTCTTTTCGTTCATTTAAATGATACACTGTTTACAGTACTGCACTTTATATTTAGAGTTGAAAAAAATGAGGAGAGGGAAACCAGAAGAGCCCAAAGTAGTGTGGCCAGCAAGACTAAGCCCAAAGCAATGTTCATTATTAAAGTTATCTTTTTGTGATAGTAAAAATGAAGATGGTCTAACAGACAAAATGTTCTTTTGTTTTATTCACCGGTCAACTTTTTGCTGATTAAAGCCAGATTTCATCCATCTGTATGCCTATTGTTGTGTGAGAGTCCTCATCACTTTTGTTGTGAGTCTTGTGACAGTATGAGAATTTTGTATGCCATAAATATGGTCCACTCATGTCTATACATCAGGCAATCAGAGATGGAAAGCCTAGCTTCAGTGGAAAAAAAAATAGCCTACAAACATTACTACAATACGCAGCAAGTGTTTAAATATATGAGATACAGCTCAAATAACTATTGGGAAACAGTAGTGCAGTAAAGCATATAGTTTTATTAAGAGGTAATGCATGTCTGGGAAAGATCTGTAGAAATACAGACAAATGCGTTCACAAACACAGCATAATGAACAATACAACAGTGCACAATGCACAAAATTCTAACATCTTTTTTAAATTCTGAGGGCATTATAAGAGGTCTCAAAAAACCTTAGAAGAAGATATAATCTGTGTTCACTACCTTCTGTCTCAGTCTACCAAATCTAGATACATTTGGCTCCTTTTCTACAACATCACTGTCAACATCAGCAGCATCACTGTCGCCAACCTCTAAAACTACTTCATCTTCACTCTCGTCACTAGACAAGTCTAACTCTGACTCAGTGTCTGAAGCAGGGTCATCAGTTGGAAGAGCTGCAAGATCACTGAGAACACTTGAGCAAACAGTTTTGCCTATGTGAGCTCCCACCATCTCTAGCTTGATGCTCTTTCTGCAAGTCTGTTGCATCCCATGTTTGGACAAATACTTGTCCAAGTCTGAAACACGCAGTTTAGATAACTGACCCTGTCTGTATAGTTCCTCCCAGTCATAGTCATCATATGTTTTCGCATTTGACTGCACTTTTCTGTCATCTATTTCAGCAGATCGCTTGGCTTTCATCAAGTCCATGCGTTTCATATGCTGCACATATTCACGTACACAACGCTCTTCGACCACATACTTCTGTGAGAATTCTGAGATGGAGACTGGATTGTCTAGCTGGACGTCCCTGCGTCCAACAGCCTTCTTAAGTTGAGCACGTGGTTGAAAGTCATCTGGCAGTCGGCCATCAACTGGGGTTCTGTTGTAAGGGCAGTACTTCAGAGCTGGCAGTTGTTGGTGGTCTGGATAAGGTCTAGGGATCCTTGTAATTGGTGGTCCAGAGAGGGGATTTGAAGAGCAGAAGTCACAGAGAGCCCCTGACCCTGATGATTGGGAAAAAGCAAATGTCAGTTTAACATTCTCTTTACAAAACTCATGTTCAACAGAGTGTTTTCCACCTTATTTATAAACAAATTCTTTTTTTCCCCCCAAGATTGTAAATAGTGTCTATAGGAAGAGATGGCAAACAAGAGACAGGGATGGGAAAATGCTGCAGCACTATTATTTTCATTATGACAATATAGACGTTCCGGAATAGGCCTTGTTTGTTTTCTAGTTGCAATGTTAGATACGCATTTTGCAGTAAATAAACAATGTCACTTCTGGTCCCCAATGGAATTCTAGAAAGAGAAAATAATGGACTTAACATTCAGACAAATGAAATTATGCAGCAAACTCACCTTTGCAACTTCCCTTGAGGAACTCCATGTACAGTTCACCAATCTCAAAATGTCTGTCAATGAAGCTTTCTATCTTCTGAAAGTAATTATGGCCTGGAACAGCTGATCTCTGGGTCTTGCAACTTGTCATGTAACGCTGTAGATACTCACGGTTGTAGAAGAACTGTAGTTCTGAAAAAGATGTACACACATATTGGTCCTTTACTTTTCACAGTCAATACATCTGGGGCAGGGGACTGTAGTCCCCCGTTCAATAATGAATAGCAGATTGTTGCAGAGTGCCCCAGACTTTTACTTTGGTAGTCATTGAGCTGAAAAGCCCAGGTTTTACATTTACGCATTTGGCAGACGCTTTTATCCAAAGCGACTTACATTGCATTTCAACACACATTTTAAGTTCTTATCAGTTCTTGCTTTCCCTGGGAATTGAACCCATGACCTTGGTGTTGCAAACGTGAACACTCCGTTTAAGCTTTTATTACTTTATTGCTCCATGGTGAGCACCAAACTCATCTGTGAATCGAGGCTAAAGCGCAGTGTACCTCAAAGGTTTATTTTCCTTCTGGAAAAAAAAGGGAAATTAATGAAGCTCATACCTGTTTTTTCCACAGTGAATGCTCTGGTAAATCCT
This sequence comes from Carassius carassius, assembly GCF_963082965.1. Classification (NCBI taxonomy): domain Eukaryota; kingdom Metazoa; phylum Chordata; class Actinopteri; order Cypriniformes; family Cyprinidae; genus Carassius; species Carassius carassius. Next base: position 29,686,935 of record NC_081780.1, read on the forward strand.
GCTGGGGCAGGTGACTGGTCAATTCTGAGTCTGACTTCTTCTGCCACAGCCCAAGCATTGTTTTCCATCATCTTCTGTGCATGATCCTGAAGGGCTGATCTGGTCATTGTGGATATATCAGTTTCTGTCAAACCATGGGTCTCAGAAAATATCTGCCACTGGATTGTACCTCCATCACATATTGCTTCACCTGCAATTAACAAAGTTCACTCCCAAATGTACTTTTTTTTTTAAACACAATTTTAAATGCACCCCTTCACCAACTACCCTCTTCTGTCCACCACGCCTCTTTTCCTCCACAAACAATGAATTCCCCCTTGGTCTCAGGGAGCATGAACTGTTTGTAAAGGAAATTTGTATAGACAGTATAGACGGGCCCTTTTGCTTGAAAGGTCCATCAGGATGAAATGAGTTTTGTAGGATATGACTATAGCACATTTACCCAAGCAAGCATTCAGTCTTTCAGCTTCATTTTGCCCAGAATCCTCCCGAGCTCTGTGAATTCGACACAGTAGGTCCGTTGAATGAATCCGGAATTTTTTCTGCTGCTCTGAAACGTACCTGAAAGACATTTCCATTTTCAAACTGTCAATATTTGTATTGAGGACATTTTCACAGACATAGAAAATATGAAATAAATATGTATGTAGTCTGTTGACTGAAAAACGTACCTCAAATATGAAACACCAACTCCAGGTCCAGCATCTGTCAGCTCAATGATCTGGGGACAAACCATGGGCATTGGGGTGAGATCCAGATGTTTCAGCAAATCTTGGCAGGACTTCATTAATGGCTTGTAGCAGTCCCACGCATTCTTTTTTGAACTGGAAGCCAGTGTCGCTACAGCATTCTCAACTGCAGTCACTACACCAGATACCTGACTAATGACCTCACTCCCTAATGCAATGCAAGCAGCAGACAGACAGTCTTTGACTTGAAACCAGTCCTATGTGCCTTGTTCCAGTTGCTGTTTGAATGACTTCAATTGCAGGTTGGTGTATGAGTGGAAAGGGCAGTCTGGTCCCTCTGTAACACACTTTACATCAGCTTCCATTGCAGTGTCAAGGAAGTATTTTGTGGCATCTCTGGTCCGACAGAAGAGCTTTCTCACATCCTTCTGGACCGCTGTCCCAGGAATCTCAAAATCATCCGGGCACTCCCTCCTGAGACGCATATAATTGGAGGCCCAAGTTGTCCCATGGGTCCCGATGTAGGCCTTTGGGTGGACTACTGCCATACTGGAATCATCTGAAGATACCAAGGTAGTGGCCTCCAACTGAGAAGGTTCTTTCTTGAGCAGACGGAAAGCAGAGGGTGTGATGTACATGGAAGGCTCTGGGAAGTCGTGAACTGGTAGCCTTTTTGCAACCTGATCATCTGTGGGTTGGAGAACCGATTGTCTCCTTGACCCATGAAATCCCTCTGAAAATATTAGTTGTGACTCACCCACCCATTTACAGTGGTGCACATTAATAATACTGTTTCAACATAACAACAAACCTGAGGTTCCAGGGCGAAGGTAAGCCTTGTCGTCCATGCTGATGGCCACAGCAAACTTTCTCATCTCCCCAGCCTCAACTCCAAACAGATGCTCTTTGGCAAAAGAAACGTGTTTCCTCTGATGGTGAGTGCATTCATTTTCTCTTTCCTCTGTTTTTGGAGGTTTCTTTGAGCACCAGAGTCCTAAACCCTTCTAAAGAAAACATTAAAACAAAAATATACTATCATATTTATCTGTAAAGAATTAAACATCACATAGTTTAATGAAAAATAGTGGCATACACCAACAATTTAAATGAATACACATTCTTTCAGTTCTCGAACCACACATGCACTAACCAACAAACACACATACAGTCAGTCGCACATACACACTGACTCACATGTGCAGACAATAAAGCCCTAGAAATGTATATTGAGACCTACATGTCTCCTGCTCTGAAGGGATTTCAGACGTCTTGCTCTGGCTCTGCTATGTACTGTGGACACAGCACGAATCAACGGTAGACCTAGTCTCAGCCTTCTGTAGTTGGTCAGTTTCAGCAGATCCCGCGACTTCACTCTATGATGGGTGTAGAGTACGCTTTCATGCCGACGACCATGAACTGTTGTTTTGTCCTCTGAAAATAGCAGAGAATACAAAAATCCTGGTTGCTAAGTCTTCCAATAATAGTTTTCAATAGCCATAGTTCACTATAAAAACAGTATTATGATGAAGGTTTACATTTCTTAGGGAAAAAAAACAAATACGCATTTAATTTACTTACCTATACACTTAGCCAACCACTTCTCATCCTCCACGGCTTGTTTGAAACACTGCCTGGTGTACAGTGTCTCAGCTGCCTGTATATGGAAAAAATAGCACAAATGCTTAATACCACAACCGGTATTATATTGCATCAACTTTAAGCTGTAGTGAACGGCAACACATTACACTCAATAGGCATCATTATGAAATGGTGCTTATTATTCCACTTTAAATGTCCCTGAAGATGTAGGCTACTCACTTTGAGTTTTTTCACATTCTCTAATGTGTCCTGCAGAAAGCTCCTCTCATTCTCTAGATCACCAACCCTTTCTGGAGTCCATCTCATGGAAGCTATTTGTATCTGCATTTAAAGCATTAAAAGCATTAACCCTGGCCTCCAGGGTCTCTATGCAGTGATCAAGCCTCTGGGAGACAAAGACCTCTGCAGCTGATTTGCTGGCCTCCCACTTGTCCAGTTGTTCCTCGAGATCTTGCAAGAGTTGTCTCGCTCTTATGGTAGTCATGCCATGCATTTTTCCAGCACAGACTAACAGAGCAGTGGCAACTCTTCGATCATACTCATTGGTCATTGATTCAATGAGCCAGTGTATCTAGTGGAGAGAATAACAATATCAATATTGAGTATTGTATGAATGCAGTAAAACCGGTACACTGATTTAATAGCACACATGCAGTGTTACTCATTTCTGTCATGTTTGAATTTCTAGGAACAATTTCATTTTGTATTTGCTGAGCTGCTTTTATACTAAATGCAAATGCGGAGGAAAAACTGTGCAGGGGTGTCAACACAGACAGGGCATGAAAGGAGGGAAAACAATCTGTATCCGTTTTATGTATAGTAGGAACGTCAGTATACATACAATTATCTCACACACACACACACACACACACACATACACTTTATCATCTAATGAAAACTAATGTGATCCCACAAGAGTTTTATATACGTGGATACTTTTAAGGATTTGTTCAAAGAAATATCTGATTCTTCACCCTGTTGATCAGATCATATCTGAACACCGAGGCTGTATACGTCATCCATATACGTTCTGGATGTCATGAAATCGACAAATGAAAGTGAAAACATAAAATATTACAATTCCTTTGGGGCTCAGCCTGTCAGTTCCCTTCCAATCTCTCTCACTTTGACCTGGATGAGTACGACGTAAAAACAGAATCAGCCGCAGCTCTGGCTCAAAATAACACTAGGCCAGGCTGTGTGAAATAGGCCTAGCTGCTACTCTACTGTTGTGATACTCGCAACGTTACACCAGACACATCAAAAAACATTCGTAGTAGCAAAACCAAACTGTACGTACCGTTTCAGTATTGACGTCCTCGATGTCTTGGTCCTGTTTTTCGTCGTCGTCTTTGACAAGCTGCAGGAAAATGTTTTCCATTGATGCCGACCCGTCGTTCAATATAATCCACTGCTTGCCCGTTTGCCTATATATTAAAACAGGTATCCCATACTCGGGATTCAGTATGCAGTCCCGGAACCATTCTTTTTCGACTGTTTGTCTCTCAAAAAATGACGCAAACAGTTCGAATGCAAAATCCATGTGCAGTACACCACATGGCTTGTCTTCATAGGGTAACGTTACCAGCAACTCCTCCAACACTCTCTGGACTCCCCGCAATTGTGGACTGTCAGATTTATCTATAAAATAATCTATATTTTTTAAAGTTTCCTCACCAGAGAGCGTCTGGAGTGAAACCCTTAAGTTGTTGTGCTTCCAGCTTGCGGTCCGTACTTTCATCCTCAGAATGTTGTGATCCATTTTGGATCAAACCTGATTGTTGGGGTGGGGTCAGGTGTTGTGCATCAATGGGTGGATGGTGTGATTTTTGTTGGGTCAGACCCATCTACTAGCGATTGGGGGGGAGGGGGGGGGACTGAGGGGAGCTACATGAAGCTACATGGAAAATATGCACTGAAAAAGCAACTTTGAAATGTTGATTTTTTCATGAATACAAAAGTTGAGTGACCCTCCCCCTAGACTAAAAAAAAGTTTGATGACCCTCCCCTCAGCAAAGAAAAAAAAGACATGACCCTCCCCTATTTTCCTCCGGTGGCCCCTTCCCTAAATACCGAACGGTCCCTAAGGTCCGCTTTCAAGAAAATAGTTTTCATGGCAAGTCGGGCTGAAAAATCATGAATGTGCGGAACTGGGTATCGGTCGGGCATGGTGATGTCATTGAGTTGACAATCATCTCCACATGGGCGGTCACCACCATCTGCTTTGGGGACTTTGTGGAGGGGCGAGGCCCAAGGACTGTTAGAGCATTGCACTATACCCAGTTTTTCCATGTTAGCGAACTCGGCCTTGGCAACTGTCAGTTTCACTGGATCTAATCGAAGGCCCCAGGCATGAACCAGCAGTCCTAATGTACGACCCCATGGCTGGCCACTGCTGAGGAGAAAGTGGATTTAGTAAGATTGGGAAATTGACAGAGCAGTCGGGTGAACTCACAGTCATCTGTCAATGCACTGGACAGAGTGGTCGTGGGAAAGGTGCTCCTTGAACAAGGTAAAACATTGAAACCTTCCACAGTGACCAAATAGCAGTTTTTGACATCAACCAACAGCCCATTAGTGCACAGGAAATCTGCACCCAGGAGGGGCCTACTCACATTTGCTAACACAAACTCCCATATAAAACGAAGTCCATTGAAGCATAGTGGTACTAACCATTTCCCATAGGTGGGTATTTTGCCTTGATTGGCTGCCTCGAGTGGTGACCCAACCTTGCCCAAGCGTCTATCCACTGTTGACACAGGTAGGACGCTAACCTGCACTCCTGTATCACAGGGAAAATGTTGTCCTGATAATGAGTCTGTGATTAACAGGAAGCAGTGTTTTTAGCTACTATGCTACTGACAGTCGGCATATTGTGGCTCATATTAAAGGGTTAGTTCACCCAGATAGCAAATTTATGTAATTAATAACTCACCCTCATGTCGTTCAAAACCAGTGAGACCTCCGTTTATCTTCAGAACAGTTTAAGATATTTTAGATTTAGTCCGAGAGCTCTCAGTCCCTCCATTGAAGCTGTGTGTACGGTCTACTGTCCATGTCCAGAAAGGTAAGAAAAACATCATCAAAGTAGTCCATGTGACATCAAAAACGACAACTTTATTCAGCATTGTCTTCTCTTCCGTGTCTGTTGTGAGAGAGAGTTCAAAACAAAGCAGTTTGTGATATCCGGTTCGCAAACGAATCATTCAGTTCACCAAATCGAACTGAATCGTTTTAAACGGTTCGCATCTCTAATACGCATTAATCCACAAATGACTTAAGCTGTTAACTTGTTTAATGTGGCTGACACTCCCTCTGATTTCAAACAAACCAATATCCTGACTGAACTGCTGTGTAGAGAGAACTGAAGATTATCACAGAGCCGAGCCAGATAACGAACAAAACATTGACTCAGTACAAACATTCTTTGGTAATTGTTGTAAGAACAACTCTTTAAACAGAAAGCATGGCTTGTGCTCAACCACTAGTGCTAGCATGTGGTCCATTGACTCGGATGGCCGTGATAGTCAGGTGATAGTCATTATACACAACTTAATTTGGAAGTTATTATAAATTAGATCGCTGGCAAAACACAATTCATTTCAAAACATACACTTACCTTAAGCAAATCTTCCCTTGTGACTAATCTAGATGTGTGTTCTGCACAGCACGGCACATGGTTAGGCTGAATAACGCAGGAAGAGCTTTATTTACTTCTTGTTTTTTGGCTGTTGGCGTTGAACCAGCAGCATTATGCCATTTAGATAACTTTGTCAGATTATTGTGGAAGTGGAAGCAGGTTACTTGATCTTTTTACATTTTTGTAATTGTTTCTTTTAACATACAGCTTCAGCTATGAGGAATCCTGTACTGTCTCCAGCTGAAGCAGAGTAGAAAAATGTATTAAAGACTTCCTACGCTTGGCCCCAGGGAGGATTTAACTGTTTTTTTTTTTTTGTTTTTTTTTTGAATGCCTGTATATATGTTACGAATAGTGTAGTGTTGTTTGTATAAACTGTTATCTTGTTTTGTATGAATCAAATGGTTTTTTGGGGGAATTGTTTTTTTTGTTTTTGTTTTTTTTGTATAAGCTGTATTTTCAAGATGGCAGTGGTGACAGCAATGGTAATAAAAAAAGCAATAAGGGAAAATAAAATTAGTTACTATACTTTGAATTTTACATATATTCAAATAAAAAAAATATATATATTTAATTTTTTTTTTTACATATTTTTACTTGTATTATCAATATATATAAAGATCTAAACCTGTAATAACCAATCTCAGTCGGGATGGTGCGTGTCGTTTGAGTGTTTACACATGTAATCGAAACTAAACTGAGTTCGTCCTGTGATAAGATCATGTCGTCAACATGTCCCACTCTTCAGCACACGAGCGCTTTACACACGAGACTGTTTGGGAACACGAATGTTTATGGCTTATCTATGTGTTTATTCACTGGCATTAATAATTTTTCACCCAATAATACATATTATTGAAGTACGCACACACACACACACACTTCTGTCCCACCCACTTCTTCAAAGTTATCTAGGCTACGCCACTGAGAAAGACCCATCTCTGAACACTGTGAAGCAAAGCTGACTTCTGTCTTATTTATCGGTGAGTCCAGAATGTTCTTCTCATGATATGATGCTGTCATATTAGTAACTGTATGTGTGTGGTGTGTTTGCTATTTAAGTCGAGTTTATTGTGAGGTTTAACTAATGCATGGCTAACGTTTATCATGAAAGTATTTATGAATCTATGATTAACATCGAAGTCATTATAGTAGACAGTAAATGAAGTTATAGAGAGAGATTTCGCTCTTCATCTTCTTTTACTCGTTAGATTGGGCGGGTGTTTGTAAATCTAATGTGTCTTTCTGCTATTTTTAACTGTACAGAAACAGCTCGTTTTGCTTCTTAATATTGCAAACTGCTGTTTCTTATCATATTAATAACACGTGTTGTCTCAATGACACTTGTTGGCAGCACAAACAGTTCTCTCTACAGCGGACAGAAGTCTTGCTCAATCTTTTGTTTTTCTCAAACAATGTTCCTCACAGGAAAGTTGTGTCATGACACGCAAAAATGAGTTGGGAAAGACATTTGATGGAGAAATAACGAAATGCTCGGGAGTTGTTGTCGATATAGAGTTAGAGACGGTGAATGTGGTTAACAGTTGAGTCGCATCACAAACACAATGACACGTGAAATAAATCACCATCGTGTTTTAAATCAGAGAGACTTGATTAAGTGCTGGAAATAACAGATGATGGAAGAAAACTATTACAGTCACACACAGATGTAGTGGAGTGAAAACTACTGCATCCAGATGTTTTAGATAACTGTAAAATTATTCACATTTTCACGTTTTTCTTTCCCTAAATATTCAGCTGCAGATCTCAGTTTAAAAGATTCAGTTTGTTTTCAATTTAATTCAATTCCATTTTATTCTATTCTATCAGTTTAAATGCTTCAGTTTTTTATATAATACATTATAAACCTAATAAATAATCGACCTCAAAAAGGGAATTCAAGAGCAATATCTTAATTTTTATATTATATATACAGGTGCTGATCATATAATTAGAATATGATCAAAAAGTGGACTTATACAAGTTTCACTTTTTGAATGGAATTAGTGAAATATTATATTTATTCATTACACACAGACTGATATATTTCAAATGTTTATTTTTTTTATTTTGATGACTATAACTGACAACTAAGGAAAATCCCAAATTCAGTATCTCAGAAAATTAGAATATTGTGAAAAGGTTCAATATTGAAGACACCTGGTGCCACACTCTAATCAGCTAATTAACTCAAAACACCTGCAAAGGCCTTTAAATGGTCTCTCAGTCTAGTTCTGTAGGCTACACAATCATGGGGAAGACTGCTGACTTGACAGTTGTCCAAAAGACGACCATTGACACCTTGCACAAGGAGGGCAAGACACAAAAGGTCATTGCAAAAGAGGCTGGCTGTTCACAGAGCTCTGTGTCCAAGCACATTAATAGAGAGGCGAAAGGAAGGAAAAGATGTGGTAGAAAAAAAAGTGTACAAGCAGCAAGGTTATTATAGTTTTGCATTTTTTATTGGTTTTTATTTTTATTTCATTTTTACTTTTTGTTTTCAAATTCAGTTTAGTTTTAATTAGTTTTTAAAGTGGGTTTGCTAGTTTAGTTTAGATTTTATTTCTTGAAAATGCTTAGTTTTAGTTTAGTTTTTATTAGTTTTAGTGTTAGTTTTAGTCTTTTTTTGTAATTTGGGTTATTTGTCAGGGGCAAGATTCAAAAAGGTCAGAAAAAGTATTGTGTAATAATAACTCAACAAAAACATCATAACATTTTTGAAAATATGAATTCAAAAATAAAACCAGTACATAAAATGTACATATGGGCACAAATATGTAAACAGTCTCAACACTCCTCAGTAAGTTCAAAATACGTAAGTGACACGTACCAGTAAAAAAAAACTAAAGAGCCAACAGACTAAAGACATACATGAACCGCATGTATTCAACCCATTTTTGAGCCACAACAAGACTGTTCTGTCAGATTGTCAGGGAGCTCAATCTGAGAAAAGAACATGACAAATAACAAATAAAAAGAAAACTTTAAATACAGCTTTTCAGTATTTTTAGTGTGTGTGTGTGTTTATGTGCTCTTGTTTTTGTGGCATATCAGGACACAACTCTGTATAATGACATGGGTATGACACAGGTATTACAAGGAGAGGGTGACTTATGAGGACATAACCCATGTCCCCATTTTTCAAAATGCTTATAAATCATACAGAATGAGTTTTTTTGAGAAAGTTTCCTGTGAGGGTTAGGTGTAGGGTTGGTGTAGGGCCATAGAATATACAGTTTGTACAGTATAAAAACCATTACACCTATTGGATGAACACACTTTTCTCATAAACAAACGCGTGTGTGTGTGTGAGAAAGAGAGATGGCTTTACTTAAGTCAAGCAATAATTTTCTATTCAGAATTCACAGCCTATACAAATTCCACAGCTGTACAATTTTCATACAAAATTTACCCTATTCCAGAAAGCAGGTTATGTGACATACCCGGGAATGTTTAAGAGTAAGTAAGCGGATAACCTCAACTTTCGGTTCCAAAAACGAAGCTCCGGAGCAGCGAGCCTTCAGTGGGCGTGACAGATAGCGCACAACATTATATAATATTACAATATGTAATATAGCCTAATATATATATATATATATATATATATATATATATATATATATATATATTAGTGGTGGGTAGGGCTGCAACTAACGATTATTTTGATAATCGATTAATCTGTCGATTATTTTTACGATTAATCGATTAATCGGTTTATGTACTTATATTTTAGTTTTTTCCATTTTTTCCCCCCAAGTAAATTATTAATAAATGGTCTTTATCCTTCAGCATAGATTTTTAAGAGATTTTAACCATTTTGCACTGTCATATCCTAATCAAAAATATACCTGGAGTTGTTTTATTGTGTTAGTAATCCTTTGTCGAACTCTTCTGCAATCAGAACACTGACCCATACTCTAGCAAATTTCACAAGGAGATTTAAAATAATGTTTTCACCATGGCAGTCCTTAGAGCTCCTAAAGTAGTTTAACATCCCGAACGAAGCTTATTAAGGAATCTTTCAGAACATATTTTCACGAAGAATAAGGATAAAACAGAATAAAATTGCAGTGCATTGTATTTTATTATTTACTGGGAAACACCTTTATAGCTTTTGCTGTGAAATTGTAAACAATCCTTCGAATAAAGTGCCAGTGGCATGAAACCTGAATGGAAATCACAATTTAAAGTAAAATCCATCAGAAGGTTGTCCAGAAAAAAAAATTGGACAGTCACACACAAAAAACCTGCTGTGTGAAAAAGAGCAGTGAATACTTAGAAAAAGTGCATTTCAAATATCTTTAAACATTTACCTCTCTCATTCAGTCATAATTAGGCTGCACGACTGAATTTTGAACTGGTAAACTACAAACTGATCACAGAACATGTTTGTAAAGCTTTAAATGTTAACTGTTAAAAAGCAATGTTATCAGCTTTTACGACTAAACATTTGCAAACAACATTGTACTGGAGAATCTGCACAAATAAAAGTCTTAGGGGCCGGCACATATCGTGCCTAAAAACGCGTGGAAAACGCTAGGCGCGCCGCTTTCTCCTCCTTTCCAAAGCGCTCGTGCAGAAGCGCCCCTGAGGCGTCTGCCTTTGATAAGCAACCATGACGTGCTCTCTCCTTGAAGACGCGGAAATTTCAGCAAAGGATAAATGGATTTGCAGCTCAAAAAATCGCTTGCAGTAGCTCTGCTACTAAATTTATTTCAAAATGGAAATCCATATACAACTATGATCAGCTGTTCCTTTCATCTTGACCGAGCTTTTAACGTTGTTACGGGAAAGGATGAAGCTGATTGGTTAGTTCTTGTCACATGACCCACGGTGCGCTTGCCGCATTCTGAAAAGTTGAGATGTTTTTAACTCGACGCGGTGCGGTGTTGGAAATAAAGAACTTGAGCGCGCAAAAGACGCGATATGTGAACGTCCCCTTAAACAGTTCAGTAGTGCAGAGTTTACAGGTTACTCTTCTTTTTTGAAGGCTCAAAGTAAAGTACTCCCAGTCTCCCACATCCCGCTAAATGCTGCAGAGACGCTGTTCGGGAAGCACGTGACATAAAACGAGGCCAGCTATTGGCTATTCGCTACTTCTCCTGCTGTACTGGCTGAGTAAAACCTCCGGTGGCTCATTACTGCCACACTTTGGTCACCGCAGATTTGAAATATGCACGAAATGAGCCGCTTATGGCAAATAAAAGTTATTTAGCAACGAATCGATGACTAAATTAGTTGACAACTATTTTAATAATCGATTTTTATCGATTAAATCGATTCGTTGTTTCAGCTCTAGTGGTGGGCCGTTATCAGCGTTACCGTGCTGCGTTAATGGGAGACTCTTATCGGGCGATAAAAAAAAAATATTGCCGTTAATCTATTCACAAAGTTGGGTTGAGAGCTGGGTCTATATTAGGCGAGCTATGATGACTTTCACCTTGATATTTTAACGTGGATGTATACCTAACTGAATTACACTGTAGGGGGCAAACAATTTAACTAAAAAATGCTGGTTCACTGTCAAGGCAGGTTACCTGTCCGGGATATGAGTGACGCTCACCGCCCGTGCTCTGGAATCTGGTGCCCACGAACACATGCATTCACACACACACACACACACACACAGTCACAACCACTACAAGCCAATGATTCAATAAATATTGTGAAGTGCAGTTTACCACTATAATACGTAGTGCAGTGCGCGAGGATGGAACCAGGAACCTCTCTTGTGAGCAGTTACTCTAGTACTCTAAAAAAGAAGAAAAGGACAAGAAGGTTATCACTAGCAGAGTGGATAGAGAGTGTAAAACTTATACACTATTTAGGACAGCCAATACCACATCAGTTAGACAGAGCCTTAGACGGAGGCTACGACAAAATACCCACAATAAAGAAAAGAAATGTATAAAACTTAATTTAGGCAAGGCAAAGCAGCAGGAGCAATCTGACTGCAGACACAAAATCATTAAAATTAGTGCTTGATATACACATGCACAAATAGTCACATAGCAATCGCAAACATTTCATAAAAACATTATTTTCTTTTACCTCAATGTCGACATATGAACTGACACAGTGGAAAAACAGCCCTTTGCGCCAGTCTTCACAATCCTACATAATTGTTACACACAGCATATTCATTAAATACATTTATATTAAGAGTTGACAAAACACAGCCATGCATTACGTCAGGGCAACACAATCGGACTCATTTTACATGTGTTCAAAGCTTTTAGTCGTAATACACTGGATCAACTCGTGATTAACAGTAAAATGCACAAATAATACCTTCAGTAATACACAGCGCGATTACCCGGAAGCGTCTGGCAATCAGTCAAACACCTATTTTCCAATAGCCCAGTATTAGATACAATATAAATGCTTAGCTTGCTACGTCATATAAACATTTACCATACCTTCGTTGCACAGGGAAACCACATACCCAAGCAGTAAAAAGAGTGAGAATGTATCTGGACACTTTCAAATCCAACAGTGCAGACTGTTTTATAGAAACTGACCTAGACGCCAATGAGCTGTTTAGCCTCTCACTGCTAGCTGGGTGACGTCAGGGGGCTACCGTAGCTGCAGAGGGACAAACTTCAACCAGACAGCAAATACTCTGCCGGTTACACATTCACACATTGACTTTTAACAATGTATTTCAAAAGTGTAGTTAGTAGCTGCCAACCCTCCCGTTTTTTTCCGGGGTTCTCACGTATTTGAGCTCTTTTCCCGCTGTCTTCCCGTTTTAGTATTTTCCTGTAAAATATCCCGTTAGCCCCTCCATCAGACCTGTCAAAGTCTCTGTGCTGTTGTCCTGTTGCTACTCCTTGCCTTTCCAGCGAACAGATGTTTTCAAAGCATCGTTTTGCTTACTTGAAAGCAACCTTAGCGTGATGTTGGGCTTTTTGAGACAGCATGGTTGTTGTGAGAGCACAATTTCACGCCAATCTGTAAGCAAAGTCATGTCAGACCTAGCTTCACAAATCGCTTAACGTTAGTTAATGCAGCAGTTTTTGTAGTACGGATTTCTGCTGTCAGCAGAGGGATAGCAACAGAAAGATGAATGTTGAAATTTCCCGTATTTTGGATGATTAACCCGGGAAATTTCCCTTATTTTCAATGTTCAATGTTGACTTAAGCTATATAAATGAATATTCAGATGTTATGGTCTCCGTGGTCGCACCTCCAAGCAGGAAAGCGGTGTAAAGTTAATCCATTCTCATTTTATTTTCCCCATGGCGATTATATGTTGCGCTGTTACACCCCACAATACAGCAATGGTTTACCATGGTTGAAATAGATTTTTAATTTATCAAATTAAGACACACGGCTGAGAGGGAGTACGTCTAAACACTGCGCAGAAGTCCGAGTAGCTGTAAAGGAGGCCATCAACATGGTGGCCACGACAAGTAATGACGTCACGACGCCCAAGCCCTAGAAATTACCACATCAAACATGACGTGCTAACATGGATGCAGCTGAAGCCGCCGGGTTTGCTTCAGGGATTTTTTTTAAGAAGCTTCCCAATTATTCTAATATGATTATTTCTGTTATTGGCATTTTTAAGAGTTATCTGTATAAATTATAAAACAATATGACAAGGTAATGTTTAACTTATATATATATATATATATAGCAAAAGATGCGGAAGAAATTATCCTACTCAGAATAGCAATTTAAGTACAAAAAGCGAACAAATCTCTTTAAATATATCATCTGATCGATATTTTGAGGTATGGTAACCGTAGTATAAGCGGAATAATTGACTCCGCTTCCCATTGTGACCGCATCACCACCTCGGGTGTGCATTATTTTTCTAATAATTCATTGGCCTGTCGTCAATTATTCCTTACTTGAATCACAGCTTAAATAGAGTTTTGACATCGACAACCCAAGTGCATTTTACCTCAAACTTGCGTCTAGTTAACTTTCACAGTAGCAATCACAATCGGGTCGACATTAACACTGACAAAACTATATTTAGAATTAAAAATATTTTATACCACTTTTTAATGTGTGATTGTGTAAAGGTGTTCAAGAAATAACAACCTTTCGTGAACTTGCTTTCGATGTCAAACACTTGTTCTCATGGAGACACGGAGGGGAGGGGCTGTGTGTGTGTGTGTGTGCACGAGTGAGAGACGCAGGGAAAGGAAATGCAGCTGAACGTTATTTGCTCTATGAAAGACATTGACAAAGATGTAAACTAAGAACATTTATTCTGTAATTTTATTTTAGTTAGTTTTGCCAAACACACATTACAGTTTTAGTTAGTTATCGTTTTTTTGTAATGCCTCGTTTTTATTTATGTATCCCTGTTCTTAAATTGCCAGCAAACTCGCCTGACCTAAACCCCATAGAAAATATTGTGAAGAGGAAGATGCGATACGCCAGACCCAACAATGCAGAAGAGCTGAAGGCCACTATCAGAGCAACCTGGGCTCTCATAACACCTGAGCAGTGCCACAGACTGATCGACTCCATGCCACACCGCATTGCTGCAGTAATTCAGGCAAAAGGAGCCCCAACTAAGTATTGAGTGCTGTACATGCTCAAACTTTTCATTTTCATACTTTTCAATTGGCCAAGATTTCTAAAAATCCTTTCTTTGTATTGGTCTTAAGTAATATTCTAATTTTCTGAGATTTGGGATTTTCCTTATTGGCTCATCATGGGGTGCACGGTCTGGAGTGCTGTATGACTGATGCATCAGTTCAATTCAACTTTAATCCAAGTATATGAACTAACCTGTTTTGAAAACTTTATGTTTAACGTGTTCGTTTGTGTCCAATATTAGTTATTAGCGTAATCCAATTGCAACATAGAGGCTAGGTAATTGGCTTGTGACTCGTTCACACTCATGTCATTCTATTCAAAGGAAAACTGGCGATATTAACGTGCTTTTGATTTTATTAATGCACATAAAACATGATCAGACCAATGCAATACGGTCAACAGAAAGTTGGCTTCCGCTCCTCACCCCTTACAACCTCCCAAACAATCCGACAAAGGAAAAATACAGAAAACGGAAGTGATCACCTGTGCCAACGTGACCATGAATAACCAATAAGAAATAACAAACAATTCATAAATTGACACAACATAAAATAATTTACAGGTATACAAATATGTGTGTTTGTGTGTGTGTGTGTGTGTGTGTGTGTGTGTGTGTGTGTGTGTGCATCTGTTCATTTAAAAAAAATGTTCAGTCATGTCAGTCAAAAAAAGTCCAAGGAAGCTCTGTCTAGAACTCAGTCATCATATACTGTACATGTAATTACGTCTGTACGTCAATGAACGCTCAAAAAAAAAAATCATTTATAAATCGTCTTCAGTTTCGAGAAGCAAGCAAATCTTGGTGACTGGTCTGTCCAAGTAGTTGTACCTCATTTTAATCCTTTCTTGGCGAATCTATCCCCTTTTACCTGGAATAGTATGAATAATTATACCCATAATAAAGTTTCGAGGGGCAGCATCATTGACAACAAGTACAACATCTCCCATTGAAAATATAACTGCGGACTGCTCTACGTGCCTCTACTATGAGAACTTTCATGAGAGCGGTTGCCAGATAACAAGAGTTTAAATCCCTGAATCAGAGCTTCGCTGTTTACAAGGATACATTTTCAGCCCGGTGTTTGCTTATTTTAAGCAATCTGGTGTCTGGTGCACATGTGCTTGCACTACTTTAGTTACATATAGGTCTACATGTGTTCATTTAATAAAAAGCAGTAAGTGATCACTTGGTCTAGATTTTTTAACTGCTTAAATTAGCCGTTTAATCTAAATTGTTTTTGTTGTTGTTGTTTTTTTCATTGGAAAAAGAAAATTAGGGAACGCTTTTAAAATAATGGTCCATTAGTTAATGTTAGTTAGTTAATTAATTAACATGAACAAAAAGTTAACAATACATTACTGTATTTATTCATCTTTTTTAATGATAGGTAATGAAAATACAGTTATTCATTGTTAGTTCATGCTATTTCACAGTGCATTAACTAATGTTAACAAGCACAACTTTTGATTTGAGTAATGCATTAGTAAATGTTGAAATTAACATCAACTAAGATTAATAAATGCTGTAGAAGGATTGTTCTTGCTTAGAACATGTTAACTAAACATTAACTAATGGACCATTATTCTGAAGTGTTACCAAATCATGTTTTTTAATATTTAAATGCAAATGCAAACATATTGAGATATTTCAGACAGGACCACTTTGGCAAGTTACTTGAGTTTATTGAACACAATTTATCTTTGGTGGTATGGTTTCTTATGGGGGTTCTTGCTCCCAAATTAATTGAACATACAAGAGCTTAAACATTAACCCCCCAAACATAATGAGAGGTATTACTGCTGAAGAAGAACCTCCCAAAACCAACCTTGTTCCAACCTTGTTTGCATAAATCTCTTAATCAACTTCAGTCCCTTTTCTCCCTTATTTGTTGTTGGTGGCTGTTTTTGCCCCATTGACTTCCATTATAATGACATTTTTTGATTACGAAGCCATGACACCATATAATCATGCATTCTTGATTGTTTTTGGTTTTCCCTTTTGGGAAGAGGTAAAACATTTTATTTTTACAGTTGACCACTAGGTGGGACCATTAACCCTTTGCCTGTGCAAAAAAAGGCTTAATTTCTGACTTGTATATATAGCTTACTGACGCAGAGAGAGAGAGACCATTATATTGGAGTACAAATCCAAACACCAGAAACGTATGCATTTTATGAATAATTAAATGTTATGAAAAATTATCATTTTATTTATTCACATGATGTATGGTTGAAATGATATTTTAGTTCACAACTTTAAGTTCCATTGTTTAAAAAAATGCTTTATTGGCTAATGTTTCATAAACCTTCAGTTGTTAGGCTCTAAAATCCAATGCCATTTGTAATTTCACAGTATTTTCACCTCCTAAATCACTAACCTTTATAGAATTGTGACTTTAATGGTCAAAATTACTCAGGCCAATGGTTTTTTCTAATGACATTTTATTATTTATTTATTTATTTTTGAATAATTGTAGCCTACATAAATGGGTGATGCAAAACAAATATTTGGATCGTCCCTTATTTTTTCCCTTGTTTTCTTAAATAATAAACACTTATTTTCTACAAGAATAAACATGACAACATATTACTAATTCATATAGAAATAATTTAAGCAGTTAAAACCTATTTTTAAGCTTGAATTTAAATACTATTAAACTTAAAAATCTCAAGGAGATAAATGATACAAGGAGATAAAATGTCACAATGCATGTTAAATATCAAATGAACCTAAGTTAACAATATAATTAGAACTAACAATATAATTTGATTTTTTTAAATTAACAATTCCTGAATGAAATGGGACAGCAACCTTTATATCAAACATTTTTAAATCGTCCACAGCTGAGCATCGTGGGAGGCTGATCTGCTCCAGGGCACGCGAAGTGAATATGCTGCACAAAGTCATTTTCAGATGCAATGAAAAAAAAATATCCTGGATAGCCTAGATTAGGCCCATGCAGGCTCTGCTCTGAAGTATATAATACTTATAATTACTGTTAACCCAGAGTAACACATTTTAACGGATTAATCGCCTATTTTCATTTGCTGCATGTTTTATTATTTTTTTTTTTTTAAACACGCTAAAAAATAAAGTTTTTTGAGAGGAAAAAATATATGAGTCATGTATAGGTTGCATTTTAACGGATTAATCACCTATTTTAGTTTGCTGCATGTTTTTTTAATTTTTGATATTATATAATTCATGTATAAGTTGCATTTTATTACATTTAGAAATAATAACGGCTGGCCTAATAATGCTATAATGTACCAACAGGATATATTTAGTTCCCTTCACTTTACAACAAATCCTTTAAACTTAACAAATATATCAGAACAAAACAAGAATTAAAAATATACAATTCTAATAGATAAATATAATTGCAGTATATAATAATATAGGTTGCACTTTATTTTACAGTATGTGTACTTACATGTACTTATAGTGTACTTACAGTGTATTTATCTAAGTAAGTTCTGGTAATACAAGGTAACTACATGGGGTGGGGTTAGGTTTAGGGGTAGGTTCAGGGTTAGTACCTAGTTATTAGATAGTTATTGTAATTACTATAATAAGTACATAGTATGTACATGGGGAACAGGACTGTAAAATAAAGTGCTACCATAATATAGGCTTAGCTTTAAACAAACAAAAAATAATAATAATAATTTAAAGCTAAGCATAAGGTTGGCCTCTCTCATTCTCTCACTCGGGAGAAATCTAAACGTTTCCACATTCGTGATGTTGCCCATTTGAAGTTTAATTAACTATTATTCATGAGGTAAAATAGGCTTTGTAGTTCCGGCGTGTTTCAGTATCAATGGAAAAAAATCATAATTAACAATATGTGGAGTAAGTGGATCGCTGCTAACACTTTTATATTTATTTACGGTTTAATAACAATAGCATGCATATGATCCTTTGTGTAAAGGTCTTCTTTAAATTTTTGATGAGTAGACTGTAGCCTAAGACTATCCTACGTTTTGAAATGAATTTATTGTAAATGTTTTAATATTTTTTAAAGATGTTACAATGTTATATCATAATTTTATTGCTGTTTTACTTCCTCCTTTTATCTCATTTTACAATTACATTCATTTCTCAATCCATCCCTTTGCGCCACCTGGCGGTAGTTTCGCGAATGATTTTAACACGCGACTGAATTACAGTTACCCACGGCGGTAATGCCTATTTAGGCTGTCCACCCACTGTATAGCAATTGTGAGGAGCTGTGCTCTCTCAGATCACTTTCAGTCCATCGCTTGACACACAACGCGGTGAATTCACGTTCAAGTTCACGACTTGAAATCTGGTGAGATACTCAGTGGGAATCCTATCAAAAAATCCTGATTTTAACGCTTTCTATGGAGATGGATTCGCCGTCTGATTAGTTCCTGAGCGAGCGATAGCTATTGCGAGCCATTTGAGCATACTTACCGAGCAGTGGTGCCACGTATATATGTCCCGTGTCTAATAGGAGAGTGGTAGTGATTGGAGTGATTTGACAGCTGACCGCATCAGATGGTCACAGCCTATGCCTCCGTGGCCTGACTGAGCTAATGCTGCGCTCGATATATTGAATATAGTTAAAAAATTTACAATAATAAATACAATTTTAATATATGGGGCGGCGGTGGCTCAGTGGTTCATGTAGGTTGTCTACAAACCGGAAGGTTGGTGGTTCAATCCCCGGTTGCACCTGACCAAGTGTCGAGGTGTCCTTGAGCAAGACACCTAACCCCAGCTGCCTTGAATGGCTGACACCGCAGTCGGTGTGTGAATGAGTGTGTGAATGGGTGAATATGAGGCAAATTGTAAAGCGCTTTGTATGGCCATTTGGTCTGTTGAAAGCGCTATATAAATGCAGTCCATTTACCATTTACCATATCGCCCAGCACTATATCCAATTTGCGTTCCTTTATTCTGATTTTTAACAATTATTTTTGCTGCTCAAACGTTGTAAGTGGAGGTAAAGATCCTTTTGATACCCTTTCCTCCACATCAGATTGTGTAACCAGTCAAAACCATCCTTTTCACAAATGTTTCTTTAACATGTTTACGAAGTTGTCCTAACTTAGCTGATTTAGGTAAAGCCTAAACGATTGAACCACCATATCTTCCTGGTCCTATGTTTGATTAACAGGATACTGGCAGAGATTGCAAATAGTGAAGAATAATTTCAAAATGAGTTTTAAGAACTATGCCATGAAATTAAATACTCAACCCTAACCTCTTCGGTGCAGCTGCCACCACAAGCTGTCTAACTGTGTCCTACACACCCAAAAAAATAAAAAAATAAAAATAATAATAATAATAATAAATAAAATAAAAATGGCTCTATTCCTAACATGGGGCTAACAAGAAGCTCTAGACCGCAACATCCTCATTTCCCCCGATGGCCCACCACTGCTATACATATATACATACTAATTAATCACATATTTTTTCTGAATTATATCACGATTAATCTAAAGTTGTTTAAATATTCTTTTATATTGCAATAATTTCACAGGCAACATTCAAATTAATGTACAAACAACATAAAGACAGTATGTTTTTAAATGTTTAGTGGCATTTTTTTCTATGCCTGAAGGCGAGTATCACAGTAATAATAGTAATAGTCATACTATGAGTATGCACGGCAGAGTGCAATGTTTGGATGAGACAAAAATAGAAATGATGGGTTTAAATAAGAAGAGATATGTTTGGAGAACGGAAAACACTGCATTCCAGCATGAGAACCTTTTCCCATCTGGGATAGATGGTGATGGGAGCATCCTGGTTTGTGCCTGTTTTGCCATCATTGATGGAACATTTCAGGACATGTGTGCCTCTGTGTGCGTGAAAGAACATCTGCTAAATGCCTTACAGTAAATTATGTAAATCAAATTAAACGTGCTGTTTCATAATCATATTGTTCATGTTTTGATTTACTATGATTTTGAACAGGTCAGTTTGAGATTGAGAAACCAGAATGTCTCACACTGTCATACCCATGAACTCTTCAACACTCGTCATTCAGCTGCAACCAGCAACACAAACAGCTCCTGGGTCGACGGACACAAATGCTCCTGAGATGACGGGAGTTTCACCTCTTCTAGGAATTCAGGCATTTCTGAAAGGACAACCAAAAGCCCTTGGGGTGAGAAATGTCTCATAAACTCAAATATATGACCCTGGACCCCAAAACCAGTCTAAAGGTGCACGGATATATTTAAAACAATAGCCAAAAATACTTTGTATGGGTCAAAATTATACATTTTCCACCACTGATCCAAATGATTTTTGGTGTAAAATAAAAGAGTACTGAAGTACAAGTACTGTTACATTGCTGAAATAGTACTCAATTACAAGTAAAAGTACTGGTGTCAAAAAAGTACTTAAGTAATAGTACAAAGTATTCTTCTCAAAAACTACTCAAGAGTACTAATTACTAGTTACTTTTAAGCCGGTAATATTTAATTACCAAAAAATATTCATATCAAAGACCTATGTGGATAAAAGCAACTTTGAACAAAAGCAACTTTTACCTTACTGACAAAGTATGTGAATTAGTTGGTCATGATACAGGAATTTCTAACTTCAATACCTTGGTTGGATATGTGGTTAAAGGGGTCCTATTATGCTGTTTTATTTATTATGCTGGTGTACTAGAACATGCTCTCATGCTTAGTGGTTCAAAAGATGCATTATTTTTCACACAATTTACATTATTACTATACCTTTCTCCCCAGCCTGGCACACATGGCTCGATTAGTTTTGGGTTTGATGAAGGCCTGCCTTCCGAAAAACTAAATGTGTTGTGATTGGTTAGCTGTCCCAGTATGTGTGATTAGCGAACAGCTCAGACGGACGGCCCTTGACAAAGCAGCAAGTTCCCTCTGTTCTAGTATTGAAAGTGAAAGTGAAAGTGAAGTGACATTCAGCCAAGTATGGTGACCCATACTCAGAATTTGTGCTCTGCATTTAACCCATCCGAAATGCACACACACAGAGCAGTGAACACACACACACACTGTGAGCACACACCCGGAGCAGTGGGCAGCCATTTATGCTGCGGCGCCCGGGGAGCAGTTGGGGGTTCAGTGCCTTGCTCAAGGACACCTAAGTCGTGGTATTGAAGGTGGAGAGAGAACTGTACATGCACTCCCCCCACCCACAATTCCTGCCGGCCCGGGACTCGAACTCACAACCTTTCGATTGGGAGTCCGACTCTCTAACCATTAGGCCACGACTTTCCCTTGTCAAGAATGACATCAATATTGTCATATCAATTTGAGCCGGTGTCCTGGCATTTTATCCTACCCGTCAGATTTTCCTACCAGGGTTTACTGCGCATACGCACATAAATATTGCGTCCTTTTTCTCATGCTAAACAACGATATTTAATGTATCTGCACCTACTGTAAGGGTAGTTTTAGTGTTGGGGTAGGTGTAGACTTTAATAAAAATTTAATCTAATTGGTAGAAAAGAATATTTATTGTTGGTTTCCTGTAACTGTATCCCTTCTAGCTACAACCATGAATATAACACATAATTACTGTATTTGCATTACTGTAAGGGTAGGTTTAGGGTTGTGGTAGGTGTAGACGTTAACAATCCATAGCTTAACAGTAGCATTTTTCGTTGTCGAATAGTACTACCCACTGTTTTAGTGTGAGGTAGGAAACCCTGACAGCGTAGGACAAATCGACAGAACACCGGATTCAGACCCTGAGAATATTAAACAAGAGGATCGCGCAGAACCTTTGCACGCACTGATATTGCAAGACATATTAGAGTGGTAACATTATTGGTATTTTTTTTTGCCTAAATCATGGTTTAG
Organism: Carassius carassius; assembly: GCF_963082965.1. Lineage (NCBI taxonomy): Eukaryota > Metazoa > Chordata > Actinopteri > Cypriniformes > Cyprinidae > Carassius > Carassius carassius. The sequence continues at coordinate 29,709,252 of NC_081780.1, forward strand.
ATAGGATGTCAAAAACTGCTTAAAAACAACTGCATTTACTATCTACAGACAAGCGCAACGGTAATATGTATTACATCGTAGAAACGGCATTCAACTTATACTTTGAAACATAAATAACACACACAACAACAAATAAAGCAGCACACTTACAGGCCGTGATACAGATACAGCAGATTTTCCTGACAATGGGGGAACTGCTATGTCTTTCAGCAAAAGCCTTTTGGTGAATCCAGCACTGTAACACCTTATGACTCCCCTCAAAACTCGACGCTACAGGAGCACTTCTCTGTCGTCGTCTTGTCTGATCCACTCAGCCAAGTGTTCAAACCATGACCTCGCCCCTCCCCACCAACCAACCATTTCCATAGACAGGATTTATTTTAATGATATTCTAATGGACTGCTTTGTGCATCACAAACCCCAGAGAACAACGCTGTAGTTCAAACTAAACGTTTTTTTTTTTTTTTGTAGTTCTTGAAAAGGGATTTTTTAATGAAATATCTCCCTTTGGAGTCAACTTTAAGATGTATAACTTTGTAGATCTTTTTAAGCCCAGACATACATACAACACACTGACTAAAATTCATAATAAAAAGCATAATAGGACCCTTTATATCTGCTTGTTATGTCTGACATTATGCTTCACTGCTTCTGGGTCCTAACACTCTGCCAGATGCCCCCTCAGAAAACAACAAACTGGCTTAATTATATGTAATATTAATTCAATAGTGCTCATAATTGCTGCTGAGATAGTATTCTCAAGTGAAATGAGTAGAGACTTGGACCCGGAAAAAGCAGTCCTTACATCATACTTAACAAGAGGATTCTCCCAAGCCATCAAACTGACTTCAGAGCAAGAACGTCATTCCAGAGCCGGAAGCATTGGCCGACTATTTTTTCTCAGTGTACTGACTTGCATGGTTCAGTTATTCGCCACAAGACTAGTACTGTCCACTAAAAAAAAAGCAATAGAATTATATTTGGATTTCATAATGTACAATCATTTTCAATACCATTGGCAAAACTATCACATACTATATATTGCCATTTAAATATTTTTTGTCCATCCATTTTTTCAAGGCAGTCATTATTTCAAGATTTGAAATTGGTTTAATCCAAGTATTCTAAAAAGGTGATGAACATTTATGATATATGATTAACAGATTTTATATAGGCTTTTATTAATATTATTTTACAGGCTTTTATTTTTTGATTAATTACCATTTCAAAAATCTCAATCTTAAACATTTGCTCATTCGGTGTATTGGTGTCTTTAAAATAGGGTAACTTAAAGCACATGGAACCTTGATTACAAACTGAATTGAATTTACAAAAAATCATGCACATCTGTGAATACAATGACATTCATAAAATGACAATTCCACACTTGCAAAATATATTTTTGGGAATATTTTTCTAGTACCATCATAAGTCCATAACTACAGCTCCCATATTGTATGATTTATATTGTTCCACTTTATCAAAGACTCTCATGCTACTCACACTTTCTGCATTTCTATTTGTCTCTCACAGACGGTCCAGATAATGATCGGTGTGATGACTCTCCTGTTTGGCATTGTGTCTACAGTTTATGCTGAAGCCATCTTTATCCATACTGGTATTACTTACTGGGGATCTCTCATCGTAAGAAACTACTATACAATTAAGTTTTAGATCTTTTAGAAAACAAACTACATATTTCAACCCAAGCCTCAGTGTTGTTCTTTCTCTCTCTTCTCAGTACATTGCTGCAGGCTCACTCAGCATTGCTGCAGAAAACAACAAAGAAAAACCCTCCGGTTTGTGTTTGGTATGTACACAGCAGTTATTATTTTTGGCATTTAAGCACCTGCTGGAAGTACAGAAATAGTGTTCTGTTGTGTTTGTACTGATTTTCTAGACTTATTTATACTGATTTATTCTTCTCACATTTTTTCTGTTATAAATTTATATGGGTATCAATGACCATAATTCATGATTTGATCTTTATGTCCTGAATGCAGCACCTACACTTAATGACCCCAAAATTATCAGGAAGGTCCCAAACATGTATGTCTATTTAGACGCACAGACACTCAACACTAGGTAGCACAATAATAATAATATGATCTGCATTTGAGTAATTTCTATAAACAATAAATGTTTTCCCTGTGGATATTGTTAAAAATATACCTCAGCAACTTAAGACTGGTTTTGTGGTCCAAGGCACACATATATAACGATGCTGCTGCTACTGTGACAGAGCAAGGAGATGTACAGTTGTGGCCAAAAGTTTTGAGAATTACATAAGCAACAACTTTTCCAATTTCCAATATTTAAGTTTTTATAAAAGCAATTTGCATATACTCCAGAATGTTATGAAGAGTGATCAGATGAATTGCATAGTCCTTCTTTGCCATGAAAATTAACTTAATCCCCAAAAAACCTTTGCACTGCATTTTATTGCTGTCATTAAAGGACCTGCTGAGATCATTTCAGTAATCGTCTTGTTAACTCAGGTGAGAATGTTGACGAGCACAAGGCTGGAGATCATTATGTCAGGCTGATTGGGTTAGAATGGCAGACTTGACATGTTAAAAGGAGGGTGATGCTTGAAACCATTGTTCATCCATTGTTAACCATGGTGACCTGCAAAGAAACGCGTGCAGCCATCATTGCGTTGCATAAATAAATCAGTCCTGTGTCATGCCAACAGTAAAGCATCCTGACACCATTCATGTGTGGGGTTGCTTCTCATCCAAGGGAGTGAGCTCACTCACAATTCTGCCCAAAAACACAGCCATGAATAAAGAATGGTACCAAAACACCCTCCAACAACAACTTCTTCCAACAATCCAACAACAGTTTGGTGAAGAACAATGCATTTTCCAGCACGATGGAGCACCGTGCCATAAGGCAAAAGTGATAACTAAGTGGCTCGGGGACCAGAATGTTGAAATTTTGGGTTCATGGCCTGGAAACTCCCCAGATCTTAATCCCATTGAGAACTTGTGGTCAATCCTCAAGAGGCAGGTGGACAAACAAAAACCCACTAATTCTGACAAACTCCAAGAAGTGATTATGAAAGAATGGGTTGCTATCAGTCAGGATTTGGCCCAGAAGTTGATTGAGAGCATGCCCAGACGAATTGCAGAGGTCCTGAAAAAGAAGGGCCAACACTGCAAATACTGACTCTTTGCATTAATGTCATGTAATTGTCGATAAAAGCCTTTGAAACGTATGAAGTGCTTGTAATTATATTTCAGTACATCACAGAAACAACTGAAACAAAGATCTAAAAGCAGTTTAGCAGCAAACTTTTTGAAAACTAATATTTATGTAATTCTCAAAACTTTTGGCCACGACTGTAGGGGAATCTGTGAAGACTTTATTTACACCAACCCAAAGTAAATCACGGGCCAAAAAAAAAAATTTTTTCGGGCCTAGAGAAGTTTTGTCATGCCCTGACATTTGTGCTCTTTTCAGTTTCTTATGAATATCTAAATGGGTAAAGTCTAATCTCACTGTAATCAGCACAAACTGGGCTATAATAATATGTGAAATGCATGTATATACATGATTGTGTTTTTGAGAAAAAAAAATATTATGCGTGGTTAGTGAAAAACTACAAATGTTAAAACACTTGAAAAAGGCCATAAAACACATACAAAAAAAAATTGGTTCCCGGGATTTTTGAGAACTGGAGCTTGTAGCCTAGAATTTTTTTCTTTCTGAATGATGTGAAAATCATCTTATTACTCACTTACAGAAAACAATATGTTGATTTAAATTTTCGAAGACTTAGACCTTAGAAGACAAAGGCCCGCATAATGAGCTGCATAATGAGCCACTCAGTCAGCTGTGACACTGAGAAGGAGGAGTTACAAGAAAGAATGTGAGGACAAAATAAATCTATATAATTTTATGTTTGTAGTTTATTAAGAATATATTTAATTATCCCACAACATAATTTAATATCCACTTGGGGGAGCAGTTAAACAGTTTATTAGAAACAAAGCTGACTTTCAAACTAATTTTTTGGCATCATTACTCCAGTCACACAATCCTTCAGAAATCCTTTTAACAATCTTATTTTCTACAAAAAAACATTTATTGTTATTATTATTATCATTATTATTAATGTTGAAAAGAGCTGAGAATATTTTTCTGGGTTTTTAGGAGGAATAAATTGAAAGAACAGCATTGTTTTTACATTTGTTAAAGTTATCTATTGGTTACATTTATATCATTTACATCAAGCTTTTGAATGGTATAGTATTGTATATTGTTATTGAAACTTCATAATGTTTAACTTGATTATACATTTAGTCAGGAATTATAGTTTGGAAAAAGTATTTGGAAAAAGTCTTAACTAGTAAAATGTTTAAACGTTATGTGAAAACTAGTATAAGTATATAAATAAATAAAAAGAGACTTACTCATGTTTATGATCTCTGCTGAATAAAGTGCTTCATTCTTTTTTTTCTGAGGAAAACCATTTCTCAAATCCTCAACCACATCACATCTTTTTGGGGTGATTTATGTCTTATTCCTCTCATCGCAAAGCAAACAGTAAAATAAAAAAACCTGAAGAACAGTCTCGCTGCTTTTTCTCCTGTGTGGGCGTATTCAAGCCGCGCGCTTCAGTTTGAATCTGAATAGCGCGTTCAGTGCAGGTGCGTGGTCACATTAGATATAATGAAGGGAGATGTGAAAAACGGACATCGCGTTGTTTTCATATGGATTACTTTATCACAGAATATCTGTTTTCAGCGGCACTTGTTTAGTTTAAAACAAATAGACATGTCAAGCTTTCTATAGATATCTCACTCATGTATTTTCGTTGAGTATTCACGGAGTTACAGTTCATTTTAATGATGTGTTTGTAAAAGAAGATCAGCGCAGACAAAGGCTGCAGACAGCACACCTTGTTTGTTATCTTTATTTTATAAGTGCACAAAGTTTTGTTGTTATTATGTCTGTATCCAAAACAAAGTAGACCCTTTACAGATTCGATTGATGTATTGCTCTTATCTGTACGATTAAAACTGAAAGTGTAATTTAAGTTCTTTTCGGGGTTATCAGGAGAAAATGACTCAAAACGCGTTTCCGCGTTAATCGACTCCAGAGGGTTAAACATAGGAAACTCCTGGGAACTATGATCATAACAAGACATGGGAGAAACAAGGTAATGTGGCACGCGGAGGAGGAAAACACAAGACATGGTGGAGCAGGGAACTCAGGGGCTGTGGTTGAGTAGGGAAGTCAGGGGCTATGGTGACCACTGTGGAATAGGGAACTCAGAACTCAGGGGACCGTGGTGGAATAGGGAACTCAGAACTCAGGGGACCATGGCGGGATAGGGAACTCAAAACTCGGGGCCATGGCGGAGTAGGATACTCAGAACTCAGGGAGCCATGCAGGAGTAGGGAACTCAGGGAGTCATGCCAGCTTACATTCTGGTGACGGGAAAACAACTTGCATGAACTGCTGCAAACTTCTACAAAGGATTGTTGTCCTTGAAACAAAGGTTCTTGCTGGACTTCCAAAACAGGCGGAAACACTCAGCAGATCGTCATCATGGACCCTCTCAGCATACACCTGATGAGTCCCATAAAACTTCTGAATCTCAACGGTTTATACAAAGTGTAGAGAAACAAGCTGAAACTGATCGCCACACTAATCGATGACACAAACAGGGAGCGAGACCCAAAGGAACACAAGACATCAGATTGTCACGAGTTTCTCGTATTGCTGCTGTAGCATCCTCTACCCCAGATTCAGATTCAGATGACACAGCTTGTGAATACTGGTATTCTAACAACACTTATACATCTTGAGAACAGATTTGAATCATTAATGAATGCAGGTGAGGAATCCCCAAATGTGATTAAACATGGATCGGATCAGCCAGCAGCTAACACCACTACTAACAGGCGCTCAAGGTCGAGCAGACAGCGGCATTCAGCTCAGAGCGCAACCGAGCCCAGGACTCTGATAGTGGGTGACCATTATCAGAAATATCAATAGCAGGACTCCAACAACATGCTGCCTTCCTCAAGCAATGATCTCTGATGTTAACAAAGAACTTTCTCAACATTCTGATGATCGTCATTGACACATCCCACAAGGACACTGATAACACCATGCAGCCACAACAAGCACAGCTCATAGATAACATCCCGGCTGAGCCCTAACCATAGAACTTCTCACATACAGACTCTGATGTATCAAAACTGCTCCAAGACTCCGCACCCAAGGACAACTTTCTGGAAACAGCCAGGGAAGCCAGGACAACATATCACAGTCACCGGAAACACCAGAGCCGTTAGGAGGACTGTTAGGACTGCAGGACTGTTAGGAGAGGTGGGGGTGTAGCTGCTCTATTTAAAGATGTCTATCAATGCAAACAAGTGTAATTTGGTCAGTACTTGTCTTTTGAATATCTAGGGATTGTGCTGAAAGGTGCTGCTCGCATTCTGTTTATTATTATTTACAGGCCTCCAAAATACTCTCCAGCCTTTGTTGAAGAGGTCACAGAAATGTTATCAATGATTTCCTCAGAGTTTGACTGTTTTGCTATTGCAGGGGATTTTAATATTCACATATATAATTCAGAAAACAAAACTACAAAAGAAATGATAACGGTGCTAAACACTTTTGACTTGACTCAGCATGTGCATGGACCCACACACAAAGGTGGACTCTAGACTTAATCATCAGTAGGGGTCTAAACATTTCATCCATTGTTATTAAAGACGTAGCACTATCTGATCACTTCTGTATTTTCTTTGATATATTGATCTCTGCTAACACTGAATCTAGAACTGTCTCCATCAGAAGATGCATTAACGAGAACACTAGTGTGCTGTTTATGGAGGCTATATCTTTAACACCAAGCATCACTAGTGAGGTCTGTGATAAATTTGAACTAAACCACCCACTTGAGTGCAATGGACAAGCCTCACCCTGGCTTCTGCCTTCTGCAGACTCTGTTGATATTCTCCTTGATTCCTTTAACATAAAAGGTTAAGAATGATGATATTGCTCCTGTAATAGTCAATAAGAAAATTAGCAGACAGAAATCAGTTTGGAGAAGATCAACAGCAGTTCAGACTATGAAAAGACAATGCAGAAAAGCAGAGCGGATGTGGCGGAAGGCAAAACTTTAAATTCACTAAGCATCTATAAAGACTGCCTTCATGATTTTAATGTGAAACTAGCCACAGCTAGACAGAATTTCTTCTCAAACCTTATAAACAGTAACTTAAACAACACTTGTACTATTTTTGCCATGGTTGGGAATCTGACTTGGGGGGTTTGTCAGTCTCTCAACCATGGCAATGCTCTCAGACAGCAAATGCAATGAGTTTGCTTCCTTCTTTTATGAGAAAATCATCAATATCAGGAAGGCGATTAGCACATCTTCAAGTAATGCAGAGGTCAGACAGATTTGGCCGCAATATCAAAAAGATACTATGTCCATTTTTTCAAGTAATTGATAGCAAAATTTTGGACGAAATAGCGCAGCACCTAAAATCGTCAACCTGCTATCTTGATACACTTTTTTCAAAAGTGTGCTTACCTGCTTAGAAGCAGATCTTTTAGAAGTGGTGAACACCTCACTTCTTACTGGGCCATATCCAAACTCCTTAAATCTGCAGTTGTTAAGCCCCTCTTGAAAAAGAGCAATCTTGATAACACCATTTTGAGCAATAAACCAATATCTAATCTTCCTTTTATTGGCAAAATTATAAAAAAAGGTACAGCTGAACAAATAATTAAACTCAAATCTATACCTGGACAATTTTAAGTAGACGTCAATGACATGCAGAGTCCCACAAGGCTCAATTCTTGCACCGCTCTTGTTTAGCCTTTATATGCTCCCACTAAGTCAAATAATGAGAAAGAACCAAATTGCCAATCACAGCTATGCTGATGATACCCAGATTTACCTAGCCTTATCCCCAAATGACTACAGCCCCATTGACTCCCTCTGCCAATTTATTAATGAAATGAATAGTTGGATGTGGCAGAACTTTCTTCAGTTAAACAAGAAAAAAACGTTTGGAAACAAAGATGAAGTTTTCAAGGTGAATGCATACCTTTGCTTTAGGGGTCAAATAAAAAAAATCAAGTCAGGAATCTTGGTGTGATTCTGGAGACGGACCTTAGTTTCAGTAGTCATTCACAAAATTTTGCACACTTCAGCCAGGGATGCTGCTGGCAACCCTCTTTTTTTTCACAAATTGATCTTTATGTCCTGAACGCAGCACCCAAACTCAATGAAGCAATATATATATTTATATAGCTGTATATAGTGGTATACACAGGACATTTTGAAAATTCATGCCAAATTGCAACAAAGTTGCATATATAGGAGGCACTTCAACTCCACAAAAATTTAACCGTAGGATTGGTAAAGTTGAAAATGAATATGAATCTTCATAATATGAAAATAATAATATGAAAACAAGGCCGCTATCAGCCAATCAAATTTCTGCAACTAATAACCTCAAAAGTGCATTTTTAATCACACTTCATATACTTTTATATGTACATTAACATGGTAACACAATTTCTAAACATTTCTACAAAAGTCTTGCTAATTTATTAATTGTTTTTTGTGATTTTTTTCTGTCTATAGATGAATGCTTCACTGGGAATGAACATTTCCAGTATTATAACTGCAGGGATTGCCATTGTTTACCTTTCACTAGATTTTGTTTTATGGCGATACTATGACTGCAGCGATTTTTCCTGTTATTTAGAGCAAAAGTATAAGGTATGTCATCAACTTTTATATTCACAATTAAAATCAAATTGTGTCAAAATGGAAATTGTATTTAAAATTTACTGTAAGATCACTGTGTGGTCAGTACACAAGCCTTAATCTGCACTCCTCTGTTCACTTTTTGTATCTGGCATTTCAGTAGTAGTTTATAGATCATTTATAATACAATAAGTCATTGACATTATACGTTAATTGTAAACTCAGTCCAGTTTGACTTATCAGGGCTAGATTTACTAACAGCTTGTGCCAGTGCAAACCTTCATTTGGCATTAAAAAAGATTTGTCAGCATTTACTAAAGACGCAATGATATACTAAAAATATAAAATATATATATATTTTTTTATGCTGCTAACATTACTGCATTTGCAAGAGTTTTTTCAGGCACAAAATTATTTTTGAGTTTTGATTGTACAAGTCTGAGTACAAATGATAATGGATTATTTGTGTTAATGTTGATTTTTCTCTCAGACTCTCTTCAGGGGAATCAGAGGTGTTATAATGTTATTCACTGTGCTCGAGTTTATCATCTCCATCTGTCTGTCAGCATTTGCTTGTAAAGCCAGCGCCTGCCATTCTCCTTCTCTGGTGAGTAATGAGCCAAACCAGGACTTTCCAAACATTTTGTGTGTGTTAACTGAACTGATATGTATATAAAATGGAAATAGTTACTTTTAAGGCTGTTGACACTTGGGTTCATGCTTTACAAGAACCAACAAACACTACATTACAATACAAAAATTTAATATAGTTCTTTAATCTCAAATGTTGAGTTCTTCACTTGCAAAATTGAGTTTTAATCTACTGTCGACAGAAATGTTTGAATTTATGTAAATGTAAATGAAGTGAACTCAGCACACATTGTATTCCCAAACATTAACCCCAGTGTTTCCCACAGTCTTACACTATATTTGTGGCGCCCCCCCGCCCCTATATAAATATATATGTGCAAATTCATTTTCTTCCAGTGGGAGGCTCTTTAAGAGCGGGAGAGATTTTTAAGAGGTTTCTCTGGTAACCCTGTACACAAAAAAGCGCTAAGCTCACAAAAAGCTGCTTTATCAGGCATCACATGCAAGATTAATTGAAAATGGCATAAAAAAAAATTTGTATATACAGTCGGTTTCTTTCTGAAATACATTGATATAAAAACACCCGCACCGGTTTTTGATTTTGAAACGTTCACTCCTCATGTTTATTCAATAAAGTCAAAGCCTTTTGGAAAATCTACTTGTGGCGGTCAGTTTTGATATTGTGGCAGCTTGCCACAAATAAATCAATGTATGGGAAACCCTGATTAAACCCGCAGCACTTTCAGAGATGGAGTTCATGGGGAGCAGTGTTTACTGTGAACTGACTTGCCCTAAAAACATACTGCATAAAATTTAATTAAATTTCATGCCACATGGTTTTACGTGCATAGATTTAACCTATTAATACAAATTCAAAATACAATAAAATAGTCTGTAACACATTAAATATTTATTGTTCATATTGATGATTAACTACTCTGTCGGTCCCACATTTCTGCCATGTTTGTAGTTTTTAACACTTTTTATATCGAGCATCGCGTTAGTTCAGTCAGGCCACGTTAGTCACGCTTGCATCATGACAGTCAGCTGTTCTTGACGTGTACCAATCCAGTCTTGACACCTATCACCTGCGGTCTATTTAAATTCCCATTATTCAGTGTCTCTTCCATCACATCGCTGCTTGCAATTAACTAAGTGTTTTCAATGTGCTATTCACTATAATAGTGTTGTTTCTAAGCTGGAAGCAGTAAATTTTGCTCCCTCATTACATCAGCTTTCTGCTCTGGTCATGAGATTCCAGATTCCATTCTAATGTGTGTTATTGTATAATTGGAATTTTTATATTTTTCGTCCACTATTTTCCAGTCTCTACTGTAATGTCAGTGTCTACTAATCACTGAATGCACTTGTGTTGCCGACATCACGTTCCCATTCTGATGACTACGACTATTGATGTGGTTACATAGATACAAGTAATCGGTTTAACACGTTCACATGGCAGAATTGTAACTTAGTTCGTTTATAGAAGGTTATCCCTCCCCTTTCAACAGATTACCATTTTGGTTTGGGCAATTTTATTCTGACTGAGGTGTTTATATGGAGCATTTTCATTCAGACTGGACGTCATCCTAAGTTTCCGAAGGGTGTATGCTTCCCCTGCTGGACTACCACCCTCCATTATGCAACTCACAGCTTTAGTGCATTACATGCTCATCGTGCAAGGGGTCGTATGTATCACAAATTTGCTTAATGTGGGGGGCTACAATGGTGTTTCATGGATTCAGAGTTGTTCAGTGTTAAAGACATGGATTTTCATGCTAAACATGGCCAATGTGGATGAAAGGAGTTTTCTGTGCCAAAAAATCTTACTTCTGGGTTGTACAGTTTCGGTAGTTTTTCGATCATGGATCTAATGACGTAGATGATGGTGGAACTCCTTATGAGCATTTCTCTCGGGAATGCATGCCTGCGCACATGTCGACCAGAGGAGAGGGAGACCTCGCCATAAACGCAATTCATCAGGAATTTGTTGGCAACGCTGCATAGGATTTGTATACGATTTGTTCAAGAATGTCTCCAAATAAGTGTGTTTTGGATGTGAGGGAAAGTTACCATGTTTGGCTTCTCAAAGAACCGAGCATTACATGAACTGTGGATGCAGTTTGCTTTTCCGGGGCAGCAATGGAGTGTAGCAAGTGTGTTTGTGTTCTCGTCATCTCAGTGAAGAATTTTTTCTAAACAAGACCAGGTTGATGCTGGATTTGCACATCCTTTGCTATTAAAACATGGTAAAAGACCCCATTCAGGTAAGTACAACTGCATCAGATTTCTGTTTTTTTTTGTTGTTGTGGGAAATCAGCACATAAGTGAATATATGTTAATGGAAACAACACAAAATATCAGTATTATAGCTCCGCCTACAGGAGCTTGGTTTTCCAGAGAGATTCGGAAGCTGTATTTTTGTCTTGCAGATATGACAAGGCTGGAGACTTTTGGAGATGGGGATTCGGTACTTCTCTGTTGGTACTCGGAATTTGGCATGAGATTTAAGCATTTTAAGAAACATGCTTGTTGCACATCCTCAATTGCTCAACTTGGGGTGACGCTTCCCCCTTTGTGATTTTTACAGCTTGGTAGATACATAAAATTGGATAATATACAACTGCCATCATATTAGACTGCTGCTGCTGCTAGGAGTGTATGCTTCCCCCTTTACAATCACACAGTTGCTTTAAGCATTTTAAGAACATGCTTGTTGCACATCCTCTATTGCTTAACTTTGGATAACGCCCAACCCCCCCCCCCCCCCCCTAAATGTGACTTTTCAGCATGTTAGACACTTAAAATTGGATAATATACAAACTGCCGTCGTATTACACTGCTGCTAGGGGTGTATGCTTCCCCCTCAATGTGACTTTTCAGCATGTTAGATACTTAAATTAAATGATATACAAACTGCCATCGTATTAGACTGCTGCTGCTAGGGGTGTATGCTTCCCCCATGCAGTTAATCCAAATTTTTTGCATAAGCAGCTAAAGCAACATGCTTGTTGTATGCTTTCTTTCCGAGTTTGGGTGATGCTTCCCCCATAAATATAGTATCAAGCAACATTTCTCATTGCTGGCCATTCAAATTGCATCAGTTGTGTTGGGGAGTTTGGCATATGGTTGTTTTGGGGGTTTGACTTGCTGCTCTCCCTGCTCTGTCCAAGCATGGCTGCATGGACAGGCGTGTGGAGTGTTGCCCAGAACATAACCATACCACCAACACTAACTGAATGCAATTATAATTGTCAAAAAAATATACTTGATGGAAGTGGTCCTGAGCATCGCGTTAGTTCAGTCAGGCCACGTTAGTCACGCTTGCATCATCTGACAGTCAGCTGTTCTTGACGTGTACCAATCCAGTCTTGACACCTATCACCTGTGGTCTATTTAAATTTCCATTCTTCAGCGTCTCTTCCAACGCATCGCTGCTTGCAATTTACTCCCTACTCCAACTCCAACTCCACCAACTGAACCTGTAATCCGATCTAACTTTGTTCTTTCTTTACAGTCTCTTCATTGGAAGCAGTCTCTATCACATTTTGTTTACAACTCATGTGTAATACAGTTCACGATCTCTTTGTGGGTGAAGGAAGGAGACCAGGGTCGGGTTGCTGAGGCTCGAGGAAGATTTTATTATTTTAAAAAGAAAACAAAACCGAAAACAAAGTCTCGCCACATGCGCATAAACACTCCAGTTCACGTTCGTTCACTCGTCCCTAAGGATTAACTTTCAGCGCTGCTGCTGCTGCTGCTGCTGCTGCGTCCTTCCCCGAGTCCTCAGGTCTCTCCCTCTCTGCCGATCCTCGGGCGGCTTAAATAGTGTTTCCCCACGCCAATCACTATAACGAGAACCAGGTGTTACTTGTTTCTCACTTGAACCACTTACCACCGCTTGTCTCTTCGCTCTCTCTCCCTTTGCAGACCTCGCTGAACCACGCCTCCACCGCCACATCATGTAATTGTGAATTGTAATTATGTATGTTTATAATGGTTCTGTTCTGTACCCAGGGGGGTTTGTTTTGCTGCTCTCAACGCTCTGTCCAAGCATGGCTGCATGGACAGGCGTGTGGAGTGTTGCCAAGAACATAACCATACCACCAACACTAACTGTATGCAATTATAATTGTCATAAATATACTTGACGGAAGTGGTCCTGATTGAAGTATATTTGTTGTTCCAGTCAAATCCTTGTCCAACACTTAATGTGTTGTGGGCAGTTTTAGCTGTTAGAGTGTGCACAGATCTGCAGTTTGAATTTCAATCATATTGTAAGTTGAACCAACGTCACGAAAAGTAAAGTATGTTCGTAATCTTTTGCAGTGATTAGCGACCGTGGCTGGAGAGTACGCATCTACTTCATCAGATTACTGAGCTTTTCTCAGTATTATTAATGAGAATGAACTCTTATGATCCAATCACCGTGCTGTGATATGTTGAGGTCGTCTTACAGCGTAGAATTCAGATCTCATGAAAGAGCTTCCACGCTGTCCTTTCAGCTCTATAAACATGACCGTAACACTATTCAATATGTATAAAGACTCCTGATTTAACTAAAACCAGCTTGTGCTGTCAGTGGGGGAACAGAGTTCCAAACAAAGACATAAAGATGCAGCTTAAAGTTCCTTGATGCTTTTTATTTACTCCACAACAATTCTATTAATGTCCAATAAATGTTGAGCATGTTAAGTGCAGACAAGACAATTTTGTGTGTGTGGTCTTAAACAAGCATATAATAACAAAATTTGAAAAAACACGATTCATTATACTCAATTCCCATGACAGATTTCTTCAAACAAACATTAAAAATGAAGCCGACAGGTTCAGTAAAATATCATGAATGTAATACAATGCTTCTCTCTAGTTATTTTATTTTTTCTAGCTGACTATCGAGTTAATGTACAATGAATGTTTTTCCTGAGGTAAATGTGACTTTAGCAGACATTGTTCACGTGTTTTACTGATGTCTTGTCAACATTTCAAGTTCAGAATTGTTTTAAGTCCACCCTCCCTTGCCTCACAGTGGTTTGGTCCACTGCCTGCTTTACCCATTTATCTCACCGATACACACGAGTCTGATATGAGAGATAAAAGTTCCTCAGTAGTTATGTGCAAGTAAATTAGGCTGTCAAGGCTATTTTAATCTTTCTCTTTAATACATCATAATAAACTAGTCATGGCAAAAATATGATATCTGATGTATTTTTCTATAAGCTATTATATAGTTACCAATTATTACCGTAGCTTGTCACTCTCTACAACAAACACTGTGATACGCCTGTGCGTGAACTAAGCGAAGTACGAAAAACGGACCCCAGGGAGCAAGGGCATAAATTTCATCTAACAATAAAACTCTCAGGTAACTTATGTAATCATGGTTCCCTGAGTAGGGAACAAGACACTGTGTCCTCTAGGGGTCGCTATGGGGGGGAACGCCTTGTTGTGATCCGTGTCTGAGGCATACATTGAAAAACACCAACAACATGTTGGCCGGCGACAGCCCATGACGTAACTACTGGTGTGACCATAGTATGAATAGGCGCCGGGAGAACACGTCATCATCTTCTTTGTCTTCACTGTTTTGTTTGAAGCGTGCATTTTGAACGTGGTAAGAGCGTACATTATTCAATCATAACGAGCACTATCAATACATTTAGCAGATATGTGCATACATGTCATCATTATTTTGACACCTGATGACACATGATCGCTCTGTTTTTTGTATCCTTCAGGATACATCTTTCTTTTTTTTTGCTGCATACGCAGCAGTAGGTCAGACGGTGCTCCAGGTAAATCAGACTGTTCTGCTATGGCATCTATGGTAGTAACGGAGAGACTTTTGTTGGTGAATCTGGCAGATATCGGGAAGAAAGAAAAGGGCTTTCTTCTTGATGCTCTAGTTTCACCATCCAAACTTTTCAGTATTTCCGTTGAGACAGTGGTCAAGAAGTTCAGGGAGCCAAAGGCGTGCTCAGTGTACATCAGAGGGGTCCTGGTCCATCTCGGTCTGAGGATAGTGTCCAGACTCGTGCTCCTTCCCACCTGTAGGTAGGTGTAGGAAGAATCGCAGGTCAATTGAAGGTAGGCAAGGCCTAAGGGATTTGATCCAGACAATGCGCCAGCGCTTTCGTCCAGATCAGAGTGATACTTTGAGTATCTACTCATTCCCTTTAGGGGTTTTACATATGCCCTTATCTTCCCCTTCCTAATTCTGCTATAACCACCAGCTCTCCACCTGACCAAGGTTAGGTGGGAACTTCATACATTATAGTCTCCTATTCTGGACCTATGATGTTTTGGTTGGTCCTATGGTTTCATAGTGAACACTTAATTTATAGTCCGGACCAGAAACTTCTTTGTGTGTGTGTGTGTGTGTGTGTGTGTGTGTGTGTGTGTGTAATGTGCTTGTGGTTATGTGCTTACAATCCTTCTGTGACATTTCTTTGCAGTGTTTTTCCAAAACCTCTGGGTTTATGTCCTTTCTGGATTCAGAAACCAGGTGCTCAACTTGCATTATTACTTCACTTGTTGATATTGTGTCATGCCAGTATGATAGCGTTGGCTCCGTCTTCATACTTTCTGGAACATGCGGCCAGGTCATAGGCTTCTGCAGGCCCCCGGCACGGCATTGCAAAATTTTCTGGATGTCTGGCTAGGTCGCTCTGAGTGGCTTCCTGGTCACCAGGATATTCCCCCTTGGTGAGGCATGGAGCAGGAATTAGAGGTGGCGTTTGCGAGAACCATCTTGCTCTCTTGGGAGTTTGGCAGAGCTCCCCTACCTATGCTCCCCTACTCCTTTCTGAGTTCTGAGTTCACCTCTCACGTGAGAGTTGAGTTCTCTGTTTTCCAGAGCACTTGGAACCAGTAGTATCAGTTGAACTAGGCCCTTCCTTTGTCTCTCTGATGCGCTGGGTTATGCTCCCTCAGCTAGGTAATCTACTGCTAACTGTTCCAGCATTGGAACATGCGGTAGGTCCCCTCTCAAATCCCCTCTCATTTGATAGCTGGGTGTTTGCCCCTCCCCCTAAGCTAGATATTTACTGCTAACCACTCCTACATTATACCATAGATCAAGTTGATGAGTCTCAAACATATTGGTTTTGGGATGTACCATTCCATCTATGAGCTGCTCTTTCAGAATGCCACAAGACCCCTTCAGAAAAGTATCCCAAAATCCATGTTATGGTAAGTGTGCATGTGAAGTCTTTATGCACTTTCTAAAACCCTCACTGTGGTAAGTTTGCATGCTAGTACGCTGTATTCTTTCTAAAAACCTGTTTGGTAAGGGCTTCACGTGGTTGCTTCATGCACCTTCTTGAGCTGGTCAGAGCTCAATGGCTCCACTCCACCAATATATCCTCAGGATACCTATTTAAACAGGGTGTTGCTACTAGGGACCTATTGAGACATTGCTACTAGGGATCTGTTGAGACGGTTCCTTCAGCAAGCTTATGCAAGTGCAAGCGGTAGCCCCTGTGTGGCAGGCCAAGCCTTAGTATGATGCTAGGCTTTTTTTCGTATCCCTTTAAAAGGAATCTATTCTTGATTCCAAGCTTTGAGCTCTACCTTGGGCCCAGGAGTCTGGCCCTAACATGTAAGTTTTGGTATGTAGTCTACACCTTTGGCCGTAAGGGATAATGTCACGGAGAGCCGTCTAACGTCCCAAGGGCAGCTCTGATGGAAATGGTAGAATTGGTACTAAGTGCTCGCCATGGTTCTGGCCTGCACTCCCCTCAGCATGGCTCAGCATATTCTGTTACCCATAGCGACTCCTAGAGGATGCAGTTCGAAGTTCCCTTGAAAGGGAACATCTCCAGTTACTTATGTAACCATGGTTCCCTAAGTAGGAAAGGAGACACTGCATCCTCTTGCTTCATGCCATGCTTCGGACATAAGTTTCAGATGAAGAAGTGGATGATGTGTTCTCCCGGCGCCTATTTATAGTCGCACCAGTAGAGATGTCATGGACTGTCGCCAGCCAACATGTTGTTGGTGTTTTTCAATGTATGCCTCAGACACAGATCACAACGATTTCGCTTGATCTTGGATTATTTGGTACTTCGAAGCTCGTCCGGAGTTGTTGCCAAAGCAAAAGGTCCGTAATCTTAAAGTTGCTCGGGAAAATTAGATCACATCTTTTTAAGCAGAACCGATACTTAAAATCTGTCCCAGCCACGGGTAATTTATTACAAAAGTATCCTTCTGATCCAGGGACAATAATTTAAAATAATAATAATTAAAACAATTTAAGATAATAAAATAATGTTGTGTAGTCTTTAATACTTTAGACAGCCAGTTTTACTATTTAAAGATTTATTTATCATAAAATTATTACTTCTAATATTATTACACACATGCTATACAGATAATGTAGAGTTTTGAGTAATGACAGTTATTATGTGGCTTGATGGAGCGGAGGAGATGCAGATAACATGATCCTTTAAGGTGAGACACTGCAGGCAAAAACACAGTTTTTTCAAGCACCTGTCAATTTTGAGATTTTGGGCTTTTTGGTTTTTAATAAAGTGCTTTTTCAAACTAGTGGAAGGAAAGCATCCAAAAGACACTGTTAAGTGTTTCTTTTACAGCACTTTATCTGTTTGTGTCAATAGATTTCAATTACAATACATATTTTTAAAAGCCGTTTTCTCAAAATGAGTTTTTTCTTCAACACTGAGCCATAAATCTCCACTTCAGTAGCACTTACACACACCAAACTTGACATTTTTATTCCTGTCTATATTCTGAAGGTTTTTACAGAGGGATTTGTTCATATATATTTTCCTTGATTATATACAACATTTTATTCCCCCCAAAATTGTGAAAATATATTGTTTTCTGGCTCTTGAAAGTATTTTCTGAATTATGGAGTGACAAAAAAAGATAACCAGAATTCCCTCTGTAAAAACATTTGACTCTAATATGTCAAAAAAATTAAACAAAAATTTTGAAACTGACTTCATCTAGTGTTCAGATTTTTGTACTACAACCCGAATTCCGGAAAAGTTGGGACGTTTTTTAAATTTTAATAAAATGAAAACTAAAGGAATTTCAAATCACATGAGCCAATATTTTATTCACAATAGAACATAGATAACATAGCAAATGTTTAAACTGAGAAATTTTATACTTTTATCCACTTAATTAGCTCATTTAAAATTTAATGCCTGCTACAGGTCTCAAAAAAGTTGGCACGGGGGCAACAAATGGCTATAAAAGCAAGCAGTTTTGAAAAGATTCAGCTGGGAGAACATCTAGTGATTAATTAAGTTAATTGATATCAGGTCTGTAACATGATTAGCTATAAAAGCTTTGTCTTAGAGAAGCAGAGTCTCTCAGAAGTAAAGATGGGCAGAGGCTCTCCAATCTGTGAAAGACTGCGTAAAAAAATTGTGGAAAACTTTAAAAACAATGTTCCTCAACGTCAAATTGCAAAGGCTTTGCAAATCTCATCATCTACAGTGCATAACATCATCAAAAGATTCAGAGAAACTGGAGAAATCTCTGTGCGTAAGGGACAAGGCCGGAGACCTTTATTGGATGCCCGTGGTCTTCGGGCTCTCAGACGACACTGCATCACTCATCGGCATGATTGTGTCAATGACATTACTAAATGGGCCCAGGAATACTTTCAGAAACCACTGTCGGTAAACACAATCCGCCGTGCCATCAGCAGATGCCAACTAAAGCTCTATCATGCAAAAAGGAAGCCATATGTGAACATGGTCCAGAAGCGCCGTCGTGTCCTGTGGGCCAAGGCTCATTTAAAATGGACTATTTCAAAGTGGAATAGTGTTTTATGGTCAGACGAGTCCAAATTTGACATTCTTGTTGGAAATCACGGACGCCGTGTCCTCCGGGCTAAAGAGGAGGGAGACCTTCCAGCATGTTATCAGTGTTCGGTTCAAAAGCCAGCATCTCTGATGGTATGGGGGTGCATAAGTGCATACGGTATGGGCAGCTTGCATGTTTTGGAAGGCTCTGTGAATGCTGAAAGGTATATAAAGGTTTTAGAGCAACATATGCTTCCCTCCAAACAACGTCTATTTCAGGGAAGGCCTTGTTTATTTCAGCAGGACAATGCAAAACCACATACTGCAGCTATAACAACAGCATGGCTTCGTCGTAGAAGAGTCCGGGTGCTAACCTGGCCTGCCTGCAGTCCAGATCTTTCACCTATAGAGAACATTTGGCGCATCATTAAACGAAAAATACGTCAAAGACGACCACGAACTCTTCAGCAGCTGGAAATCTATATAAGGCAAGAATGGGACCAAATTCCAACAGCAAAACTCCAGCAACTCATAGCCTCAATGCCCAGACGTCTTCAAACTGTTTTGAAAAGAAAAGGAGATGCTACACCATGGTAAACATGCCCCGTCCCAACTATTTTGAGACCTGTAGCAGAAATCAAAATTGAAATGAGCTCATTTTGTGCATAAAATTGTAAACTTTCTCAGTTTAAACATTTGCTATGTTATCTATGTTCTATTGTGAATAAAATATTGGCTCATGTGATTTCAATGTCTTTTAGTTTTCATTTTATTAAAATTTAAAAAACGTCCCAACTTTTCCGGAATTCGGGTTGTAGACATTTATGAAAATTAGCACATATTTCATTAAATAATGCCTCATTTGCATATTTAAACATAACATTTTTGAAAACTTGTAATACAAAAAATGTTTGCAATAATCAATGTAACCAATCAACTGGTTAAGTAAGGTGATAACTATTAGTTATTTTTTTGCCCTATTCACCTGCAGTGTCTCGCCTTAAGAAACTTTCATTAATGCTGTCATCTAACAAATCTGATCAAATATAAAATTTAATGAATTGCTAATTACAACATTGAAATAAAAATGTACAGCCTGTACAAATATTAGAAATCATGAATATAAAAAAGTTGGGAATTATATAAAACATTAAAACAAAATAAAAACATTTTAAATCCACATTTCACTTATCTATTATAACATTTATGTAGTGTTGTTTGCTTGGCTGTTTACTTATAAAATTCCAGAAATGTGTAAAGTTTTTGGTCAGTGTCTTTATTGATTATATGAGTTTGTTAAGTTGCTGTCTTGTGGTCAGCCAGTCGCTGCACTGCTGATCACGGTTGAGTATCGATACATAGCCCCTTTTAAACCAACCCATGAACACACAATTATCTCAGATAACTCAATCCAGCCATATTAATCATCAACAACAGGTGCGCTCAAAGAACCGAATTAGCCAGATCCTGATTAGCGAGATGATATCATCTTGGACTACATCTACATTAATCCGGATGCATTTGAAAATGCCATTTTCGTTTTAAAATGCTCTCCGTCTGCACTAGCATTTTCATCCACACTGATACATCAGAAAACCTTAAATTCGCTTTCTGTGCATGTGCAAATCAGAAAAAAAGCTCACAGCAGATGATACACACGGAACAGACATAATACATTGTTATGCAGTTCTTCTGACAGGATTATTTCATTTACAAAAAGAACACACCATTCAGTGACACGTCCAGGTTGCACACACTCATGATTGTATGTCTGATCTAAAACACAACCCTCATGTTTAGCCGCAAATACCAATTGCGAGAAAATTTGCTTTCACCTTTGCCTGGGGCCCGTTCTTCGTACGTCGCTTATTACATCCGAGATCAAATGACACATCCAAGATGATATCATCGTGCTAATCATGATCCGGCTAATTGGGTTCTTCGAACACACCTGTTGTGTATGATTAGTATCGCTGGATTGAGTTATCTGAGATAATTGCGCGTTCATGTGTTGGTTTAAAAGGGGTATGTATCGATACTCGAAACCATGATCAGCAGTGCAGCGATTGGCTGGTGGCAAGACGGCAATAATGATGTCATATAATTTAAGATGACACCTGACGAAAAACTTGACAAATTTCTGGACTTTTATAAGGAAACAGCCAAGCAACAAAACTACATAAATGTTATAATAGATACATGAAACAGATAATAGATGCATGTTTTTACTTTATTAGAATTTTTTTCATGATTCCCACTTATTTAGATTCGCAATTTATAATAGTTGTACAGTCTTTACATTTTTATTTCAATGTAGAAATTATCTATTCATTTCATTTTATATTTGGACAGATTTGTTACGTGACAGCATTAATGAAAGTTTCTTAAGGGTCAATATCATATTATCTGCATCTGCACTCCATCAAGCAGTCATCACCTAAAATAATGCACGACTCTATTATCTGTATAGCATGTGTGTGAGACTCTAATACAATTATGAAGTAATACTTCTATGACAAATAAATATTTCAGTGAGTAAAACTGGCTGTCTATAGTAGGCTGCTATGGACTACACAGCATTTTTATATTATTTTTAAATAATTTTTTTAATGCTTATTATTTTAAATTATTGTCCCTGGATCAGTACGATACTCTTGTAATAAAGTAGCGGTGGTAGCAGACATATTTTCAGTATCAGTTCTGGTTGAAAAGAAGCTATCTAATCCTGTTCACATGAAATAAGCTGCTCCCGAGCAGGTTTAAGCTTACGGACCTGTTGCTATGACAGCAGCTCCGGGATGAGCTTCGAAGAACCAAATATCCACTTTGGAGAGTGTTTTCAAAAAGGGCCAGTTTTCCTTGACTAAAAATGGCATTGCAGTGTGGACGGAAGGCCAAAACGGAGAGAAAAAGATTCGTTTTCAAATAAAAAACATTCGTGTGGACAAGGCCTTGGATGTGACATTTGATCTCAGATGTAATAAGCGATGCACAAAAAACAGGCCCCAGGTCATCTGCTCCACCTGCACCTTCCTGGATTTAGTTTGTTGTCCTCCTCCTGGTTGACCATCTGTTAGTTTGATGTCATGTTTACGGATTTGATTTCATCGTTATGTTTAGGTGTGTGTCTCATTATCTCACAACTTTAGTTCAGTTCTTTGTGTTTGATTGTGTCGGATTAAAGTCTTTTGGAACATTTATCTTGTTCCTTCTGCATTTGTATTCACATACAAATGTTATTGCATTTATGGCATCTCACAGTAAGAAGGAATTAAACACTACATGTGCTTTTTTTAAAACCATAGGTGCAGTTTGCGCAGGTTTTATCACCACAGTCCTCTGATTTCACGCGTTTACATGATCTTAAAAGCTCAGAGGTAAGAAAAGCTTGATCCCCAGGTTAACTGGACTTTGAGTAAAATGCTAGCCAAAAAAAACATTTATATATATATTTATTTCTTTTTTTTGCAGATACCTGAGGCAAGCAGCTCTTCCATTCATCACCAGCCTGCAGACACTCCTCCACAATACAGTGAATCCAAATAAATATGAATGAGTGGACTGTTACCTGTTATGAGAGAAAATATATGGGAATGTATTAGAACAGTGGTTCCCAAACCTTTCCTGGAGGACCCCTTGGCTTGCACCTCTTGTATGTGTCCTTCATCTAACACACCTGATTCCACTCATCAGTTCAATAGTAGAGACTGTGAGAACTAAATAAGTTGTGTCTGATTAGGGAAACATACAAAGGTGCAGGGCAGTGGGTCCTCCAAGACAGGTTTGGGAACCACTGTATTAGAAAATATAATGCGATATATTAAATAATATATTTATATATATATTGTTATTGTTATGTTATATTTTTCTACATACTGCAATATATACTGCACCACAATTTTACATGTAATAGCTTTATTAAAACTCAATTTCGATTTCAAAAGTTAATGCTTAGGTTCACATATAGCTGAACACAAATTTTTCTCTCACTTCATTGTTTGCATAGTTACACATTCAGTACCGTATTTTTCGGACTATATGTCGCACGTAAGTATAAGTTGCATCAGTCCAAAAATCCGTCATGACGAGGAAAAAAACATATATAAGTCGCACTGGACTATAAGCCGCATTTATTTAGAACCAAGAACCAAGAGAAAACATAACCGTCTACAGCCGCGAGAGGGCGCTCTATGTCTTCAGCGTAGACTACAGGAGCACTGAGCAACACAGAGCGCCCTCTCGCGGCTGGAGACGGTAATGTTTTCTCCTGGTTCATGTCAAATTAATTTGATAAATAAGTCGCACCTTCCTATAAGTCGCAGGACCAGCCAAACTATGAAAAACAGTGCGACTTATAGTCCGGAAAATACGGTATATGAAAATATTTGTGGTATATAAAAAAACTGTACTGAAAAGATAAATAAAAGTTTTGGACTTTTAGACGATCAGATGTCTGGTTAAATTCATGGCAACATTATGTGTGTGCACATAGAGTGTCATTTTATCACATATATATCTATATATTGCAAAGAATGTTTTTGAGTACATACATTACAATGTATTATGTATTCAACAATATATTATTCAGTGTATTTTCAATATACATAATTTAATATATTGATTGTTTATATATAAGACAAAGTAATTATGTTAAATTGTAAGCATCCTAAGTTTTAGTTCTGCTCACACATTTCATATCATATCACTTGCAGAATATGCAAAATTTTAATAACTTTAACAAAATAAGAGGGACCATAAAAATTGCATGGTATGTTTATTTAGTACTATCCTGAATAAACCATTTCACACAACAGATGTTTATATAAACTCAACAGGACAAAATAATTGAATTTACAGAAACTGCCCCACACAAAGTTTACATACCCTTGAATCTGAACAGTGTGCTGTTTTCTGGATGATCCACAACTGTTTTTGTTTTGTGGTAATTGTACACGAGTCCCTTGTTTGTCCTGAACAGTTAAAGCGTGTATTTTGTAGTATGCAGTGAAATACTTTTTAAAAGTAACCTTCCCAACACTGACAATAAACAAAGAGACTCCAAATCACAGGAAACAGAAACAAAACAAGGTAGAATGCAAACTAAAAAGGCACATGTAACAATAGCGCAGGCTTTCAGATGAATAACAAAATATAAACATGACAGTAACACACATCGCTAAAGAAAATCAGCATTTATAAGAAATTCTCAAAAATTTTTGACAAGCAGTATTAATAACATGGAAAACCATATTGTTGATACACGTGCAGAAACTCTTAAGAAAGAGCATTTTATCAGATTGCATATTACCGTATTTTTCGGACTATAAGTCGCACCTGAGTATAAGTCGCATCAGTCCAAAAATACGTCATGATGAGGAATAAAAATATATATAAGTCGCACTGGACTATATGTCGCATTTATTTAGAACCAAGAGAAAACATTACCGTCTACAGCCGCGAGAGGGCGCTCTAGGTCTTCAGTGTAGGCTACAGGAGCACTGAGCAGCATAGAGCGGCTGGCGGCTGGAGACGGTAATATTTTCTATTGGTTTCTTTTTTCCTGGTTAATTTCTCTCGGTTCATGTCAAATTAATTTTTATAAATAAGTCGCACCTGACTATAAGTCGCAGGACCAGCCAAACTATGAAAAAAAAGTGCGACTTATAGTCAGGAAAATACGGTAGATGAGAAAAAAAAGTCCTGCATAACCACTGATAATGGTGCTAATGTTGGGCTGCAGTGGGCAAACTGGCCGTGCCGTGGTCAAATTGCTTTGGCCATAATCTCACAAAGGCCATAGCAAGTGAAAAGGATCACACAGCACATGTCCAAGGACTGTGGTAAACACATTCAGTATGAGCTGGTTAAAGAGGAGAGAGCTGAAAAACACAGAGGCCAACATTCCGAATTTAGTTCTAGTGAGTGAATTATTTTTACTAAAATATTACTTATTATGCTTAACTAATAATTTACAATCCTACTTTTTACAAATATTATAAACCTTAAACTATCTTTCTACTTTCAAATTTGTATCAAACTATAATTTCAGATTTTTCATATATGTAGTTATGTGTAATTGTAAATTTTAACAAACATGTTACTTTCCTCCAGGATGTCTTTGCTTGACCTTTTTAAAGACAAACTCTTGATGGATCACATGGCCTGCTGAAAAAGATGGTCAATTTAATCTGAAGCTTTCCGTGTCTATAAAAAATTTGTTAAAATGATTGTCTCTGCACAGTTTTTTCTATATTTGCTTTCTCAATTAATTTACTAGTGTTCAATGGCTAAACGACAACTTTTACCATCCTCTCCACACAAACAACAGCAGAAAGATCCTGACACTGAAGCACTGTGTGTCATGGTGGCCGACGAGCTAAAGCAGCTCTCTTCTCTTCTTTCCCGACTACAGTAACCAAACCACCATGAAAAGAGGCAAGATGAATCAGTCTAGGAAGAAATCTCTTCTCTTCCTTCTTGATCTATCTCACCATGATCAAAGATCACAAATCTAAACTCTGACTGAAGTGGAAGCTCATGCTGACCCTCTGACCTTATGTGACAACACGTCAGTGGGAATAACGGACATCAGTTCAGACTCTAGGAGGGGATTTATAGACTTCTGTTATTGCACCTATGCTGAGTACTACTTTAGTGCAGGAGTTCCCAAACTTTTTAGCTCGCGACCCCCATGATAAATGCGCTGCTGCCCCGCGACCCCGTACCTCCACCACCCCACCTCAACAACCCCTCCACTCGCACTCGATTTTATGCCCAGTCTCAAAGCACACAAAGTTATATTTTATTGTTCTACATGCAAAATCAGTGTTACAATTCTGTATGAGCCACTCGATATCCACCTGTCTGTTCTCTCTCGGAAAGTAACTGTGCAGCTATGTTGGGTTGAACTTGTTCATTATTCTGCCATCAGGAACCAGTCGAGTAGGTCTGAGCGGCTCACACACACACACACACACGCTCATGCTAATCCGTTATTTAGATGTGTCACTTTATAGTTTCCATGGTGACGCGTGATTGCTTGTCACGTGACATACCGCAGCAACAACAGAGCTGAATGAATGATGATTCAATTTTTATTCAAATATTCACAAATTTGTTAGATATTGCATGAAATAACTGATATTCCGATTGTCAAATATATGCAAGTGGAAGTGTTTTGTTGTTTAAACACCTTAATAACGATCGCGGTAGTTGAGCTGTATGCGCGATGGGCGCCGCCATCTTAGTTTGTGCCGCAGACGCAGTTCAGAGATCGGATCTGTTAGATTTACAAAATGTGAATTCATCCACTTCTCCCGAAATACATAAAAGTAAGTGGCTGGTGAACTGGGAGAAGAATAGAGTAAACTTTAAAGTTACTTACACAATGTGTATCTGATATGAATAAAACTTGTCTAATTATAATGGAAAGGATTATTATTGTCTCTTCCTTTGACATCAGTGTATTTTACAAACTCTAAATGTATTGGTTTTTTAGTACTTATGTCTGAAATCTAAAATAAACATTATGTGGTTGAAAACACTGAAAAGTTGTGATATATGACAGCTCTGAGTGCACCTGTCTCTGGCTCCGAGCCAGCCAACGTGCAAAATCACATTTGAATTTCACATCATGCACTGACCGGTGTGATTGTACGTGTGAAAGGGTTAAATTAATTGCAACAAAAATATATAGGGCCTATATATTTTTTTCCATTTTTTTTATGGAAAAAAACCCCACTTTGGGAACCACTGCTTTAGTGAACTGTAGTACCGAGTCGGCCTTAGGACTCAAGTCAAGTCATTGTTATTTATATAGCGCTTTTTACAGTGCAGATTGTGTCAAATCAATTTACAGCCTTTAAAAAGGGAAACAGTGTGTCTAAATAGTGTGCCATTCTCCTCTGACCAGACGAAACCCGTAGTTCAATTCCAGGCTGCAGCAAAGTCAGATTGTGCAGAAGAATCATCTGTTTCCTGTGGTCTTGTCCTGGTGCTCCTCTGAGACAAGGTCTTTACAGGGGATCTGTATCTGGGGCTCTAGTTGTCCTGGTTTTGGCTGACATTGTGGTCTGTTGAGGTCCTCTCTAGGTGCTGATCCACCATCTGGTCTGGATACGGATTGAATCCTGGTGTACCTTCTGTTATGTTGACCAGATATCCAGGTGTATCCTTTATAGTTCCAGTGCTAAATTCACTAACTTTTGTTTCTTATTTAGTAGGATTTAGAGTATTTTGATTGAATTATGGTTCTTAATGTGATGTCTTGGAACATCAATTGTTTAAAAGGCACCACTTAAAGAGAACCAAATGTGTGGAATTTTTTAAGATCTAAACAGTTTTCTGTTGCATTAATACAATAATCTCACTTGAAAGCTTCTGATGTACACCGTTTTCAAAAGAGGTGTAACAAATTGGTTTATTTTTCTTCTTCAGAAAATAAATCTAAAGGGGTTTTGATATTGATATTGATTGCCCGGCTCCTTCCTTTTTCCATACAATGCTCCAGAAGTGATGAAGATGGTAATATTGGTTATATGGAATGTTAAATTCGCTTTTGTTTCAGTTTACGCTCTTAATGAATACGATTGTGTTTTCTATCAACAGCTCGTCCGCGTGATATCAAAGGGATCATATGATGCAATTTCAAGTTTTCTTTTCTCTGTGGAGTGTTACAAGCTGTTCATGCATAGACTAAAGTCTCAAACCCAAAGAGATCTTCTTTATAAAAGTTAAGACTCGTTCACACGGTCGCAGTGAGATACCACAAGTAACAAGTGAAGATCATGCAGTAGAGGAGTAATGAGAGCAGAACACCCGGTGGAGATGAGAACTCTTGCTGCTGAGTTTTGAACATACTGTAACCTTGCAATAATTTTTTTAGGCAGACCAAGAAATACAGCATTGCAATAATCCAGACATGATTTGATTGATGCATGAATTAAGATTTCAGCACCTGCTAGAGTTAGAGAAGATTGAAGACGTGCAATATTATGAAGATGGAAAAAAGATGAAATATGAAAGGCAAAAGATAGATGAGTCAATTAAGACACCAAGATTATGGATAGATGAAGCAGGCTTAACATGAACCCTGTTAATTTCACAGGTCGCTACTTTTGACTTTTCAACTGAAAAAAAAAATCTGTTTTGTTGTTATTTAAAGGAAATTCATGGACATCGAATGCTTGAAATCCCTGGTGCATCCAGTAAGTAAGTCAAGCAGTGATGACCTATCAGAGCTGGTGGTTAGGTAAATTTTAATGTTAGCAGCTTAGCAATGAAATTGAAGTCCATGCATGTGTAAGATGTCCCCAAGTGGATTTATATAAATAATAAACAGAAGTGAATTTGACGAGTGGGGCGGGGCCAAGGCCATGGGAACATGAGCAACACCTGCGCCACTCACCTGTCTCCAGTTCCACAGTCTCCAGAGTTAACAATCAAAACAATTAACAATTAAATTTGGCACACAATGCTGAGTGAGACGTGCAGCATTTATTCTTATTTGTCTACATATTCTAGTTCATATTCTGGTTTCTCACTCTGATTTACTAGAGTGCCCATAAGTTTTGCCAACAACTTGTCTCCATCCTTGACAGAACCATATACAGACTCTACAGCAGGTAGGGCTGGAGGGCGCATATGCTTTACAATGTCAGTCGCTGGAGGTAAGAGACTGTAGAGGATTTTTTGTGTTCTGTGCAAGTAAGAGATGGAAGGATCATTTAACAAGAAGTCTACACTTGCACGCCAGGTGTCAAAATCTGGTTTGTGTGGGGGACGAGGAGACCTCCCTGAGAAAACTCTCAGATGGACTGAGGTTTGCTGTGACAGGGTAGCCTCGCTTGTTTTCACTATATGTTCAACAACCATTCTTTGGACACTAGGTGGGTCCACAATATTTGTGGGAAAAGCTGGACAGGTTGTCACCGTGATATCATTGGTGGTGGTTTCTGGGGAAGGGGGAGACACAAATTTAGTTTTATACTTGGTTGGATTTTTAAGTCCTGAGCTTTGAGTTTGTCACTTTTGCATGAGTCAGGTTGGGAGTCTGGGACCTACTTATTGGTGGTAGGACGACGGCTTCTACACTTTGTGAGTCACTGCTAGAGCCATGGCAACTCACATGTTGAGATTTTCCTTGATCTGGATTTGCAGAGTGGGTTTCTCCAATTCCTCTTGAAGCACGCTTTGGAAAGGCCTTCCATTGTCTTTGGCAATGGCCTTCAATTCCTCCAGATACCCTTCAGTGGCAGAGCAGCTAGCAGTTTAAATGTAGACAGTAGCTAAGGCGCGCGTTTTGGATTGCTGAGTCATGGTTATACTCTATAATGGCATTTCTGTGAAACTCTGAAGCCGATTCATCAATGATAATCTTACGGCTAATTTAACCATATCTCTGCAGGTACGTTTCCAGCTCACTGTCTACTTCGGTTAACGTAAGGCCTTCAACTATGAGCGCATTTGCTACATCAACGTTTTCCCGCTTCACGATTTTCATTTGTCACGGTTGAAAAATTCAAAAACTTGTTTCTCATGTTTTACCAGTTTCCCTTCTCCGTTTCTTTAACAGTTACCCTCGCTGCAAGAACTGGCTCGCCAAATTTTTATGTAGCACAAGTGACCACAATCTGCATAAAACACTTTCTAATACCTTGGACCAGATCAGAAGTCTATGTTCGGTCTTGAGCCAGCATTGCAGCAAGACAAGGGAAATGACGACAAGAGAAAGAACTATGACTGAAAAGGTAAGTATTTTTCTCTATGATTTCTTATATTAAACTGTTTCTTGGGGTAAAAAACAGCAAGAGGAACAACTTGTTGACAGCAAAATGACAGCAAGGAAAAAAACAACAACAACAATATAATTCACACAACAATCCCCTTTTGATAAACCTTTTGAAATAAAGAGGTTTTAATTCAATGACTCTTTAGGGGCCGTTCACATATCGCGCCTAAAAACGCGTGGAAAACGCTAGGCGCGCCGTTTTCTCCTTCTTTCCAAAGCGCTCAGGCAGTTGCACCCCTGAGGTGTCTGCCTTTGCTAAGCAACCATGACGTGCTCTCTCCATGAAGACGTGGAAATTTCAGCAAAGGATAAATAGATTTGCAGCTCTAAAAATCGCTTGCAGTAGCTCTGCTACTAAATTTATTTCAAAATGGCAATCCATATACAACTATGATCAGCAGTTCCTTCATCTTAGCTGAGCTTTCAACATTGTTACGGGAAAGGATGAAGCTGATTGGTTAGTTCTTGTCACATGACCCGCGGTACGCTTGCGGCATTCTGAAAAGTTGAAATGTTGGAAAAAACTGGCGCGTCGCTTCCATTATGAGCGGGCACACCGCGCGTCTACATTGGAAATAACTAATTTGAGCGCGCAAAAGACGCGATATGTGAACGAGATGAAAAAATACAAAAGGAAAAAATAGTTCTTGTTCACAGAGTAAGTGAGATCCTACCACTTTGAAGAAACAATGAAATGTTGTTCAAGCTCGGGAAAAAAACAGGTTGGCTCACCAGTCTCCACCAATGCTGAGCACTCTTCGTTGTTAGCAGAAACAGTTCTAACTCCGAACTCCTCATTCAGTTTCAAGAGAGATGTAAAAGGACAGGAAACGGCAAGATAAAGGGGAAATAACAAAAGACAAAAAGGAAAATAACAAAAAAAACAACCTTGCAAAGACAAGGCAGAAAAATCACAATTAATTCCCATTTAACAACATTAATATTTCAAATGATAATTTTCAGCACAATAAATGCTTTAAAATGCATCAATACACATTTCAACACTTATTTTTAAAATCCCATTTCTCAACAGAAATGTAACTATTAATGAAGAATAAAGTCAAAGTGACGTATGTACACTCAATTAGCTTGTAGCTCATAGCACATGGACCACATGGTTAGCAAAAAATTTGTCTTGGTAACGATGCTTCAAACTATGCATTTCAATTAATCTAGTATTCCTCTCTTACTTTCTTGACTTTAGAACTGCAATTGACATGCATCACTACTCAAGCGGCCGTTTCACTTCACTCCGTGACGAGACTGTTCAACTCTACTCAGCGCTAGAGATGACGCAACACCCTAAGGGCAGAGCTATTCCTAATGGTTTAATTTATTTTTTCAATTTGTGACATTTTCTACATTCCTTCAACAATATTACATTTTTTAAACATTAAAATAAATCAAAACTGTTTATGCGAATATCAATTATTTTCTTTTTTTTATAGGTTTGACGTGGGCTATAGTAACTAAAAAAAAAAAATATATATATATATATATATATATATATATATATGTATGTATAAATCAGGCTCGATAAACTAGAAAAACTAAATGAACACATCGGTAGTGCGTGTTTGAATAGCACATACATGTGTATGTGTTTGTGGGACTGAGTATGCGTGCGCTATATTTTATGTGAATGGCTTTCCCTTACGGAAAGAAAATATTTTTTTATAAATGAATGGTCAATATATTGAAGAATTTTCAGTATATTGGTAATTGGTCCTTAATGTATTAGGAATTGCCGCTTTCCAAATATTGGGGAACATATGTAAACGTATATGGTGCTCATATAGTCACAATTATATGGGAATATATTTTAGCAATATATGAACACAATTAAAGGTAAATTGTATTTTAATATATTTTCATATATGGAATTATATATTTGTTAATATATGAATATTAGGTACACATATAATTTAACATATATGCAGTATAATGTCTCACATATGTGAACATGTATGCAAAATATACGCATCCCAATTATATCCAGGAGCAAATTTATTGTTTCAGTGAAAGTTATGTGACGTGTCCAAGTATGGTGATCTATATTCGGTATTAGTGCTCTGCATTTTTCCCACCCAAATTGCACACACACACCGTGAACACAGCCAATGCAGCAGTGGCCAGGGTGCAGTTGAGGGTTCAGTGCCTTGCTGTACATTCACTCACCACACATCAAGTCAACTTTATTTATATAGCACTTTAAACAAAAAAGATTTGTGTCAAAGCAACTGAACAACATTAATTAGGAAAATAATTATTTTGTCAATAATGCAAAATAACAGTTAAACGCAGTTCATCATTGAATTCAGTGATGTCATCATTCATCTCAGTTCAGTTTAAATAGTATCTGTGCAATCATTTGCAATCAAGTCAACGATATCGCTGTAAATGAAGTGTCCCCAACTAAGCAAGCCAGAGGTGACAGCGGGAAGGAACCAAAATTCCATCTGTAACATAATGGAGAAAAAACCTTGGGAGAAACCAGGCTCAGTTGGGGGGCCAGTTCTCCTCTGGCCAGACAAAACCAGCAGTTCAGTATTTGTTTTCATGACAGAAGCTCCACAGTGCAACATAATGACAGTGACAGAACAAAAAACACAAATGGAATAAAAATTAAAAAAAAAATACAAATAGGTAGATAAGGAACGAAAATATAAAAAAATTGATAATGTATGGCAGGTATATTACAATGAGCATTATGTATTTACAGGTATATCATGTGCAAAAAATTTAAGTATACGCTAAGTATGTGTGTATGTATATATAAATATAAATAGTGTAGTGTGTTCCACAGTTTTTATCAATTGTTCATTAGATGGATTGCCTGAGGGAAGAAACTGTTCCTGTGTCTGGTCGTTCTGGCGCTCAGTGCTCTGTAGCGTCGACCAGATGGCAACAGTTCAAAGAGGGAGTGTGCTGGATGTGAGGGGTCCAGAGTGATTTTGCCAGCCCTTTTGCTCACTCTGGGTAAGTACAGTTCTTGAATAGAAGGGAGGGTTGTACCGATAATTCGCTCAGCAGTCCGGACTATCCTCTGTAGTCTTCTGAGGTCAGATTTAGAAGCTGAGCTGAACCAGACAGTTACTGAAGTGCAGAGGATGGATTCGATGATAGTGGAGTAGAACTGTTTCAGCAGATCCTGTGGTAGGTTAAACTTTCTCAGCTGGCGAAGGAAGTACAACCTCTGCTGGGCCTTTTTCACAATGGAGTCAATGTGAATGTCCCACTTCAGGTCCTGAGAGATAGTGGTGCCCAGAAACCTGAATGACTCCACTGCAGTCACAGTGCTGTTCATGATGGTGAGTGGGGGAAGTGCAGGGGGGTTTCTCCTGAAGTCCACGATCATCTCCACTGTTTTGAGGGTGTTAAGCTCCAGGTTGTTGAGAGTGCACCAGACAGCCAGCTATTTAACCTCCTGTCTGTAAGCAGACTCGTCACCGTCCTAATTGAGGCAGATGAGTGTGGTGTCGTCTGCAAACTTCAGGAGCTTGACAGAGGGGTCCTTAGATGTGCAATCGTTAGTGTACAGGGAGAAGAGCAGTGGGGAGAGAACACAGCCCTGGGGAGCTCCGGTGCTGACTGTATGGGTGCTGGATGTGTATTTTCCCAGCCTCACTAGCTGCTGCCTGTCTGTCAGGAAGCTGTTGATCCACTGACAGATGGAGGTGGGCACGGAGAGCTGAGTTAGTTTGGGCAGGAGGAGGTTTGGGATGATCGTGTTAAAGGCCGAGCTGAAGTCCACAAACAGGATCCTCACCTAAGTCCCCAGTCTGTCTAGGTGTTGCAGAACATAATGCAGTCCAGTGTTTACTGCATCGTCCACAGACCTGTTTGCTCTGTAGGCAAACTGAAGAGGATCCAGCAAGGGTCCAGTGATGTCCTTCAGGTGGGCCAGCACGTTTTTCAAATGACTTCATGACTACAGACGTTGGAGCCACAGGCCTGTAGTCATTTAGTCCTGTAATTTTGGATGTCTTTGGGATGGGGATGATGGTGGAGCGTTTGAAGCATGAAGGGACTTCGCACAGTTCCAGCGATCTGTTGAAGATCTTTGTGAAGATGGGGGCCAGCTGTCAGCACAGGATTTCAGACAGGCTGGTGTAACACAATCTGGGTCTGGTGTTTTTTTCCTTTTCTGCTTCCGGAAGACCAGGCGCACCGAATCCTCGCTGATCTGAATTGCAGGTGTTGGGGAGAGGGGGGATGCAGGAGGTGTGAATGGTGAGAGCGCTTGATTGGAGATTTGTTCAGGGCGGGTTGCAGGAGTTGTTAATGGTGTGAACGGTTGTTTGGAGAGGTGTACAAAATGGGTTGCAGGAGTTGTAAATGGTTGTGTGGGGAGGTGTTCAGGACAGGTGATGGGTGTTCTTTCAAACCTGCAGTAAAACTCGTTCAGATCGTCTGCCAGTTCTTGATTCTCCACAGTGCTGGGGGGTGGTGTCTTGTAATTGGTGATCTTCTTTCGACTTTTCCACACTGATGCGGAGTTGTTAGAAGTAAACTGAGTCCTTATTTTACCAGAATAATTCCTCTTTGCCACTTTGATCTCCTTTTCCAGTGTGTATTTAGCCTGTTTATACAAGACATTGTCCCCCTTTATGTAAGCATCTGCTTTGGCCTGACGGAGCTGTCTGAGTTTTGCAGTGAACCACGGTTTGTCATTGTTGTAATTTAGTTGAGTACTGGAAGGAATGCATATATCCTCACAGAAACTGATATATGATGTTACGGTCTCTGTGAGTTCATCCAGATTGGTGGCAGCAGCTTCAAAAATACTTCAGTCAGTGAGGTCAAAGCAAGATTGTAAATCCTGCTCTGCTTCATTAGTCCATCTTTTTACAGTCCTTAATACAGGTTTAGCTGATTATTGTTTCTGTATAAGATGTATAAGATATATAAGTTTCTGTATAAGTATTTTGGTATAAGATGAACCAGAAGGTGTTCAGAACGTCCCAAAGCTGCTCGTGGAACAGAGTGATATGCATCCTTTATTGTGGTGTAACAGTGATCCAATATATTACTGTCTCTTGTGGGACATGTAACATGCTGTCTTTATTTTGGCAGTTCACGGGAGAGATTGGCTTTATTAAAGTCCCCAAGAATGATTAAAATGGAGTCCGGGTGTTGTTGTTCTGTCTCTGTGATCTGATCAGCGAGTTTCTGCAAAGCTGAGCTCACGTGTGCTTGCGGAGGAATGTAAACAGTCACCAGAATGAACTTATAGAATTTATATAAGGCTCTATCGTTTACGCCGCGCTGTCCGGTATGGCGTCATTCAGCCAAGTTTCCGTGAAACACAGAGCAGCAGAGTGTGAAAAATCCTTATTTGTCCGAGAGCGCAGAAGAAGTTCGTCCGTTTTGTTGGGTAGAGAGCGGATATTTGCCAGATGGATGCTAGGCAACGGCGTTCGAAATCCGCGTTTTCTGAGTCTCACGAGCGTGGCAGATCTTTTTCCCCGTCTGCGCATCCTCTTGAAGCGTGTGATCAGCACAGCTGCTCCGCCGACAAGAATGTCCAGCAAAACATCAGAATAGTCGAAAACCGGTGATATATCGGGAGATGTGTGTTGCCGAATGTCCAGCAATTCGTCCCTGGTGAAGCTGATTGCAGGAATATAACTAAAGACAGGACAAACTAACAAAAACACAAAAACAACTGCAGAGCACGTCACGGAGGCAGCCATCCTGTATCGGCGCCAACGATCTATCTGTTGTGGATACGTACTGGATCCGGGTGACTGCAGTGACCCTCTGATTAGAAAAAGACTGGATCTGGTGGCTATGGTGCCCTTGGAATAAGAGAGAAACAGACTAATATTAGCATAGATGCCATTCTTCTAATGATGTAGCAAGTTCATTGGGTGTTATGTCAAGTGTTCCTGGTTCGAGTTTACCTAATTAATGCAGCCTAAAAATCCTTTAACGGATTTGGATATTAAAAGCATATCAGTATGTTATGTGTAAGCCAGGTTAAAGAGATGGGTCTTTAATCTAGATTTAAACTGCAAGAGTGTGTCTGCCTCCCGAACAATGTTAGGTATGTTATTCCAGAGTTTAGGCACTACATAGGAAAAAGATTTGCCACCCGCAGTTAATTTTGATATTCTAGGTATCATAGCAGTTGTGGAGGACTATAATGTAACAAGAGTTCGTTCAAATACGAGGTGCTAAACCATTCAGGGCTTTATAAGCACTATTTTTAAATCTATACGATGTTTGATAGCGAGCCAGTGCAATGTTGACAGGACCGGGCTAATATGATCATACTTCCTGGTTCTAGTAAGAACTCTAGCTGCTGCATTTTGGACTAACTGGAGTTTGTTCATTAAGAGTGCAAAACAACCACCCAATAAAGCATTACAATGAACTAACCTTGAGGTCATAAACGTATGGAAAAATCCAGTTTTACAAATGCTAGAAACATGGCTTTCTAAGGAAAGATTGCTATC
The DNA here is from genome assembly GCF_963082965.1 of Carassius carassius. Lineage (NCBI taxonomy): Eukaryota > Metazoa > Chordata > Actinopteri > Cypriniformes > Cyprinidae > Carassius > Carassius carassius. Next base: position 29,745,624 of record NC_081780.1, read on the forward strand.
AAATAGCACACCTAGGTTCCTAACTGATGTCGAAGAATTGACAGAGCAGCCATCAAGTCTTCGACAGCATTCTAGGTTATTACATGCAGGTTTTTAGGTCTTAAAATTAACACCTCTGTTTTTTCAGAATTTAGCAGTGAGCAGTAAATTACTTATCCAATTTTTTAAATCGACTATGCATTCCTTTCGTTTTTCAAATTGGTTTATTTTGCCGGGCCACAAAGAAATCTAGAGCTGAGTATCATCAGCATAACAGTAAAAGCTAACACCGTGCTTCCTGCTGATATATCTCCCAAGGGTAACATGTAAAGCGTGAATAGGAACGGCCCTAGTACTGAGCCTTGAGGTACTCCATACTGCACTTGTGATCGATATCATACTTCTTGATACCATGATTTAAACCATGCTAATGCAATTCCATTAAAGTTTTCTAGTCTATGCAAAAGAATGTTGTGGTCAATAGTCGAACGCAGCACTAAGATCCAATAGCACTAATAGAGAGATACAAGATGATATGAGCAGGTCATTTGTAACTCTAAGGAGAGCAGTCTCAGTACTATGATACAATCTAAATCCTGTCTGGAAATCCTACAGATACCATTTTTCTCTAAAAAGGAACATAATTGTGAGGATACTACCTTTTTGTAGTATCTTGGACAGAAAAGGGAGATTCGAGATTGGTCTGTAATTAATTAGTTCTCTGGGGTGAAGTTGTGGTTTTTTGATGAGAGGCTTAATAACAGCCACACTTACAATCCCTGGCTGTACAAGATTCAACCCACAACCTTTGGGTGACAAATAAATCTAACTCTAACAATCTAACAAAAACTAACTTGCTAACCATTAGGCCACGACTTCCCCTGTATTTGTAATTTATTTTGTAGCTACTTTATTAGGGGTGAGCCATACCGTCCACGATAATGCTGGTATAAATTTTTACATTATAAAAAAAAAGTGTTATATTGTGATATATCAATGATGTAATGTTGAGTGAATAAGTGAAAAGATAGAACAAATTGTACTGAACAATGATGTGACACCATCAAACACTAATGCAGCAAACATGACAGCAATGTGGAAGCATTTTAAACTGTCCGAGTAAGATGCCAAAATCATTATTAGCACCGACAGCGAGAGACCATTTAGTACTGCAGCGCATGTCTTCCTTGAGAAGAGGAATGGGTGGTTGTTGCTGGTTACTGTGTGATGATTAAAATCCATCCATTCATCCATCCATCTTCTTCCGCTTATCCGGGGCCGGGTCACGGGGGCAGCAGTCTAAGCAGAGATGCCTAGACTTCCCTCTCCCTAAACACTTCCTCCAGCTCTTCCAGGGGGATACCGAGGAGTTCCCAGGCCAGCCGAGAGAAAGTCCCTCCAGCGTGTCCTTGGTCTTCCCCGGGGTCTCCTCCCGGTGGGTGGTGCCCAGAACCCCTTACCAGGAAGGCGTCCAGGAGGCATCCAGAACAAATGCCCGAGCCACCTAAGCTGGCTCCTCTCGATGTGGAGGAGCAGCGGCTCTACTCTGAGCTCCTCTTCCTGGGGAAGTCGTGGCTTAATGGTTAGAGAGTCGGACTCACAACCGGGCCGGCAGGAATTGTAGGTGGGGGAGTGCATGTACAGTTCTCTCTCCACCTTCAATACCATGACTTAGGTGCCCTTGAGCAAGGCACTGAACCCCCAACTGCTCCCCGGGCGCCGCAGCATAAAAAATGGCTGCCTACTGCTCCGGGTGTGTGTTCACAGTGTGTGTGTTATCACTGCTCTGTGTGTGTGCACTTTGGATGGGTTAAAAGCAGAACACAAATTCCGAGTATAGGTCACCATACTTGGCTGTATGTCACGTCACTTTCACTCTCAAGTGGCAGAGCTCCTCACCCTATCTCTAAGGGAGTGCCCAGCCACCCTGCGGAGAAAGCTCTTTTTGGCCGCCTGTATCCGGAATCTTGTCCTTTTGGTCATGACCCACAGCTCATGACCATAGGTGATAGGGCTGGACCATATGACGAAATATATCGTCTGGACGATAGAAAATGTCTATCGTTTTATATAAGGCTCTATCGTTTACGCCATTATGGCGTTTACGGCAGAATTTTACGTCAAGATGCACCTCACGCCATGGCATGCCCATGCACGCTGCAATACATAAACAAACATGGAGGAAGACGGTAGTAGACGCGGTTCAGACCAGGGTAATTCTCAACAGGATGACCAGCCAACCCAAACCGAGGAGCTTGTACCTAAAAGAGGGGCGACTTCTGTTGCATGGACGTGGTTTGGATATAAGAAGACCGACGTGGACCAGACAACAGTTGTTTGTAAAGTTTTCCGGCTCCCAGTGCCAACAATGGACTCCAACACTACTAATTTATTTTATCACCTGCGCAAGAACCACGAAAAAGAATACAGAGAGAGTCAACGAGCAAAAACTGCAAAAGCAGCGTCGAGTGGTGACGTAAGCGCTCAAAACAAACTCCAGACACAGACGCTGCAACAGGCTTTTTTACCCGTGGCACACCATATAGCCATAGCTCCCGCAGATGGAAGGAGATCACTTCTGCTGTTGCCAAGCACATCTGCAAAGATATGGTTCCAATCTACACGGTCGAGAAACGGGGGTTTTGTGAGTTGGTGCAAACACTCGATCCGAGATACGAAATACCCAGCCGAAAACACATTACTAAAGTTGTGTTACCTGATTTATATGCTACCATTCAAACTTGAAAGGTTTTTTTCACTTGTTGGATTTTGTAAAAAATATATTGAGGCTGACTTTGTGGCTGCTGCACTTTAAACTTTTAAGTTTACGTTTGGTATTTTGCCCTGCAACATGCTCTTTAAACCTCAGAGGTTTTCAGTTTACTTTTTTATATCCAATAGGAATAGACCGGCCATTATCAATATTTGTGGTTGCTTTCTATTGCCTGCTCTAGAGAACAAAGAATACTACTTGGAAACATCTTTACACCTACATGATGCTGCAAGAGAAGTCTGGGTGGTGTTACTGTTAAAAGTTGGCTGCTGCTAAATGTTGAAATATTTTAATGGCAGGTGTTAACATTACCAACAGTCTTGCTTGAAAAAAAGGTTCTAAATAAAATAAATATTTAGTCCATACTACCTTTTTTGGTAAACTGCATTTCCACATTGCAATTTTATATAGACTATTCATAAACTGAATTAACAGAAAAATTGCTATATTCTTATGTATATCGTTATCGGGATATCAAATGAGCTATATCGGGATATGAAATTTTGGCCATATCGCCCAGCCCTAATAGGTGAGAGTAGGAAAGTAGATTGAACAGTAAATTGAGAGATTCGCCTCCTCAGCTCCTTCTTCACCACAACAGACAGGCACATCGACCGCATCAGTGCAGAAGCTGCACTTATCCGCCTGTCAATCTCCCGCTCCATCCTTCCCTCACTCGTGAACAATACCTCAATATACTTGAACTCCTCCACTTCAGGCAGAAGCTCTCCACCAACCTAAAGGGGACATGCCACCCTTTTCTGGCTGAGAACCATGGCCTCAGACTTGGAGGTGCTGATTCTCATCCCAGCCACTTCACAGTTGGCTGCAAACCGTCCCAGTGCATGCTGAAGGTCCTGGCCTGATGAAGCTAACATGACAACATCATCTGCAAAAAGTAGAGACGAAATCATGTGCTCCCCAAACCAGCCACCCACCAGCCCCTGGCTGCGCCTAGAAATCCTGTCCATAAAAGTAAAGAACATGACCAGTGATAAAGGGCAGCCCAGCCGGAGTCCAACATGCACCGGGATCAAGTCTGAATTACAGCCTGCAATGCGAACCAAGCTCCTGCTCCAGTCATAAAGGGACTGGACAGCCCTAAACAGAGGGCCACGTACCCCATACTCCCGGAGCACCCCGCACAGGAGTCCGCGAAGGACCCAGTCGAATGCCTTCTCCAGATCCACAAAACACATGTGGACTGGTTGGGCAAACTCCCATTAACCCTCCAGCACCCTGGTGAGGGTATAAAGCTGGTCCAGTGTTCCACAACCAGGACGAAAACCGCATTGTTCCTCCTGAATCCAAGGTTCGACAATCGGCCGAATTCTCCTCTCCAGTACCCTGGCATAGACTTTCCCAGGAAGGCTGAGGAGTGTGATTTCCCCCTGTAGTTTAGAACACACTCTTCAGTCTCTTTTCTTGAAAAGAGGGACCACCACCCTGGTCTGCCATTCCAGAGGCACTGTCCCCGACAGCCACGCAAAGCTGCAGAGACGTGTCAGCCAAGACAGCCCCAGAACATCCAGGGCTTTGAGGTACTCAGGGCGGATCTCATCCACCCCTGGTGCCTTGCCACCAAGAAGCTTCTTAACTACTTCGGTGACTTCAGCTTGTGTGGACAAGTCCACCTCTGAGCCCTTAGCCTCTGCTTCCTCAACGGAAGGCATGATGGTGGGGTTGAGGAGATCCTTGAAGTATTCCTTCCACTGTCCAACGATATCCCCAGTTGAGGTCAATAGTTGCCCACCTCCACTGTAAACAGTGTTGGCAGAGCACTGCTTCCCCTTCCTGAGGCAACATACGGTTTGCCAGAATCTCTTCGAGGCCAACCGATAGTCTTTCTCTATGGCCTCACCAAACTCCTCCCAGACCCAAGTTTTTGCCTCCATAACCAACCGAGCTGCAGCCCGCTTGGCCTGCTGGTACCCGTCAGCTGCCTCAGGAGTCCTGCAAGCCAGCCAGGCCTGGTAGGACTCCTTCAGCTTGACAGCATCCCTTACTTCCGATGTCCACCACCGGGTTCAGGGATTGCCGCCTCGACAGGCACCAGAGACCTTACGGACCTTAGTGGCCGCATTGACAGTGGAGGCGGAGAACATGGTCCTTTGCAGCTTTACAGGGGGGAGCTTTACAGGGGGTATGTCTTATCTAAATGAGATGTAAATGAGCCATATTAACACTCCCAGCAGGTGAGAACAGGTGAGAACTGCACAATCTTTAGAGGCCATTTTCTACCTTTAGAGCTTTTTTAAAAACTATTGTTAAAATTTGACATGATTGCATGGTTTTAAAAGACTCATTTATCACACCATCTTTTCCACTTGGCGTGATAAATGAGTCTTTTAAAACCATGCAATCATGTCAAATTTTAACAATAGTTTTTAATGTCTGTTTGGAAAATAAGACCGTACCAGATTCATGGAAAGGAGCAATAATTCATTGTATTCCAAAAAAAAGACATCCCTGATGATCCATCGACATGGAGAAATCAAAAATCAAAGAAAGTACCAAGGAGCATAGATGGAGGTCGCACAGCTGGTAGGAAACCCAGAACCGTCTCCTTCAACTTCACTAGCAGTGAAGAAGAGGACAACCCCTACAGCCCAGACCTCCCGAGAGGATTTTTTAGAACATCCACCATACCCCACCAGAGGGGGGAGGGGATGGATACGCGGACATGGACGCGGACGAGGAGGGAGCAGGGTTATAAGCAGAGGAAGAGGAGAACGAGGAGAGGTAGAAGGACACGAAGAATCCAGATGGATACGGAGCAAAGCCAGGCAGTAATTAACATCTCCGGCAAGGTCTTGTCAGAGGAGAGCATCCGAGTCCTGTCTAAAGGATTATCCTTCGCACCAACCCACCCAGGAAAGGAATTTGACACGAAAATCAACCTTTTTCGATTCTACAGGAATCTACACCTCAAAACTTGGTACAAGCAGCAGACCCCAACATCTACAAGTTCCACAGATACAGGTCAGACAGACTCCTTTTCCCGTTTTAAGCCAAAATCTACTTTTTGCCCTTTGGTACAAAATGCTTCTTTACATACATTTGCTAAAAAAGTGAATTTTGATATTGAGAATTTGTTTAAGAGTAAAAGGGCATCCAAACGAAGTAACCTTTCTCACAAAGAAAAAAGTGCTTTGGAAGCACTATCCAAAGATGAAGATTTAGTTATTAAAAAAGCAGACAAAGGGGGTGCGATTGTGGTTTGGAGTAAGGACTTGTATGTAAAAGAGGCTGCAAGTCAGTTACATAACACAGAGTTCTACCAATTATTGACCCATAACCCTACGGAGTCTCTTAAAGAGGAATTGGGAAAGATGTTACATCAAGCTAAAGCCAGTGGTTGGATCTCAGACCCTGAACTTAGATTTTTGTTTAATGAGAATCCTAGAATGGCATCTTTTTACATGTTACCCAAGATACATAAATGTCTTGAGAACCCCCCAGGTAGACCTGTGATTTCAGGGAACGAAAGCCTTACTGAAGCAGTGTCTAAATCTTTTCTACCTTCACTCCCTGCATATGTCCAGGATACTACTGATGTTTTAAACAAGAACAGAGAGCTACAAGATATAGGCTCTGAATCCTTCCTTGTAACTATGGATGTGGAAGCATTATATACAAATATCGACCATCAACAGGGCCTTGCAGCATTGAGACATTTCTTGAGTGGGCGTCCTGAACATGAAATGCCACCCACTGATTTCTTGCTGTCACTAACAGAATGGACTTTGACTAATAACATTTTTGTCTTCAAGGATAAGATCTTTAAACAGACCAAAGGTTGTGCCATGGGGGCATGCTACAGCCCTTCCTATGCAGGTCTGTACCTGGGCAAATGGGAGGAGGACTTTGTTTTGAACCAAGAAAATAATGCGTTTCACAAGTTTATTATCTGGTGGGGGCGCTATATTGATGACGTATGTCTTTTTTGGTCTGGCTCGGAAACAGAGTTGATTGAATTTTATGGTTATCTGAATAGCATTAATCCAAACATCAAGTTGTCTTTAGAATATAGTAAAGTGTGTATTAATTTTCTTGATTTGACAATTTCAAAAGATAACCAAGGAACCTTGCATACATCAGTGTATAGAAAACCGACAGACAGAAACACAATTTTACATGCCAAGAGTTTCCATCCAAATTGGCTTAAAGAGAATGTCCCATATGGGCAGTTCCAGAGAGTGAAGAGGATCTGTGACCAAGATCATGTTTTTGAGAGTAAGTCACTAGAGATGATGGCACGATTTAAGGAAAGGGGATATAGAAGCTCCACTCTCCAAAAAGCTTACACCAGAGCCAAACGTATAGATAGGGCATCATTACTACAAAGGAATACACCGAAACTAACAGAAGAGAGGTCTGTTTTTGTCACTACATACAGTACAGAGGCTGAACAAATAAGGCAAATCATACAAAAAACTGGGGAATTATTGAAAGTGATGAGGTACTAAGTCAGGTCTTTCCTGAACCCCCTCTCATTAGTTTTAGAAGATGTCCCACCCTACAAGATAGACTGGTTCACAGTTATTTTAAACCAGAAGTAAAACAAACATGGTTAGGCCCTAGACCCAGAGGTTCTTACAAATGCCATCACTGCAACCATTGTGCTAATGTAAGACAAACCAACATTTTCATGATGTTGGTTCTCAAAAGGAATTCACTATTAACCATTTTATAAACTGCCAAACTACCTTTGTCATTTATAGATTGGAATGTCCTATGTGTGAAGTCTTTTATGTAGGAAGAACTAAGCGGCGTTTACTGGACAGACTGGCTGAACACAAATACGCAATTCGCACAGGAAACACCAACTATCCCATGGCAAGACACTATATGGAACACCACAATAGTGACCAATCCACCTTACAGGTCTGTGGGATTGACCACATTCCTTTGTCCTTAAGAAAGGGCAATAGGCAAAGGCAACTGAATCAACGGGAAGCTTTCTGGATATTTCGCCTACAGGCTACTAAATATCCAGGCTTGAATGAGGAACTTGACCTTAGTGTATATCTTTGATGTTCTGTTGTCCTATGGTGGTTTGAAATTTATATACTATGCTTGTATTTTACTTTTATGGGTCACCGTGTTGGGTACAGGTATGGTCCTTTCATGAAGTTGGTTTTTGTATGTACTTAATTGATTTGATAAGAAGTGGAAATGATGACACCTGCTGTCTCTTGTGTGTACTAACAATTGTAACCTTAGCACCACAGTTGACAGATGGAGACTTCTGATTGGTGGACTGTTAGTTCATAAGAAACTTTGTTTGTTTGAGATCTGTTTAACTCCCAGAGGAAGGCATGTAGCCGAAACGCGTTGGAGTTTTTTAGAAGGTTAATGTGACCAAGCCATAACAATAAAGGCTTTTTTACTTTTGTAATTGAGAGTGCCTTGGAGTTCCTTTTTGATTTTTGGCATCTAGTTTCCCATCCAAAGAGCACCTCTATTTTAACCAATTTTTCGAGTCCAGGAAGCGCTCCTCTACCATTCCTTTTTTCATTGACATGGAGAGATATTTCCCTCCTTCCTACCATCTATAAGATGTTCATGAAATGCATACTGGCCTGAGTTCTTCCTTGGCTGACGGAGGCTGATATCCTATTTACCAAGCAGAAGGCATACATCAATAGGCAAGGTATGAATGAACATGTATTTTGCCTTAAAACAGGGATAGATTATTTTAAGCATGACTCCTGAAGACTGTATTCAGTCTTCCTAGACTTAAGAGATGCATTTGGAACTTTATCTCATGATGTCATGATCAGATCACTGGAGGAAATATAGCTGCCTCAGCTGTTCATTGATATAGTGAAAGATGTATATAGATGCTTCTTTATCACAGTAATCTGTAGAGAACAGCTCACTCGCCCAACACCACTTCAGATGGGCATTAAAACTGGCTGCCCTTGGAGTGCAGTTAACTTCATAATTGCCATCAACCAATGGTTAAAGTGGATGTGTCAGTGTGTCTCCCATGGTGTGATGTCCCCTATCCCAGTACAGGTCTATGCAAACGATGTCCAGATTGCATCCAGAGAAGAGAGCGTAATAAAAACATGCTAGCCAGAACAGATTATTTTCTGAAATGGTCAGGCCTGGAGATTAAGGACTCAAAATGTTCTGTTCTGTATGAGAGGAGGAGTGGAGGGAACAGGTGGTACTGCTCAAAATCTGATAGAAGTCTAGGGTTTACAGTAGCAACAAAACCTATTCGTGTATATTCTCTTCATGAGACATACACTTATCTTGGCCATAAAATTAATATTGCAGGAGAATGGAAAGAGCAAGTAAACATCATCTTGTCAGAGTTTACATGCAGGCTGGACCTGATTGATAAATGTCCACTGCCACTGACCATGAAGCTGGAGGCTGTTAGACAGGTGGCACTAAAAGTACAACACTGTCTAAAGTACAACATCTTTTCTCCAACGCTCATATCCAGCAGAAAGTGCTGAGCGAAATGAATAACAAAACGGTGAACTTAGTGCGAAAGTGGTTTGTACTGAATACACACAGCACTCGTGACATTATTTTTCATCCCCATTGGGAAGGAGGGTTGGGGGTGCCGAATGTGATATGGGTTTATACCAGCATGATGATTTCCCATCTTCTGAAAATGCTGTACAATGATGACAGAGACGTCAGGGAGTTGGCTCGATCCTCTCTGTTCCTGGATCTCAGGAGATGCAGGGTGCCGTTAGCCCCACTTCCTTGGCTTCAAAAGTAAACCCAGCGGGAAACTGGACACTCATTCGGCTGGTTATGGTGTCTGGTCAGACTGGCCGGACCTGAATGACCTCTGTGTAAGAACTGGAGTATCTCTGAAGTGGGCTCGGTCTGACTCTGTGATGGTGAGGGTCTCAGAGGACATCATCACTGACCCCCTGATCCATGTCAGAGCAACAGCTGCGTTCAGTTGATCTAGCCCCCTGTTAACATCTACAGGTGCTCAGCAAACTCTCATGGATTTAAATCAATATCACCAAAACCAACACTGGACTGGACTGAACCTTCAGGGAAAACTTACTTGTCTTCCCTCTGCTAATCACTCCGTTTCTCACTCATTCCTCAAGAATACTGCACTCAGCGAGGAGATTGTTATTTTCACAGTAAAAGACAGACAAGGCAGCTGTCATATATGGAGGAGACGCTGTTATTTATACCCATAACAACTGAGTGTTATGCTTAATATTGTAAAGAACTGCTGTAAGTCACTGGTCCAATTATCTTGTACATGTATTTAAATGCATCTATAATATTATATATAATATAATATAGTGCATTAGAATGCTGTATAATGTGATTGTTTTTTTTGTTATTATTTCAAATGTGCATTCTAAAATTAATTGAACACAAATGGCTCGGACAAAAGATGGATTTAAAACATATTTAAGCCAGTAGTATATTAAATGCATTCATTAACAGTTTTCACTTCTCCATTACAACGGAAAAGAACACAATGCTCTGACTTCACATGAACGTTTGGTTGCAGAACACAGTGCTGGGTTTAGATAAAGATTTGGTTACAGCATAAAGTGCTGTGATTTCACATGAACGTTGGTTTATAGAACACAGAACTGACTTCACATGAACGTTTGGTTGCAGAACAGATTGCTGTGAATTCTCATGAATATTAAATATGAACACACACCCGGAGAAGTGGGCAGCTATAGATCCAGCACCCGGGGAGCAACTGGGGGTTCAGTGCCTTGCTTAAGGCTACTTCAGCCATGGATATTGAGGGCGGAAGAGAGCACTGTTCATTCACTCCCTCCCACCTACAACTCCTGAAACTCTAACCTTAAGGTAACTAGTCCAACTCTCTAACCATTAGGCCACAGCTAATTAAATAATAATTAACCTAGTTTAATTTGATTATTAACTAACTGCATGATTTGTATTATTTTAGAATTGTACATTTCTGCCATATAAATATAACTTTGACGATCATTACTGATAACGGGTCACAATAAATTATAACATTGAGAAGTGCATTTTTTGTAAAAAAAAAAAAAAAAAAAAAAAAAAACTGAAACAATATGTATTGTTAAAAATTTAGTGGGAAGCCGTGGCCTAGTGGTTAGAGAGTTTGACACCTAACCCTAAGGTTATGGGTTTGAGAATCGGGCCGGCAATACCAAGACTGAGGTGCCCTTGAGCAAGGCACTGAACCCCCAACTACTCCCGGGTGCCCACTGCTCCGGGTGTGTGGTCATGGTCTGTGTGTGTTCACTGCTGTGCACATTGGATGGGTTAAATGCAGAGCACGAATTCGGAGTATGGTTCACCATACTTGGCTGTATGTCATTTCACTTTTATTATCCTTAAATAATTCATTTTTAGAATACAAATGAAAGTCTACTCACCCAAAATAATATCATATTCTTTGAATAGTATCGTGTATCATACTTTATTAAAGAGTTTGCTGGTTTTACATCAAAGTTAGTGCTGGCTGCAGATAAAGTTGTAATTGTTGGTCATTTTAATATCCATGTTGATAATGAAAAATATGTATTGAGATCAGCATTTATAGACATTCTGAACTCTATTGGGGTTAGACAACACGTCTCAGGACCTGCTCATTGTCGAAATCATACTCTAGATTAACAAACCAGATTCCAAAAAAGTTGGGACACTGTACAAATTGTGAATAAAAAAGGAATGGAATAATTGACAAATTTATTTACAATAGAATATAGATAACATATCAAATGTTGAAAGTGAGACATTTTGAAATGTCATGCCAAATATTGGCTCATTTTGGATTTCATTTTGACTAAAGAGGACCAGGACAACCCAAGTTGTTATCAGCGCTCAGTTCAGAAGTCTGCATCTCTGATAGTATGGGGTTGCTGAGTGCGTGTGGCATGGGCAGCTTACACAACTGGAAAGGCACCATCAGTGTTGTGGGTAATGCGTTACAAAGTAACGCGTTAGAGTACTCTAATTACTTTTTTCCTGAAATGTGTAACTTAACGCGTTAGTTTCGTGCGTAAGTAATCAGTAACTTCGTTATTTTTTTAAAAAGTAATCCGTTGGTTTAAGGAAAGGAAAATCCCGACTGCAGCCTGCTTTTTGTCAGACAGTAGGCCTAGGTCTACTGTGCCACCTGTGATGTATCAGCGGAGCCGAAGCTCTGTGATCGTAAAGTCAATGGCTGTGATACGTCTGTGCCCTGCGCCTGACCCTGTGTGTGTGGGGTTTTTTTTTGTTCGAACTCCCAGCAAGATGGCAGAGAGGACAGCGTTTGGTTTATGGACTGTGTTAAAGCGAATTTAGGCTTGTGACTGTGAGTGACACTTTAATAATAATTAGTTCGGCTATTAAGCGATTTGTCATTTGCCTGTGTGGCAGTGAAGGATTTAATTCGGTTTGTTATCATTTTTGTTTGACAGGCAGCTGTTAATTTCTGTTAGATCGTTGGCTGGCTGGTTGTTCATCATTTCTAAATGGATTTAAATCTGCAAGCCTGTTTAAGGTTGTGTTTACAAGTAAGCATACTTGTACTTTGATAACTGCATTATTTAAAGTTAAAGAAAAATCAAGAGTTATCTTGTGGTGCTCATAACATACAGTAGCCTAGGCTACCCAGGCTGGGTAGGTGCGAATTTTGATTAATAATATGTTCTGTGATAATAAATAAATAGAACGCCATGTGGAATAGCCTATTGCTGACTGTCTTTCCTGTTATTGTTATCCTGCAGTGTTCATTTATTCGGATGACTGACGTTATTCATTGTCGGGAGTCACGACTTCTAGGTGCATTTAAAGGGGCCGGGGGCTGTGTCTGTCATGTGTGAGCCGCTGCAAATGGCTTTTAATTTTTGGTAACGCATGAGTACTCTAACGCGTTACTTTTATGAATAGGTAACGCTATATCATAACTGATTACTTTTAATTGATGGTAACGTTGTAACCTAACTAACTACTTTCGAAAGTAACTATACCCAACACTGGGCACCATCAATGCTGAAAGGTATATCCAAGTTCTAGAACAACATATGCTCCCATCCAGACGTCGTCTCTTTCAGGGAAGACCTTGCATTTTCCAACATGACAATGCCAGACCACATACTGCATCAATTACAACATCATGGCTGCGTAGAAGAAGGATCCGGGTACTGAAATGGCCATCCTGCATTCCAGATCTTTCACCCATAGAAAACATTTGGTGCATCACAAAGAGGAAGATGCGACAAAGAAGACCTAAGACAGTTGAGCTACTAGAACCTTGTATTAGACAAGAATGGGACAACATTCATGTTCCTACACTTGAGCAACTTGTCTCCTCAGTCCCCAGACGCTTGCAGACTTATAAAAAGGTAAACATGGCCTTGTCCCAACCTTTTTGAGATGTGTTGATGCCAGGAAATTTAAAATCAGCACATATTGCAATTTTAAACTTTCACATCATTGCATTCTGTTTTTATTCACAATTTGTAGTGTCCCAACTTTTTTGGAATCCGGTTTGTAATAATGTCACGGAATTGATGTTGCTGATATTGAAATTATGCAGCCAAGCGATGATATCTTCAGATCATTATTTAGTTTTGTGCAAACTTCATATAGCTAAAACTGTAAACTCTACTTCTTGTTACAAGTATAGTAGAACCATCACTTCTACCACAAAAGACTGCTTTGTAAGTAATCTATGGAGCGAATTATGTGCCATAATTAAACCAACAAATCCAGTGTTTTGCAAACAAACTCGATCTGCTTTGCAAAGGAAAACTCGACTTGCAAACAAACAGAAAACGTTCAAATACAAAGGTCAATTTGAGCGAAAACGCAATTGAGTAATATTGTGTTTTCCAAATATAAATAAATGAGCCTAAATGATATTTCACAAATAAATACAAAGCAACAAATTGCATGTAAGCTTTGAACAAATACCAAATCTAGTGCATACAAATGCATACCTGTCTGTTACGATTGTGAGACAGTTGGCTTTTTATGAGATCTCAGGCTCGATTTTCTGATAAATGCTTTCAGGCAGATTTTCTCACAAATGCATTTGAGTAACTTCCTCTTCCAAAACCATAGACAGTAAAAGAAATGGACACAGCGACCCCATTGGATTCAACTGAGAAAAATGAAGTCAATTAGAAGCACATACTTCCTGGGGGTCGGGCGTACTGCGCAGACTCAAACTGAGCTTGATGACGTAGATGTCACGTGAGCAACCTGTACGTCTTCTAATCGCTAATCACCCACCGAATCTTGCAGAGAAGGCGAGCGTGAACAGGAGCAAATTTTGGTAAGTATTGTGATTAATTATCTCCCTTGACTTCATGCCTCCACGTCCCCCCGATAGCCTCATAGACAGTAAAAGATTTCCTGCGAGCTTCTCCTCCTGTCCATACGGTAATTTCTCTACTGTGCGACAGAGAGTTGCTGGTTATGACGCAATCGTTAGCCTATTTTTTTTACAAAAACTGCTTCTACGGGACCATAACGTAAGATACAAGGTAATGGAGCCTTTTATACATTTTCGTGTTTCTTTAGAAATAATGAATGGACAAATGGAGTCTTTAAACGCATCAGATGTAAAGTTATTCGCTGTCAAAGTGACACCAAAATGAATGGGAGTCAATAGAATGCTAACAGCAGGTGAGGGTCCGCTAGCCAATGGCGGCGCCCAGGGGTGCTTCAAAAAATATGAAACCCTGCCCCCCTGTCCAAAACAGTAGATGGCGCTAAGCTAGGGGATTAATTTAGCTAGTCACTGAAACACGTGCTTGCCTTTGCAAACAGCCTACTACAGGAAAATTAGCAGTGAACCGGTGAGTTTCTGTCCTTTTGAGGTTTTCACAATGCCAATATGATATATATATATATATATATATATATATATAAAATATAATAATAATTTAAAGATATTATTGTGATCGATCAGTGCAAAATCAGTAGTGACAAACATAGATGAAAACATTTAAGCTATGGTGGTTTTTCTCCATAAAAATGGATCTATCAATCAATCCATCCATCCCTTTTATCCACTTAGGTTCACGGGGATATAAAAAAATATAAACTTTTATATTATTTCTACATATATGATGATGAAATTGTTTTTGCAGAGAACATTTTAAATAATGCAGGGGCATATCAATAATTTTTGTCACACTATCTATATATATGTGAATGGGGGGAGGACCAACCAAGTACAGATTAAGTTCACCTCTAATATAATATCAAATATAGCACTTTAATAATCAGTATTAATGAGTTGCCATATGTGATAAAAGTTAAAATAATAAAATGCCATTTTAACTCCGTTTTGAATTTGTTCAATGTATTGTCAGTGTATTGTACTTTATTGCAAGATCAGTATCGTGTATCAAACTCAATTGTGGGACAAGTGTATTGTTACATACCTGAAATAATCACATCATTATTATTATTATTATTATTATTATTAACAGACAGAATATGCACTCATTGAAAGTGCAGCAAGAATCTTGCTGTCACTCATAACGCTAATAGCTGGTCAGGAACAGGTTCAGGGTCAGAGCCAATCCCGGGGTCTGACTCTAAATCCACCTGGCAGTCAAAATCTGGGATTGAGGCAGCCCAGCATTCATCAAGAGATTACATATAATTTCCTAGATTATATTAATTGTGTTTGCATACAAATACAAGTTTTTTAAATCCTGAAAATATTGCATCTCCTTCTTTGAATACTTTCAACAGGTCCTTTCCTAGTATGTTTCGAAAAGAAAGAACCAGCGGCAAATGCTGATTTCCTACTCCAGTGACAAAAGCTGTTGTAGCCCCCACAAAGCATACTAGTCTGCAGTTTTACTTACTCCCACCCCCAACAGATAGGACCCCACAAGGATCTCAAGAACTTATAGTGTTTACCTAACCCTGCCATTAACAATTTATTTCTTTACCTGATAACAGCAACCATGTAGAGGTGAGCATTTTAAATTCAGTATTTATAAGCAGGAACAATGTATTTGATATTTGCATTAATTCAATTTTGTTTCTGTAGATTACAGCATCTCTGGCAGTTGAGTATCCTAAATTGGAGAACTTAATGGGTGGATGGCTTTTATACATGGCCTCAGGTCAGTAGTTATAATCTATTATCCCTTGTTTAACTATTTTATGACTTAATATAATCTTAATATATCTCCATTGTTTGTATAATTTTTGTTAGCCAGTATTAATGCTGCTATCTTGGTGCATGCATTAAGAAACATAGACAATGCACATTATTACAAATGTTATTAATTTATTTAAGGTGGAAGTGGCCAGAGGAAATTGACAGTGATCACGCCAGAATCAGAGGGATTCACAGCAAAGCTACTCAAGAGCTCATCTAATAATGGAAGGCATATGCTTTTCATTGTTCCACTTCAGGATGAAACCGATATTTCACCACTTCCGTTTGATGCCCCAGAGTTCAGCAAAATGCCAAAATCACAGTGCAAGACATGAAGGTGAAACTTTGCCATTACAAGCTCTGGCTTTGCATGTACAGTCCTGTAGCAAGCCAGACAGTGACCAAGTAAGTTTGAAATGTTCAAATGTTTAAACTGTTTTGAACTTACATTGTTTTTGTTATTATTATGATGGTTGCACTTTATTTTACAGTACGTGTACTAACATGTACTTATAGTGTACTTACAGTGTATTAATCTAAGAAAGCTCTGGTAATACAAGGTAACTACATGGGGTAGGGTTAGGTTTAGGGGTAGGTTCAGGGTTAGTACCTAGTTATTACATAGTTATTGTAATTACTATAATAAGTACATATTATGTACATGGGGAACAGGACTGTAAAATAAAGTGCTACCATTATGATTATAGAAGATATACGCTTTGATTTAATTTATTTGTTCATATTCTCTGTTTAGGAGGCAGAAAAAGAATCAAGTGATTGCTTGAAGACAAGTACACAGATTGTCTGTAAGTCTTAACGATCACTATAAAGATCTAAGCCTCAAGCATCGACGACAGATCGCTGTTTTTCAATGGAAATCTTATAAAGACTGTATTTGCCACATTTGTGTAAGCAGTACACATACAAACATGAACATTAGAAACGCTGTACATACCAGATCCATCGTAATAACGAGTCATAAACACATCCACAGCTGTAAATCCCGGTTTAGTTAGAAAGGTAAGGGTCCACTGAACGACATCTCATGAAGCACGTTTTATCCAACGAAGCAATAACGTTGTAATATGGATCATAATTCCTTTGTTTACATTTAATTTCTTCAGCGACAGAACTGTTTGTGTTCATTATGGAATAAATCACGGTCAGAAACTGCGTCTTTGTAGTAAAAACACGGCATGGTTTTGCAGCATACAGTGTCACAAACAGATTGATCGCCTTTTTCTTTGTTTCTTTTATTTTTCAACAGTTTTTATATATGTGAGAGTGTGTTTTATGTTGAATGTGAATGTATCTGCATGATTACCATCTGTTTGAGTGCAAATCAGCCCAAATCAGCTCGCTATTACTGTATGATCACGGCTATCAAAGTGAACGCGTCTATATGAATAGAGAGAGTGGATTATTTACTTCGGCACATTTGTGTTATTACCATCTGTATAAGTGGCCATAGGCACATCAGCACTTATTTGTATTGTAATTCATTGTAAATGATGCATTTCTAGCAATCTCATGATTTTCTGTAACTGGCAAACAAAGTTCAATCTTTTTTTATTTTTTTTATTATTCTTATTTTTCTTACTCAGATTATTCTTATTGTATTTTTTAGTGCTCAAATAAATCACTTATATGATGTGTAAGTTTCTGTCTAGTGTTTTATAATTGAAAAAAACTATGCAGTGGTATGTTAACTGACTAAATAGTTTGTAGAAGCCTTCAAATATATTTTCTTATATTTGGGGGGTGGGGGGTCTAGACATCAAAATGATGTTTGTAACACAGTGAAGTAGGAAACTGTTACATTTATAAGTAAGGTAGAGCACTTCAGCTGTGAGTCCCATAATGGGGGGTGCTGGCTAACAGGTTAAAAGTGTTAAAGCATCAACAAGGTACTTTCAACAAGAGACCACGAATAACCCCAATAGCGTGATTCTTTCCACGGCAATAACAGAAGGGTCAAATATCACTGTAGTAATTTCTGTATTATGTAACATCTGAAAAGAAAGCTGATAGCTCATTCAGTCAAACTGACGGATCAGCTTTATTTGTAGGGCAATCTTATGATTTAAAGTTATTTGTTTCAATCTTTCTGAATGGAAGTTGCAGAAGTGCTACCCATAATTCAAAACCCAGTCAGGAATAAGGTTGATACATTTTTTAAAATGAAGTTAATCTTATTTCAAACATTTTGTTTCATGTAAATACATCATTCATTCATTTAAAGGGTTAGTTCATCCAGATAGCAAAATTCTATAATTAATAACTTACCCTCATGTTGTTCCAAACCCGTAAGACCTCCGTTCATCTTCAGAACACAGTTTAAGATATTTTAGATTTAGTCCGAGAGCTCTCAGTCCCTCCATTGAAGCTGTGTGTACGGTCTACTGTCCATGTCCAGAAAGGTAAGAAAAACATCATCAAAGTAGTCCATGTGACATCAGAGGGTCAGAATAGCAAAAACGAGAGAGTTCAAAACAAAGCAGTCTGGATATCCGGTTCGCGAACGAATCATTCAGTTCACCAAATCGAACTGAATCGTTTTAAACGGTTCGCATCTCTAATACGCATTAATCCACAAATGACTTAAGCTGTTAACTTTTTTAATGTGGATGACACTCTCTCTGAGTTCAAACAAACCAATATCCCGGAGTA
The DNA here is from genome assembly GCF_963082965.1 of Carassius carassius. Lineage (NCBI taxonomy): Eukaryota > Metazoa > Chordata > Actinopteri > Cypriniformes > Cyprinidae > Carassius > Carassius carassius. Next base: position 29,764,175 of record NC_081780.1, read on the forward strand.
ATGCATTTACTCAAACAGTACACTGACTGAACTGCTGTGAAGAGAGAACTGAAGATGAACACCGAGCCGAGCCAGATAACGAACAATAGACTGACTCGTTCTCTAAAGGAGAATTTATCAACATTAATCATGCTAATAATAACAATTTCCACTCAAAACCTTCTTTTTTTAAGTTGCTTCACATAAGAATAATCAGGATAGTTAACTGAAAAATTATATTCTTTCACCATTTACTCACTCTTATGTCGTTAAAAACCTGCATGACTGTCTGTCTTCTGTGGAATACAAAAAAATAATCTTGAAGTATGTCAGTAAATTCCCATTGATTTCCATTGACTTTTTGGTCCATAAATGGGAATCAGAACTTTTTTTTATTTATTAGTAACACATTTTTTATAGTCCACAGAAGAAAGTAAGTCATACAGTTTGGAAAGACATTAGGCTGAGTAATTGATGAATGATAATTTGTGGGTAAACTAACCCTTTAACATCATGCATGGCAGTTTTATTTAGACACCCAAATGAAAACTACAGCATGTGGAATTTCAGCTCAATACTGTTTAATGCTAGAATTAGCAGGGTTAACCAAAAAACTAAACACACACACTCATACAGTACACACATGTGAGTGTTCCTCTGCATTTAAACTTTACATTTCCACTTGATACACACAAACAAACACATATATACATACATATATGTATGCATTTCATATTTAGATTTTGCTGCAACTATTATTGTTTAGTTGATGATGTCCAATGGACTGCTTGAAGAAGGCCAAGGCTGTAGATGACAAGTTATTATTTGCAGCACCTAGGTACATGATCTATCGTGACAAATGCAGGTTATAAATGAGTTAAAAAGTTTGGTCAAGCTGACCTTGTGTTTACTTGTGTTTTAAAAGATTTTACCTTTCTGGAAAATCCATCAATACCACCAAAGATGACTATATTGTACCTAGATATTCAATAGACAAATGTTAGAATTAGGCATTTCTTTGAGACAACAAAATCACCTACATTGAAAAGTTTGAGACAGAAAGATATAAAGACAGACAGAAAGACACTCACTCACCGGATTAGTTTGGGGTTCGTATCAATGTGTACAAGTGCTTTTGGTACAGCAACAGAGTATTTGCGCCGCACAACACCCTAGCATGTTCAAATGGGGAAAGGATAGCCATGGTGTCAACAAGATGCATTGAGGCATTAAAGGGATGGTTCACTTTCAAATAAATTTTTGATAAGTTTTAGCTTACCTCAAGGGCATCCAAGATGTAGGTTTCTTTGTTTCCGCAGTATTTCCCATTTTTGATATTTTTAGGTCCAACCGTTCTTGTCTGTGTCTCATATAATGGAGGTCTATGGTCACCACCTCAAAGAGCATGCAAAGAGGAGTCAAAATTAAACAATTCCCCATCGTAAGTACACATTGATGACCTAAGACACGAAACGAGCGGTTTGTGTAAGAAAACGAACAGTATTTATATAGTTTTTACCTCTTGTACACAACCACATCCAACTTATCTAAGGGCGCGAGTGCTTCCTGATGTGATGTGTGCGCGTGCTCTGGCTTAGTCTGCGCAAGTTTGGATAGCGCTGGAAGTGTCTCTCGTGCATGAACGTCACTCATTGTTTACACTTACTGTCTATGGTTTACACAGATATTTCGGAAGTGTTACCTTTCACTGTGAAGATCTAAACATATTTAGACGTACAGGAAATTGCAATGGAAGATGATTTCAATATATCAACAGACAATGTTTTTTTTTATTTGAACCAGAATACACAGATCAAGTACTCAGGAGCGATCCGCTGCAGCAGCACGTCTTCAAGCCTCAGAGAGACAGAGATCTCTTCAAAATTGGTGGTGTTTTAGTAGCAAGTGTTGTGAGATGCCAACAGTAGTAGTAGTAGTAGTAGCAGCCCTTTATTGTCACTAGTCACAAGTACCAGCGAAATTAGCCATCAACCTGTCCATACATACACAACATACATACAATGGGGTAGACAGAACAGAAAGACAGGGAATTGAGGAAGAAATACAGCATAACATTGGGAAAGTGAGGACAAAAAAAACCAACACCCATACTATGTTCCTTTTGGGAGTACAGTATGGGAATATGAAAAAACCCCTCGGCAACAAAAGCACATACACCATAAACACACGACTTTGCAACTGGGGACGGAAATTGGGGGGGTCGAGGTAATCCAGTGCAGACAGCAGTCGTCCTACCCTGCAGCTAGAAAGCGCTGGTCACGGACCCGCTTGAGACAGCCTTGGTCAGGTCCTAGACAGAGTCAACAACAATCAGCAGGTGTCTTGTGGGAAACGCGTTGAGGAACGCAGAGCGTCTCGTTGCCATGCTTTCCAAGGGGAAAATTTGTTATCCAGCCAAGGCCAAGCTGGCAGTGGAGCCGAAAGAAGATAAGATACCAGTTGTTTTGGTCTAGTAGCCGCATTCCAATTTAACGGTCACTATGATTGTCTTTTTTGGTCTCCAAATTCTCCAATTTCCTTTCCAAAGCCGTGTAAAACACTGTGATGTTATCCATATTGCGGTTAATAGTCTCAGTCTCAATGCTGACCGCTCTGCCCACTGCTTCAATCATGACGGGTAGCATTGTGAGGCTTTGGACAGATGTTCCCGTCTCCTGAATTTTCCGATAACCCAGGGCAAAGCCTAATCCAATCAGCAGAAGACCTGTTATCATGGTTCCAAATAGGTAGATGTCTTCAATGTCCTCCACGGAATGAGCCGCCAGACACACGACCCGCCAATTCGCCCACGCGTACATCGTGTAGCCAGCTGCAAACGTTCCGGCAGGGCAGTCAGGTTCCCCCGAACCCAAGCTCCTTGTCGAGAAGATGGTGTCAATTGCATTGAGATACCAATTTATCAAATCCATGTTTCAGTTTAGGAAAGCAGTGCAGAGAGAGTCTCTCAAAGTAGACATGACAAGAGACAGGCGAAGCAGGCAAGGCAGGGGAGGAGAAGAAAGAAATGCGACTGCCTCCATTGAGAGCTAAAGCAAAGTGGAGAGCATATGTTGTCATGAATGGAACAACTACAAGATGACGATGAGGACATTGACAGTATCGCATCACACACCTGCCTGACTGAAGATCCTGAGTTTTCTCCGCTGTTGAGACGCAGCATTTTGCACGTTGTGTTTAGTTTGCCACGTATAAACTGGAGGCGACGTCCAATGCCAGAGGGACCCAATGGCACGCTGTCAATATAGTGAGTAATGTGTTGTATTTTATTATAATCGCAACGATTATAGGGTGCATTATAAACAAATTAATTAATTACAATTACTGCATTATATTTCAGACAGTGCAGATTGGTGGCATATCATGTGGTAAACAGTAAACAATGAGTGATGTTCATGCACGAGAGATCACTTCCGGTGCTTGCACAAGCTAAGCTCCAAACAAGCTTCAAACTCCTCTTAACAAGCCGATAACCTGCATGTGGCATGCTTTCTTTGATTTCACCAACAATGTTATCAAGTTCTGAGTCTGATGAAGTACTGTATAGACTTCTAACTGTGATGTTTAAATCTGCCATTCATCTGTACACTGTCCGCCTAGACACTCCAAGACTGGCAATGCATGACACAGGGAGACCTTGATGGAGTAGATGCAGCAGGTAATCTTGCGACAGATCAAAGCGTGGATGTCCAGCTGCTCCATGAGTGACATGAATTAACACTTCCAAGACATGATCTGATTTTTCCTGAGTTACTAATCTGTACAGTTCTGCAAGACCATCCATAATACTCTCAGCAAGAGAAATCTGATCAGAAAATGCACTGAACAACACCATGTCCTGTGTGCATATGAACTGTAAATAGTCTAGGTCCAGAGGTTGCCGACTGAAAATATTCTGAAGTCGAGATTGAAGACGCTCCATCATTACTCGAACCACCTGGGAGGTCAATAGACAGACACAGATAGTGTTTACAATTTGAACAGCAATATGCTAAGCATTAATATAAACGTTGGTTATACAATGTTTATACAAAATGTAATCTGTAATAGCCTACAAGACTAGTGTTCTAGAAAGGGTGGTACAGTGGTACTTAATACCCATTAAGAACATGAAATGGAATAGCCTTAGGAAAAAAATAACAGGATAAAAATATTTCACTTTGGTCCACTGACAACCCTTTTTTGTCTACTTTTTTAAAGGCTGTCAGCCCACTTGTTTGTTTAATTATTTAGTTGGAATTCAGTCAGCTTAAACTTTAATGTAATAAAATAATTATTGAACGAAACAAAAATTGTGACGTATGCAGTGCCCAAATTATTCTTTTGGACAGAAAAATTAAACCCTTCTTTCAATTAAATGAAATTTTCTCAATTATTTATGGAGAACGAAGAAAATGGATTCGTTCAGTGTAGACATGATCACTAGTCATTTCGCACAAGTCCAATGTAGAAAAAAATGTAAAAAGCAACGTATAATAGCAAATCATTCATCTTGTAGCTATAGCTATCTAGATTCCACTATCCTAGACAAAATGGAGTGCTACTAAGGGCTATTCTGTCTAGATATGTAATAAACATTTTGCAAAGAGAACCTCAAAAGGTTAGTTATAGATATTGTAAGACAGAAACTCACCTGTTCATTGCTCATTTTGCTGTAGTAGGCTGTAGGCAAAGTTAAGCATGCGTTTCAGTGACTAGCTAAATTAATCCCCTAGCTTAGCGCCATCTACTGTTTTGGAAGAGGAATTTACTCAACTGCATTTGTGAGAAAAATCTGCCTGGACGCATGTGAGAAAATCGAGCTGAGAGATCTCATAAAAAGCCAACTGTCTCACAATCGTAACAGACAGGTATGCATTTGTATGCACTAGATTTGGTATTTGTTCGAAAGTTACAGGCAATTTGTTGGATGGTTTGTATTTATTTGTGAAATATAATTTAGGCTCATTTATATTTGTAAAACACAATATTACTCAACTGCGTTTTCGCTCAAATTGACCTTTGTATTTTAACATTGCTTTCTGTTTGTTTGCAAATCGAGTTTTCCTTTGCAAAGCAGATCGAGTTTGTTTGCAAAATACTGGATTTGTTTGTTAAATTATGGCACATAATTTGCTCTATAGTAATCTTCCTGATGTATCCCAATTCCTTAGTATATCCAAAACCTCAGAGCAACTTGATGTAACAGAAACTGTGGATTCTCATTTCTAGCATTTAAATACAGTTTCTCCTTTACGCTTAAGGAAGGTTAAGGAAAACCGTTTGACACCATGGTATAATGAGCATACTCGCACCCTAAAGAGAGCAGCCCGTAAAATGGAGCGCAGCTGGAGGACAACAAAACTAGAGGTATTTCGTATTGCTTGGTGGGAAAGTAACCTATCCTACAGAAAAGCATTAAAAACTGCTAGATCCGATTACTTTTCATCTCTTTTGAAACGAACATAACCCCAGGTATTTATTCAATACAGTGGCTAAATTAATGAAAAATAAAGCCTCAACAAGTGTTGACATTTCCCAACATCACAGCAGTAATGACTTTATGAACTACTTTACTTCTAAAATCGATACTATTAGAGATAAAACTGCTACCATTCAGCCGTCAGCTACAGTATCAAATCAGACAGTGCACTATAGATCCCCTGAGGAACAGTTCCACTCATTCTCTACTATAGGAGAGGAAGAATTGTATAAACTTGTTAAATCATCTAAACCAACAACATGTATGTTAGACCCTATACCATCTAAGCTCCTAAAAGAGGTGCTTCCAGAAGTCATAGATCCTCTTCTGACTATTATTAATTCCTCATTGTCATTAGGACATGTCCCCAAAACCTTCAAACTGGCTGTTATTAAGCCTCTCATCAAAAAACCACAACTTGACCCCAAAGAACTAGTTAATTATAGACCAATCTCGAATCTCCCTTTTCTGTCCAAGATACTAGAAAAGGTGGTATCCTCACAATTATATTCCTTCTTAGAGAAAAATGGTATCTGTGAGGATTTCCAGTCAGGATTTAGACCGTATCATAGTACTGAGACTGCTCTCCTTAGAGTTACAAATGATCTGCTCTTATCATCTGATCGTGGTTGTGTTCGACACTATTGACCACATCATTCTTTTGCATGGAATAGAAAACTTTGTTGGCATTAATGGAAGTGCATTAGTATGGTTTAAATCGTACTTATATGACTGCCATCAATTCGTAGCAGTGAATGAAGATGTATCATATCGTTCAGTATGGAGTACCTCAAGGCTGTCTTGTTTTTATGCTTTCTAAGATTCAAGATTCATTTTATTTGTCACGAACAAGTTATATTCAATTCAAGTTTATTTGTATAGCACTTTTTACAGTACAAATCATTACAAACCAACTTTACAGAAAATTACGTTTCTACAATATTTAGTAGTAGCTTATAAGTGGTGACTGTCAGTTTGTGCATGTATGACAGGATTTTTCAGAAAAATTAATACAAGACATAGTCAGCCAGACGATGAACATTATTATTATATGATGCAGTCACACTAGTAGCAATATTTGTTGTTGATTCAGGGTTCGCATCATCTGTGGTCCTCTAAGGGTCAGCATCATCTCTTCTCAGGTGTTCTGAATCCAGACTGGAGCTGGCAAAACATAGAAACAAATAGAGACATCATTAGCATAGCTGCTGTTCCAACAAAGTAATATTAATTAGTTTAACCCAAGCTAAAGAGTAAGAATGCGCATTTGATCAGATACAACTGCAGTCCCAATTTAAGATACATTATTCGAATTCTTGGCAAAAGAGATGCCTTTTTAATCTAGATTTAAACAGAGAGAGTGTGTCTGAACCCCGAACATTATCAGGAAGGCTATTCCAGAGTTTGGGAGCCAAATGTGAAAAAGCTCTACCTCCTTTAGTGGACTTTGCTATCCTAGGAACTACCAAAAGTCCAGCGTTTTGTGACTTTAGGGTGCGTGATGGGTTGTAGCGTGGTAGAAGGCTAGTTAGGTACGCAGGAGCTACACCATTTAGGGCCTTATAGGTAAGTAATGATTATTTGTAACTGATACTGACCTTAATAGGTAGCCAGTGCAGAGACTGTAAAATTGGGGTAATATGATCATATTTTCTTGACCTGGTAAGGACTCTAGCTGCTGCATATTGGACTACATGTAGCTTGTTTATTGACGAAGCAGGACAACCACCTAGAAGTGCATTACAATAGTCCAGTCTAGAGGTCATGAATGCATGAACTAGCTTTTCTGCATCAGTAACAGATAACATGTTTCGTAGCTTGGCAATGTTTCTAAGATGGAAGAATGAAGTTTTTGTAACTTGGGAAATATGATTTTCAAAAGACAAGTTGCTGTCTAATATAACATGCAGATTTTTGACTAGAGGAAGTAACAGTACATCCGTCTAGTTGCAGATTGTAATCTACAAGATTCTGTGTACTGTTTTTCGGTCCAATAATAATATCTCTGTCTTATCTGAATTTAATAGGAGAAAATTATTGTTGGTCATCCAGTGTTTTACATTTTTAACACACTCTGTTAGCTTAGATAATTTAGAAGTTGAATCTGGTCTCGTTGAGATATATAGCTGAGTATCATCAGCATAACAGTGGAAACTAATCCCTTATTTTTTAATAATATTACCAAGGTGCAACATGTATATTGAAAATAGAAGGAGACCTAGGACCGATCCTTGTGGCACTCCATATTTTACTGGTGATAAATGAGATGACTCCCCATTTAAATAAACAAAATGGTAGCGATCGGACAGGTAGGATCTAAACCATCTTAGTGCCTGCCCTTGAATACCTGTATAGTTTTGTAATCTATCTATGATTATGTCATGATCTATGGTGTCAAACGCAGCACTAAGATCAAGTAAAACTAGCAATGAGATCCAGTCTAGATCTGATGCAAGAAGCAAGTCATTTGTAATTTTAACAAGTGCAGTTTCCGTGCTATGGTGGGGCCTGAAACCTGACTGAAATTCTTCATACAGATCATTTTTTTTGCAGGAAGGAGATCAATTGAGCAGACACAACTTTTTCTAATATTTTAGACATAAATGGAAGATTTGAAATAGGCCTATAATTTGCCAGTTCATTAGGATCTAGTGTTGGTTTCTTAATAAGAGGCTTGAACCACCAGCTTGAATGGTTTTGGGACGTTACCTAAAGATAACGACGAGTTAATGATATTGAGAAGCGAGTCTTAAGCCTGGAACACACCAAGCCGTCGGTCGGCCGTCGGGCAGTTTTTGTGCGTCGGCTGACTAAGTTTCCTCAGTGTGTTCCGCACCGTCGGGTGAAATTGGTCCTCGTCGGCTTTTCTTCTGCCGATTCGACATGTTGAATCGGCGTCGGTGAAAGAGGGAACTCTGATTGGCTGTTCAGCTTAGTGAAAGAGTCAGTGGAAGAGAATAATAGCAAAACAGCAAGCAAAGTCAAAACGGTACAGATAGAGGCTGTTCTAATGATATGTCATCTTACCTGATTGTTCCTTGGCGAATATTTCAATATTAACTCGAGAGGAGTGGAATAAAGAAAGTGTATAGCAGGATTAATATTCAAAACAGTAAGCACGTGCTGCTTTGTTTACAGTTTGTATAACTTCGTCAGTTTCCCTTTTTGAATGACGAATATAGACGAATATATCTGCAGAAATAGACAGTTGTCTCATTTACACACAGGCGCAGAACGCGCATTCTACCTAACAGTCAGCAGTAGTTCTCTCTTGTGTTCAAGTGCAGTTTTTTACCCCGACGCGAGGCGACAACACAGTTGGCTTTCATCAGCGATAGTTTGTCGGCATCGGCTTGGTGTGTTCCAGGCTTTAGGCTACAGGTAACAACTCTTTTAGTAATTTAGTGGGTACAGGATCTAATAAACATGTTGGTTTAGATACAGTGATAAGTTTATTTAGGTCTTCCTGTCCTATAGTTATAAAGCACTGCAGTTTATCTTTGGGTGCGATGGATGAAACTGAAGTGTTAGACACTGTAGAATCTACATTCACTATTGTATTTCTAATGTTATCTATTTTATCAGTGAAGAAATTCATAAAGTCATTACTATTAAACGTTGATGGAATATTTGAATCAGGTGGCGTCTGGTTATTTGTTAATTTAGCCAGTGTGCTAAATTAAAACCTTGGATTGTTTTGGGGTTTTTTATGAGTTTGTGGATATGCTCTGCCCTAGCAGTTTTTAGAGCCTGTCTATAGCTGGATATACTGTTTTTCCATGCAATTCTAAAAACTTCCAAGTTAGTTTTTCTCCATTTGCATTCAAGACTACGAGTTTCTTTCTTGAGAGAGTGAGTATTACTGTTATACCATGGCACAGTACGTTTTTCTCTAACCTTTTTCAATTTGATGGGGGCAACAGCTTCTAATGTATTAGAGAAAATAGTGCCCATGTTGTCAGTCATTTCGTCTAATTCATGTGTATTTCTGGGTACAAATAGCAGTTGAGATAGATTCGTAAATAACGTGCCTGATCTGTCTTTGGTGGCTGGAACAATAGTTCTGCCCAGACGGTAACGCTTAGCCATATAGTTAATATCGGTGATACGCAGCATGCACGATACAAGGAAATGGTCTGTAATATCATCACTTTGAGGTACGATATCTATAGCAGTAAGATCGATTCCATGCGATATAATTAGATCTAGTGTATGATTAAAACGATGAGTGATACCGGTGACATTTCGCTTGACTCCAAAAGAGTTTATTAAGTCAGTAAACGCAAGTCCTAATGTATCATTTGTATTATCAACATGAATATTAAAATCTCCCATGATTAGTGCTTTATCAACTGTAACCAGAAGGTCTGAGAGGAAATCTGCAAATTCTTTTAGGAATTCTGTATACGGCCCTGGTGGTCTATACACAGTAGCCAGAGCAAGAGATACATTAGATTTATTTTGCATGTCTGACAGTGTAACATTAAGCAGAAGTATTTCAAAAGAGTTAAACCTGTATCCTGTTTTCTGGGTAACATTGAGAATATCACTATATATTGTTGACCAGTCTGACGGGGCTCATGCTTATAACAGTAGTTTGGTGGAGTAGACTCATTTAGACCAAAATAATCATTTGGTTTTAGCCAGGTTTCAGTCAAGCAGAGTACATCAAAACTATTATCTGTGATCATTTAATTTACAATAACTGCTTTGGGTGTGAGTGATCTAATATTTATGAGCCCAAACTTTAAAATTTGTTTTTGTTCATTTACTTTACATGTTTCTGGTTTAATCACGATAAGATTTTTTCTAGATCCTACATTAAATTTATATTTTGACCTCACTATTCGGGGAACAGACACAGTCTTAATAGATTGGACAGCGCAAGTACTTTTATCATTTAAGCGGGTGGAACAAAACTCATCATAATAGTTATTAGAGAATTGTCTTACTAGTCACATGGAGCGAAGTGTCCTGGAGATGTTGTCAGAGAGCAGCTCCGCTCCGACTCTGCTGGGGTGCAGGACATCAGCACGAAACAGCCTAGGACGCTCCCAGAAAAGATTCCAGTTATTAACAAATAGCAGTTTCTGTTCTTTACATCATGACAACAACCATTCATTTAAAGCAACAAGTCTACTGAACCTTTCGTGTCCTCGTCAATACGTGGGCAGTGGTCCTGACACGACGATCGTCGCCGCGGGCGTCGTGCTGCAAACCGTCTCGATCAGGCTGCTGAAGTCCCTCTTCAGCGTCTCCGTCTGCCGCAGCGTGGTGTCGTTAACCCCGACACCACGCTGAAGTACGACCGTTCGGGGGCTCTCGTTGGCCTTCAGGATTGCGGGTATCTGCGCAGAAACATCGAGAACACGAGCACCAGGGAAACAATCAGTGTGCACTTTACCTTCGGCTAACGTAGCACAGACGTGTCGGACGATGGAGTCTCCGATGGTTACAGTGTCGTGTCCCATCTCGCGGAGGGGAGTGAAGCGGTTCTGGGTGGAGATCTCGAAGACCGGAGGGGGGGAGAAGTCATCGCACGGGGCCTTGCTCGCGTCTTCCGCTGTGGATGCACCCAGGGTCCGTGGTGTCCCGGCGCCGGAGTGAAGGACATCTGGGAAGATCGTGTCCTGGGTGCACCGGGCCTGTGCAGAGAAACACACGGAGTAGACGTGGTGGGACTGTTAGCGGCACACTGTATACTTACCCCGGACTTGTGAGCGTCAGCCCGGGAGGATTCTCCACTCTCTCAGCTGGGCCTGCCTCACCTCCAGGTCGCGAATCTGCTTCCCCACAGCCTCGAGCTCGAGCTGCACTGAATGCAGCTTGAACGTGTCCTCACCTGCAATCAAAGGTAGACATTCATCTGCCATTAAAGCAAGTAACAGTAAGTAAAGCAATGGTAATGTGTGTGAATAGATTATTAGCAATGCAAGCGCTGTTAGCAACAACCACGCTGCTGATGCTAACGGGCTATAAGCTAATAGCGGACCCGGGAGATCAAAATAAAACTAGTGATAACGAGGCGCTCTGGGTAGCGTTTCCCAAAACCATAGTTGTTAATTAAGTTAGCAACTTTGTTGGTTGCAATACAATTTCCCATTGCCAACCAACTAAGTTGCTAACACTAAGTTGCTAACAGGTTAGCAACTATGCTTTTGGGAAACGCACCCCTGATTGTTTTTGTTGTAGAATACGATAGAGGATATATTCACACGTTATAGAAACGGAAACGATGGTGTATAAAATTGATTTTAAGATAAATTTTTTTATAAAAGAATATAGTGACGGAGCTCAAATGCAGTACAGAAGCCAACAACAAACAGGAAGTCTGTTGAAAACTTGAATTATATGACATACAAAAAGCAGTGAAATACTCTTTTTAGACTGTGCAAAAAAATTTATAATTATTAAAAATAATAATTAATAAATTAATAATTAAATAATAATTAAATAAAAATGTTATACAAATAATGAAATATCCCCAAGAAAATAAGGAGAAAAAAATGAAATACAAATAATGATATATACGAAAAAAAATTAATAAATAAATAAATTATTAATAAATAATAAAATAAAAAGAAAATTAAATACAGATATGAAATATACACAATATATTAAACTACTACACAGGTGCTGTGTTGAGATGCTACAAGAACTGCTATACAGATGATGTGCAGAGATGTAAACAATGAGCAGATGAGTTGCATAGTTAAGCTGGGCATACATCCCTCAGAACCCGGATGTTTGTGGCTGTTTCAGAATAAACATGCTTTCCCGGGATAAACGCACTGCTTTGATTATATCTGTTTTTGCTTATGCACCTTAAAAGCTTCAAGTGTAATTTAATCCATACACCGTCCATAAATCTACAGTTGTCCTCCAAGTTTAGAGCACAAAACAGTGACCCTAAACTACCCTACCTACTGCTGAGTAGGGCTGTGACGGTGGCTGATTTTTACCACCGCGGTAGTCATGGACCAACAACCGCCGGTGGCGCGGTGTTTGAAAAAAAAAAAGAATATATATATATATATATATATATATATATATATATATATATATATATATATAAATGTATAAATATATTGGTGTCAGAATTTGCTCGTTAACGAATGCGATAATATTTTTCCAGTTTAACGTATTCAAATCACTCACAACTGCTGCTTCTGTCACTTTTTCTCAAGACAAGAAATAAATTTATTCAGTCACAGAATGACTAAACAGGAGACGTTTCAGACACGCGCTCCACTTCACTTTATTATCAGGTACAAGTTAAGCGAGCGCGGACGGTCCTGTGCTCAAAGGCGGCGCATAAACTATGTGCAAGCAGTGTCGTGGTCAGTTAATTCATGGAATTACCAAAAAAGGTGATTAAAGCTGACTTAAACTGTGCATGCATGTAATATATTTTATATATATTATATACAGGATATATTTATATGTATGCACGTCTAGAAATCAGCCCATCTCACTCATCTAACACATCCTATTTTAACTCGTCAGTTAGTGTTTATTTGAGCACTTCTGTCAGTGAACGCCGCCTGCAAAACACTAAAATAAATATCAAAGAAATAATTCAGTTAAACAAGAAAGTAGCCTAAATAAGAAAAGTTAAATACCCCCTATCTATAGCGACGCAGCGCGACAAAATACTCATTATAATCAGTGATGCTACACTGGATGCAGCACAACACGATATGATAAATCCCCGTCCGGTCTGTGATGTAGGCTACTGACACAGAGTTCATATGTCCGGTATAGATACTAGACAGACTAAACCTGTCGTAACGCGGTTGTGTTGCGTCCGGTTTACTTTTCCGCCACCAAGCAAGTTCAATAACTTAGGCCGGCGACACACTGGATGCGTGGCGCAAGCGTCTCAGCTGCGTGGCGTGTCCGTTTTTAATTCGGCTCTCATGTTAACAGGTTAGAGCTTGTGCATGCTAGAAATAGAACCGACGCCTATCTTTCACGGGACACGCGCGCGTGTTGGAAGCGTTTCCAGGCAAAATATAATAGGAAAATATGTTTAAATGTCATTTTGTACACAAATACATATTAATTCATGACATTTTGATGTTTGAAAGTCTATAGGTTGACATAAATTCAGATATAAATGTAATTAAAAAAATAAATAAATAATTATCGATTTTCAAATATTGCACCTGTCAAACATAGTATATTTTGCCGTCAAAACTGTTGACGGTGTCCTTTATCAGTAGGCGTAGTTGTAAGTGTGTAAAAAAAAGTTGATATTGTTGTCATGAAGACAAGATCCAGGTCTGTCGGCGGCCTCCCTCTATGTGACACACAGCAGCAGCAGCGCGCCGCGTCAGGCACGCTTCTGGTGTGTAAAGACACAGAAAACGCCACGCTCCTGGGACGCAGCAGACATGCCACGCTCACGCCACGCAGCCAGTGTGTCACCGGCCTAACTCTTCATCTGAACGAGCTCTCTTTGAAATAGGAATCGTTGCCATATTTCTTGTTACCATCGTTTATTCATCGCTGTCTCGTTTGTATTTGGCCAGTTTGGAGAAAGCCTCACCAAACCTGACCAGCCAGCGTTTGCGATCACGAGAACTTGTGCAAACGCCGATGGGTGACATGAATGCAGATGACTCCAGATCGGTGATGCGGTATTTGCTTTCCCAACAAGATCCATCGCCCAACACTAAATTAATTTGCTGAATGCATAAACTGTATTTTCCTGTGCTCAAATGTGCATATCTAAAGGAATGTTTGAGGTAATTTGTTAATTACCATAGACATAGAATTTGCAACTATTACAGTTATTACACTTATATACAAAACTTTGTATTATGCTTGCTATAGAGTTTGTGACGTCGCGTGCACTACCGCCGGTGGCAGTAGACAACCGCGGTAGCAACCGACCACCGCGGTGACGCGGTTGTTACGGCAACCGTCACAGCCCTACTGCTGAGCAAGTAGTGTTTCAGTCAAGTGGCTCAAATAGGCTGTATTATGCTGCAACACCTGATGTATTGCCTATAACATCACTTAAAGTATATTGCTATAGGCTATGAAACTAGATTAGAATTATATCTTTGTCTCCAAATCCTGTTTCCGTTTGAACCCTATTTCACTGATTATTTTGTCAGCTTATGATATCCCTGTGCCATTTTCCTGACTAGTTATCATGTTATTTAATGTAGGTGGATGATATGAAGGGTTTTCGAGAACTTCTAAGGGTTTCTGTGGAGGACTTCAATTTCCTCTTGGAGAAGGCGGGTCCACACATCACAAAGAAGGAAACCCACCTAAGAAAGGCCATTAGCCCCAAAGACAGGCTTTCTGTCACACTACGTTTTTGGCAACAGGTGAGTGTGCACACAAATCTAATCACAATTTAAAACCCCTTTCTCTGTATCCCTCTCTATTCAACCAGGAATTATGACGTTATGCATCTTCCATTCTCACCCATCTATCTTTCTGTCTGTCTGTCGATTTATCCGTCTATCGGTCTGTCTATCTATCTATTTTATCTATCTCAGGTGAAACCTTCAACTCGTTAAGTTTTTAGTATTGAATTGGAAGCACAACACTGAGCAGGATTGTTATGGAGACCTGTGCAGCCCTAACTTCTGTACTACGTGACGAATACTTAAAGGTAAATGAGTGTAATGGTCATATGTATAATTGTACACCTTTGTTTGGAATAGTCACATTACCCATGTCCACTCTGGAAGCAGAAAGCAGTTTTATGAAATAATTATGCTGTTTTTTTTTATTGCACATCTTTTAAATGTAACACTTTGACTAAGTTTTTGTTAACATTAGTTATGTGAGTAAATGTAAATGTGAGTAAAAATGACTCCATAATTATGTGGTTGTCTGAATCCTTGATGTTTTATTTATTCTGCCTTCAGCCTTGACATAACTGTTAATAAGCATGGGTTATTTGTATATGTACAATTGTATATTGTATTTGTACATGGGTTATGGTGGTTAAAAAATGTCTCAATTCAGACAGGAAAATTAAACCATTTTGAGCTGTATGGGGATCCTAATGATTGAATAAAAATAGTGATTATTCAACTTGACTTGGTTGATCACCTTGTCTCCATCTCACTTGTTTCACACACCAACAACTGAGTCAGAGTGGAAGGCCATTTCCAAAGATTTTGCTGACAAGTGGAACTTTCCACACTGCTTAGGGGCTGTGGATGGCAAACACATCTTCATTCAACCCCCTGCCAAGACTGGAAGTTTGTTTTACAACTACAAGTCCAGGTTTTCCATCATACTTATGGCAGTAGTTGATGCCCAATACAGGTTTGTGTATGCAAGTGCAGGAACCCAGGGCAGAGTGTGTGATGCTGGTGTGTTTGCCCAGTGTGACCTGAGAGTTGCTATGGATGGTGACCTACTGCATGTCCCCCCTGATTATACCCTTCCCAACACTGATGTCATGATTCCCTACATGTTCATCAGTGATGAGGCCTATCCACTGAAAACCAATCTCATGACGCCCTACCGTTTTCGAAACCTGAGCACAAATCAAAGGATTTACAATTACTGTCTTTCCAGGGCACGTCGTGTTGTTGAAAACGCCCAAATCGCAAACAACCATTTGCCTGAAACCAGATAAAGTTGTGACCATTCTCTTTGTATGTCTTTGCCTGCACAACTTTTTAGCAACCAGAGATCTGATGCCTATGTACCACCTGCCTATGTGGATTAGGAGGATGCCAACCATCAGCTTATTGAAGGGGCATGGAGGAGATAGGGATCGCTACAGTCTGCATCAACGGGAAGAGCAAGAAATCCCTCTGTGGGAGCCAAGAAGTAATGAAACACACTTTGCCAATACTTTGTTTCACCTGCAGGGAGTGTTTCATGGCAAGAGGATATGGTGTAGTAATTGTATTTGTTATTACAATATATAATTAGTTTGCAGTAAAAGAAAACTGTGTAACCAAGGTGGATGATGGACATGGTTTTGGAAAAAAAAATTTAATATATACTTCTTTTGAAATTACATAAATAGTCTTAACAACATTATTTTTAACTGCAAAGATAATAAACAGCAAATGTTAGTCAAATGACTAATTCCCTGAAATCAAAACCAAACAATTGCATTAAAAATATATATATTCAAAAATATTCTTTTATTTTATATTTTTGCAAACACAAATGTTTTCTTAAGGCACAAGTGCATTACAACCCTTCAACCTTTACTACATTAGAGATTACAAATTCTCCCAAAGTTTGATGGAAACCTCCAAATAAAGTACAAAAATATGTGAACAAAAGTTTTGGTGAAGGTGCAATTGTCATGGATATAGAGAGAGGACCCAAGAGCAAAAGGCGATTTAACAGTCTTTAATGAAGATTCACAGTATTCAAAAGGAAACACAGGTAGCCGTTGAGGCGGAATGATCCAACACAAAGTCTCTGGGGTATAACTCCAACTGATAATAGTCTCAGCCCCACAGGAACAGAAGGTCCTTTACAGAGAAGTAACAGAAAACTGCGGACTGGACCGGCCACGGGAGATCCCGGGAGGCAGAGAGAGAGAGTGGCAGGGTGTGTTCAGAGCACGGATACACCAACCGTGGACCACTTACGTTACTGGAGGATGAACAGAGGCGAGGTGATAAGGCAGTAAATCAGGTTGACTCTTCAGACAGGACACGATACGACGGGACTACACAGAGGTAAGGAGAAAGGTTATGGGTAACAACATCAGGCAATAATCTGACAAAGAGCAGAGGAAAGGAAAGCCTTGAAATAGAGAGTCTAATCAGAGAAGGTAGGAAACAGGTGTGGAGAGAGCGCGGAGATGAGATGATAGAGAACAGCTGAAGGTGAGTGGGATAATGAGCTAGAATGCGAGAGCGTGAAATGAAAGGCTAATGAGCAAGAGCGGGTGAGAGCGAAAGCAAGAGAGAGAGAGAATACCAGGATCATGACAGTACCCTCCCCACAAGGAGCGCCTCCTGGCGCGATAGAGGAGGACTGGCGGGAGCGGTAGAAGTCATCAATCAGCGAGCGGTCCAGGACGTCCCGGGATGGAATCCAACTTCTCTCCTCAGGACCGTATCCCTCCCCCGTGGTCTAACATCGAGGAGCTTGCGATCCCTATAGGCTGGGGCACCCTCAATGCGGATAGGAGGGGTATCAGAATGGGGAGGGGGGGGGGGCCGGACAACAGGTTTAATACACGATACGTGAAAGACAGGGTGAATGCGCCAGAGATTGGAAGGTAATTTTAGTCTGACTGAAACAGGGCTAAGAACCTTAAGGACGCGGAACGGACCGATGAATTTGGGAGCTAGTTTACGCGACGAAGCCTGAAGAGGAAGATTAAGGGTGGATAGCCAAACCGTCTGGCCAACGGAATAGCGGGGGCTCTTAACTCGACGTTTATTAGCGGCTCGCCGAGTACGAGAACTAGTCTTGGACAGGACGGATCTGACCCTTCTCCAAGTGCGTTTAGCGCATTGAATAAAGGCTGTGACGGACGGAACCCTAGAGTCAGCCTCTTGCGAGGAGAAGAGCGGAGGTTGATAACCAAGACAGTACTCAAAAGGGGATAAACCTGTAGCAGAAGACGGGGCGGAATTGTGAGCGTACTCTGCCCAGGAAAGCTGCTCTGACCAGGTGGTGGGATTACAGAAGGCAAGACTACGGAGGAGACGTCCGATTATCTGGTTGGCTCGTTCGGCCTGACAGTTAGTTTGTGGGTGAAAACCGGAAGAGAGGCTAACCGACGCACCAATTAAACGGCAGAACTCCCTCCAGAAGAGAGAGGTGAATTGGGGAGCCCTATCGTAGACAATGTCGGTGGGGAAACCATGGATCTTAAAAATCTGGTCGACAACTATTTGGGCGGTCTCTTTAGCAGACGGAAGTTTGGGTAAAGGGATAAAGCGGGCAGCTTTAGAAAAGCAGTCAACGACAGTAAGTATCACGGAGCTCCCCTGAGAGGGGGGAAGCCCCGTGATAAAATCCATGGCGATGTGTGACCAGGGACGCGACGGTATCGGAAGCGGGCGAAGGAGCCCCGCTGGGGGTGAATTACCAGCCTTAGTCTGGGCGCAGACAGAACAAGAAGCGATGAAACGGCGTATGTCGCGCTCACGAGAGGGCCATCAGAGTCTCTGACGGATAGTGGCAATGGTGCCCCTAACGCCGGGATGGGCAAACAATTTGGAGGAGTGACCCCATTGGAGGACGGCGAGACGGGAGGAAGAGGGAAACGAATAAAAGGCCCTTAGGACAAATACGGGGAGTAACGGAGTGGGCTAGAGAGCGTTTGACTAATCGTTCAATTCCCCAGACGGCTGCACCCACCACCAGGTTCTGAGGGAGGATCCTCTCCTCCGTGGGGACGACCTCTGGTGAAGTGAACAGTCGCAAAAAGCGCATCTGGCTTAAGGTTCTTCGAACAGGGGCGGTAGGAGATTGAAAAGTCGAAACGAGTGAAAAAAAAGAGCCCAGCGAGCCTGTCGAGCGTTTAGTCGCCGAGCAGAACGGGTGTATTCTAAATTTCTATGATCTGTCCAGACAATGAACGGGACAGGAGCGCCCTCGAGCCAGTGATGCCACTCTCCTAAGGCTAGATGGATAGCCAATAGCTCGCGATTGCCGACGTCATAGTTGCGCTCAGCGGGGGTTAGACGATGCAAGAAATAAGCGCAGGGGTGAATCTTCAACGAGAAGACAACCTCGCACTGGGTCAATAATGAACGACATTCCCTGGGCTCACCGGCATAGCATGGTGGATTGTTGACTCTGGACTCAGACACGTCCTGTCTTCTGGAAGGAGATGACTCGAAGCGGAGGTGAAGGAGCCGTTGCGACATCTCAGTCATACAGACCGCAAGAGAATCCATCGCGTTGCGAGTGGCGCTCAGCTCCTCCTCATGACGGCCCATCATGGCTCCCTGGTGTTCGAGCGCTGACTGAAAGGGGTTCTCCTTTGCTGGGTCCATAATCTGGTCAGATTATTCTGTCATGGATATAGAGAGAGGACCCAAGAGCAAAAGGCGATTTAACAGTCTTTAATGAAGATTCACAGTATTCAAAGGAAACACAGGAAGCTGTTGAGGCAGAATGATCCAACACAAAGTCTCTGGGGTATAACTCCAACTGATAATAGTCTCAGCCCCACAGGAACAGAAGGTCCTTTACAGAGAAGTACCAGAAAACTGCGGACTGGACCGGCCACGGGAGATCCCGGGAGGCAGAGAGAGAGAGTGGCTGGGTGCGTTCAGAGCACCGATAGACCAACCGTGGACCACTCACGTTACTGGAGGATGAACAGAGGCGAGGTGATAAGGCAGTAAATCAGGTTGACTCTTCAGACAGGACACGATATGATGGGACTACACAGAGGTAAGGAGAAAGGTTATGGGTAAACAACATCAGGCAATAATCTGACAAAGAGCAGAGGAAAGGAAAGCCTTGAAATAGAGAGTCTAATCAGAGAAGGTAGGAAACAGGTGCGGAGAGAGCGCGGAGATGAGATGATAGAGAACAGCTGAAGGTGAGTGGGATAATGAGCTAGAATGCGAGCGTGAAATGAAAGGCTAATGAGCAAGAGCGGGTGAGAGCGAAAGCAAGAGAGAGAGAGAATACCAGGATCATGACACAATAGCAAATAACATTGCAACCCTTTACAGAGGTAGATGAGATTTTTTTGTGTTAAACTAATTAAGCATCCTTACAAAAGAGAGTGGTGGGGGCTGACTTTGAGGGCTCTGCTGGGCCTGGTATACCTGATATTGCACTGGGACAGATTTGAAAGGCTTTGTCTGAGATGAAGGTAGCCCCACAAATGGTGGTTGGTACTGACTTGGTTGCTCTGCCTCTTGAGCATTATACAACATATTCATGATATTTCTCCTTAGTTTTAGCTGCAGTGCTCTATCTTTAACATTTCTCAGCTCATTTGCTACTTGCTGGCCAAACATCTTCAGACATTCATTTGCGGCAGATAGTGTTGAATGCACCTGTTTTAACAATGTGAATTTTGCCATCTCAATATTACAGTCTGATGGCTTTGCCTTGGTTCTGGCTTACCTAGGCCTTTTCAGGACATTTCAGACCATAGGCCATTATCAATGGTGCACACATCAAGCATGTGATCATTTTCTACTTGGCTGTCCTCTGTTGGTCCAACGTCCTCTGGGTCAGAGTCAAGCTATAAACAGCACAGGTAAAGACAACAGTTTAGAAGTGAAGACTTTGTCAATTTTGTGTAGGTAATTAACTTTCACAATTACATTTATTCATTTAGCTGACACCTTTGTCAAAATTTCCTTACACTGAACTTAACAGAATGAAGGATAACAATGAAGTTACAATGTAATAAGTACCCTCAGTCAAAGAATACTTACTACCTTTGCATGCAAATATAAAATCAGAGGATGACAGAGCAGAGTGCAATTTAAGGCAAGGGATACAAGACAAGACAACTTTTACTCTCAGAGTTGATTCGGTGGGTCTGTGTGTCACATGGGCCTTTAAAAAATCCAGATAAAAGATATAATATAATATTATAAATACAGCTTCACAATGCTCATATGATCAGAAAATACTGCCAGACTAATTTTTAGTCTTTAGTGAATCATTTCAAAGCGTGATTTTAACAATTATTTTAAAGTATGAAGTGCATAATTTCACAGGCTCATGTGAGCATCCAGGATACACAACAAAGGCTGTTTTTATACAAGAACGAACACTTCACACAGTAGTGTTACACTTACCAGTGGACTGTGTCGATTTCGAATCAGAAGTTAAACTTTGTTGCTGTTCCCGTCTTGAAGAGTAGAAAAAAAAAAGTTGTTACAAAACCGTTTCTTTATTGGATCAAAACAAATTACAGTTACATGTTTTAGTGAACAATTTTAACAACTAAGTTAAAAGGGATCAACATAATTTTACCTCAGACTGTAACTTGGACCACCTCACATGCAAATGAACCAACAGGGATATTTACAATTACCAAACATAGGAATTTGAAAATATATAACCTTTCTAATCCAAATAAATAATTTGAAATATTGATCTGAAGTGAAATTTAACATCAGATTGATAAAACGACAAATAAAAGCACATTTATGTTTACCTTTGGCTTAGCACCAGTAGTCAGATGTCTGTTACTGTTTGAATTTCCAAATAATGTTAAGTTAGCTCCTTCCCGTTGTGAAGGTCGTTCGTTGGTTAGGTAATTTTTATCTCTGTAAGTTTATAAAGTGTCCTCAATGTAGAAATATATAAATTATAGTTTTGCGGTAGTTATATCTTCAGTCTTTTGTAATAAACATAATTATTCTTTTTTTCTTCATGGTTATTTGCACCATCACTCTTTTACGTGCTTTTTTTTTGCCATCACGTGCATATCAATCACGTAACATCACCTTAACGTCCCTACGTGGTTTGAATACAATGTATTTCATTCAATTTAAATATGTTTTACATTTATTATTGAATATTATATAATATTATTATTATATAATGATACTAATATAATAAATATTAATGCATCATATAAATTAAATATGTTAAATATATTTATTACATTTAAATCTAATTATCTATATAAAATAAATTGCATTTTAATATATTTTAATCTATTTAATTAACTATATTTCATTTATAGATAAACTGCTGTTTCTGTCAATGCACCAGTGAAATACCACTCAAATATATAAATAAATCCATGGAAGATTTTAAATGGTCACATTATGGTGCTTTAATTAGGCGTATGTTTTTAAACATTTAAGTATTACATTTTTAACACTTAAATGTTTCAGAAGACTAGGCTACATGTGATATTTAAATCAGAAATCAAAGGATGCTTTGTGTTTATATATATATATATATATATAAGTTATTTCGATTTTCTGAACCTTTTCTGCACATATACAGACGTCCAAGAAAATCCTCGACGGTCAAATTTTGAACCTCATATCTACGTTCAAGTGACGTCGTCCAGATACGAACCGGATTTGCACGTCGAGTATACCAACGTCAGACGTCCAGATATGGTCCAGACCGACCGACGCGATTTAGACTTGATCTGCACGTCGGATAGACGTCTCATGTTTGTTGGGAATCTAAAAATAAATAATCTTTATGATGTATTTATTTATTTATTTATTTACTGGCATTAATAATCTCAGACCTAATACATTTTATTTAAGCACACACACACACACACACACACACACACTTCTGTCCCACCCACTTCTTTCAAAGTTATCTAGGCTACGCCACTGAGAAAGACCCATCTCTGAACACTGTGAAGCAAAGCTGACTTCTGTCTTATTTATCGGTGAGTCCAGAATGTTCTTCTCATGATATGATGCTGTCATATTAGTAACTGTATTATATGTGTGTGTTCTGTGTTTGCTATTTAAGTCGAGTTTATTGTGAGGTTTAACTAATGCATGGCTAACGTTTATCATGAAATGTATTTATGAATCTATGATTAACATCGAAGTCATTATAGTAGACAGTAAATGAAGTTATAGAGAGAGATTTCGCTCTTCATCTTCTTTTACTCGTTAGATTGGGCGGGTGTTTGTAAATCTAATGTGTCTTTCTGCTATTTTTAACTGTACAGAAACAGCTCGTTTTGCTTCTTAATATTGCAAACTGCTGTTTCTTATCATATTAATAACACGTATTGTCTCAATGTTGGCAGCACAAACAGTTCTCTACAGCGGACAGAAGTCTTGCTCAATCTTTTGTTTTTCTCAAACAATGTTCCTCACAGGAAAGTTGTGTCATGACACGCAAAAATGAGTTGGGAAAGACATTTGATGGAGAAATAACGAAATGCTCGGGAGTTGTTGTCGATATAGAGTTAGAGACGGTGAATGTGGTTAACAGTTGAGTCGCATCACAAACACAATGACACGTGAAATAAATCACCATCGTGTTTTAAATCAGAGAGACTTGATTAAGTGCTGGAAATAACAGATGATGTCACGAAACAATTACAGTTAAACTACTGCATCCAGATGTTTTTGATAACTTTAAAAGTATTCACATTTTCACGCTTTTCTTTCCCTAAATATTCAGCTGCAGATCTCAGTTTAAAAGATTCAGTTTGTTTTATTCTATTTAATTCTATTCTATTTAATCAGTTTAAATGCTTCAGTTTTTTTTATATTTTATTATTATAATATAAACCTAATAAATAATTTACCTTAAAAAGGTGTGTGTGTGTATGTGTATATATATATATATATATATATATATATATATATATATATATATATACTATATTAGGGCTGGGCGATATACAAAAAAAATGATATCTCGATATTGTCAAATTTTTTACGATATTCGATATATATCTCGATATGTTTGCATTTGCATTTAAATAATAAAAAATAAAACATGATTTTCTTTTGCCCATTAAAAAAAAAAAAAAAACCCATTTAGATTAAACAGCTAATTTAAGCAGTTAAAAAATCTAGACCAAGAGATCACTTACTGCTTTTTATTAAATGAATACATGTAGGCCTATATGTAACTGAAGCAGTGCAAATTAAGTAACAGTTACAGAAAGTGCATTCTGTCAACTTTTTAGTGCATGCAATTCACAATTTAAAATATGCAACTGGGATAAGTATTTTATTTTAATTTTTTTAACAAGTTTTTAAGCTAAGAACACAAGTCTGTCAACTGTCTGTGGTTTTAAGAGAAGCTCTGTGGCATGAAACTATGTTCTTACTGACACTAAAAACCCTCTTAGATGGGGAGCTAGTTGCTGAAGCACATAGCTATTTCTTATATATAAATATATATAAATGAATACTAGGGCTGTGACGGTTGCCGTGACAACCGCGTCACCGCGGTGGTCGGTTGCTACCGCGGTTGTCTACTGCCACCGGTGGTAGTGCACGTGACGTCACAAACATAATACAAAGTTTTGTATATAAGTGTAATAACTGTAATAGTTGCAAATTCTAAGTCTATGGTAATTAACAAATTACCTCAAACACAGCGTTTCCTTTAGATTGGCAGATTTGAGCGCGGGAAAATACAGTTTATACATTCAACAAATTAATTTAGTGTTGGGCGATGGATCTTGTTGGGAAAGCAAATACCACCTCACCGATCTGGAGTCATCTGCATTCATGTCACCCATCAGCGTTTGCACAAGTTCTCGTGATCCCAAACGCTGGCTGGTCAGGTTTGGTGAGGCTTTCTCCAAACTGGCCAAATACAAACGAGACCGCGATAAATAAAAGATGGTAACAAGAAATATGGCAAAGATTCCTATTTCAAAGAGAGCGCGGACAGATGAGTTACTGAGCTTGCTTGGTGGCGGAAAAGTTAACCGGACGCAACACAACAGCGTTGCGACAGGTTTAGTCTGTCTAGTATCTATACAGGACATTTGAACTCTGTGTCAGTAGCCTACGTCACAGACCGGACGGGGATTTATCATATCGTGTTGTGCTGCATCCAGTGTAGCATCACTGATTATAATGAGTATTTTGTCGCGCTGCGTCGCTCGCGTCCGTTAGACAGGGTGTATTTAACTTTCTTATTTAGGCTACTTTCTTGTAGCCTAAATAAACATTATTTCTTTGATATTTATTTTAGTGTTTTGCAGGCGGCGTTCACTGACAGAAGTGCTCAAATAAATAGGATGTGTTAGATGAGTGAGACAGTGCTGGGCTGATTTCTAGACGTGCATACATATAAATATATCCTGTATATAATATATATAAAATATATTACATGCATGCACAGTTTAAGTCAGCTTTAATCACCTTTTTTGGTAATTCCATGAATTAACTGACCACGACACTGCTTGCACATAGTTTATTTCACAGTTTGATATGAAAGGATACGCACAAAGGAAGCACGCACCGCCTTTGAGCACAGGACCGTCCGCGCTCGCTTAACTTGCACCTGATAATAAAGTGAAGTGGAGCGCGTGTCTGAAACGTCTCCTGTTCAGTCATTCTGCGAGTCTGCGACTGAATAAATTCACTTCTTGTCATGAGAAAAAGTGACAGAAGCAGCAGTTGTGAGTGGGTGGCCATCCCCGCCCCTACGTAAAATAATTTGAATAAGTTAAACTGGAAAAAAATTATCGCCTTGGATAATGAGCAAATTTTGACACTAATATATATATATATATATATATATATATATATATATATATATATATATATATATATATATATTATTATTATTTTTTTTCAAGCACCGCGCCACCGGCGGATGTTGGTCCATGACTACCGCGGAGGTAAAAATGAGCAACCGTCACAGCCCTAATGAATACCAAAGACTTTTGCATTTTCTCTGTCTATATTATGGAAACTGGTAAACATATCAGTGAAATTCCCTAATAGTAATTCCAAATGGCTATAGCCTATGTTTCTCTATTCAAACATTAGCGGTCGAGTAAGTGCATTTATTTTAAGATCACAAACGCAAACAATACAGTTGAGATCTCACGACAGAACACAGACCGGCTGAACGACGCTTTCATTAGATCGCTCAATTCCAGCTTGTTAGTGTTTTCAGACTACCGTCAGCGGCTCTTCCGCAATGAGGAGTGAGCACGTGCGCATGGTTGCCAGATTGCTTAAAATAAGCAAACACCGGGCAGAAAATGTATCCTTGTAACAGTGGAGCTCTGATTGGGAGATTTAAACTCTTGTTATCTGGCAACCGCTATCATTACAGCTCTCGTAGTAGAGGGGCGTAGAGCAGTCAGCAGTTACAGGTTCCTTTTTTGGACATTCGGCGCGTTCTTTTGGGAAAGTATGCTTGAATTTGAAATATTTGATATTCCCGATATATTCAAATTGTACATCGTCGTCAAAATTATTCCGATATTATCGCTAATATTCGATATATCGCCCAGCCCTAGTATATATATATATATATTAGGGGTGTAACGGTTCACAAAATTCACGGTTCGGTTCGATACAATACACTGTTGTCACGGTTCGGTTCGGTACGTTTTAGATACAGCAAAAAGAAAAAATTGGCAGATAAATTTCCTTGATTTTTAAAAAATGTTTTATTTATTCAAACTAACAAAGTATGTTTTTTTTTTTTTACATTGAACAATGATGGAGCTATTCTTTACCCATCTTCTATAGTGTTTTCTTAGCAGCATACTGTATAAAACAAAAACAGCTCCTTATAAAAAAATTAAAATTTTATATTATTGTAGTAGTTATGACCAAATACAAAGATGTAACTTTTTATATGGAACTCTATAACTCTTTATATTGAGTGTGTTTTTACTCAATTGGTCCTCTATAGGGCTTATGTTTTTTGGAACAAAGCAGGAGTTACGGTCTGTCTGAAATGGGCTCGTGAAGGAATATTGTAACTGGGCTCAATTACATTAAGCATGTTCTTAAAACCTACGTTTTCCACTACAGAGTGGGCCTTTCACACAGGACGCGGTATGCGCGGCGCTTGCCGCTGGGTTCAGCGTTGCCCTTCAGATACAACGCGATTTGCGCTGCGCTATGTCGTAGGCGGAGTTTTAAAAACTTTTAGCGGGAGCTCTATCATAGTCTGTTGTTCCTTGAATGGAGATATGTCTCCATGACTCAGCTTTCCTGACGATGTCTCTATACTACCTCAAACTTGTATCGTACAGCTCAGGAAATTGTCCTGTGTGAAAGGCCCATAAAGGCGCTCGCTCACTCAGTACGCGCTGAAGGCTCGTTGCAAAATGGCTAATGCGTTTAACAGACCAGAAATAGAAGATCCTCCAATAACCAACAGGTCTGGTGTTTGGGTGCACTTTGGATTCCCTGTAAGCTATAATGGTGATGATAGAATCAATGGTAAATAGTAAGGTCTCATATCCGCGGCTATAACGTAAATGTAGCCTACCAATCGCTGTGGTGATGTCTTTTGCCCTGTTTGAATCCGTTGGAAATGTCTGTCTAAATGCTGCGGGGATAGTTTGTTGCGTGTATGTTTCTCCTTTTTTCCGTCTTTTCCCAGATACTGACACACTAAGGTGATGTCGGTGTAAATGAGTTGACATGTTTCAAGTATTCCCGCTGGTGTTTTTTTTTTTTTTTTTTTGTATTCCCGCTGGTTTACCCTAGATGCGACATATCGTTGTTTTTTTTATCCACCACTCTCTTGCCATCACCATTATAGCTTACAGGGAATCCAAATTGCACCCAAACACCAGACCTGTTGGTTATTGGAGGATCTTCTATTTCTGGTCTGTTAAACGCATTGGCCATTTTGCAACGAGCCTTCAGCGTGTATTACTGAGTGAGCGGGCGCCTGACTGAGTAGCCTAACATAAACATATAAGTTGGTGTTTTTTTCTTCTTCGGGGGTGTCAGGGGTGTTGCCTGTTACGTCGTTTGGGTTATTGGGCTACCTTGTTGAACGCATATCATTATATTTCACAATTTTTTATTTATTTTCCAAATATAATTAATTAGTCCAAAGAACCTTTCGGTCCATAATGCGTACCGCGTACCGAACCGAAAGCCTCGTACCGAACGGTTCAATACGAATACGTGTATCGTTACTCCCCTAATATATATATATATATATATATATATATATATATATATATATATATATATTAGGGCTGTCACAATATTAGATTTTTCATATCACGGTTATTGTGGCCATAAGAATTCACAATGTCGATATATCGTGATATCTATAGAAACCTTGGGGTGGGGAAGATATCAGTCAAATTATTTTTTACTTTGTTTTTTTAGTTTTTCTTTTTCACCCAACGAGCATAATATTGATACTGATAAACGCAGGGCACAAGACTCTGGCTTTCTCCGTCTTCTTTGAAGCTCTTATGAAATAACAAGAGAGAAAATACTGTCAAGTTCAACAGTATGATGAATAAATATTAATGGTAACACTTTACAATAAGGTGGCATTTGTTAACATGAATGTATTAGGGTCATTGACGGATAAGACTTTTTTAATAGGCCAATTTTAAAATACCATAAAAAGTGGATATGTTTGGCCATTTTCTAAACATTTTGAATGTAGTGTACACATGCCTTTATAAAGAAAAGTAAAAAAAATTGACATTTTAGTGTTTTTACACTTAAGTTAATAATACATAGCCTTAAAAAAGTAATCTGGGGCAACCGTAATATATCTGAAAATTCACATTTTTATGTGTCATTAAGACTAGTTGAACATCAGTAAGTAGATAAACTGATGAAGAAAGATAAACTTTAGTGCCCTTTCATTTTATGAAAAACCATTATTTCACAAGTTTATTCTATAATATCAGTCTCCCTCATAATCCAGTTACAATACTGATTTTTACTTTAAAAGCAAAAAAAAACTGAATTAGCATTTATACAGATATTACACATTCAACAATAGCATACCACTGATTAATATTTGAGGCTAAACTGATGGATATTTGGTTATGAATTTATTCATTCATTTGTTGGTTACCCCACATGACATATGGTCGCCCCAAATGATAAGAAAACCACAGGTATAAAAAATTCTGTTAAAATGTACACAAAAGAGTTCAAGACGAAAGAAAATTTAACTTTTTATTCAAATAACATTTCAACATTTAAATATAACAAATCAGAAGGACATTAACATTTAAAATTATATAAATTTTATTGCAACACACATTAAATGCTTCAAGAACTTAAGAAGCTGAGTAAAGAATCTCTTTTTTGGAACCTTTTTGATTCATTGGACAGGGATGAACACTACTTGCATCTCAATTAACCTTTCAACATTCAAATATCACAAATAATACGTTTCTTTTTCTGGACCCATTTAGCCACATAAGGCAGTGATGAACACGACTTGCATTTATCTAAGCTGAGGTATTTCTGAACTTCACCCAATCTTGGAGAGTCAGCTTTGAGAAGCGTGATGTTGCTGGCTCAGGCTCTGAGATCACAGCATGCACATCTTTTCTGTAGTAGAAAATTAAATCTACAGTTTGTGGCCACATGAAGATGTTTTTGTCACCAGATTGTAGCATACAATTGACCTGCACTTCTTCTCCCACAACCTCAAGCACTTGGCCAACATAAGGCTTTTCATCATAAATGACAATAACAAACTTGCCACAAAGATCTAGATTTTCTTGTTCCCTAGGTGGTTGAGGAGGAGAGCTTGGGGGATTCTCAGTGTTGCACACAGTGCGTCTCACTCTCAGGTCTACTGTTACAGGCTTGTAACAAGGGCATGGACTCCTCTCTGTTTTCCTACAGAATCATGACACAGTCCTGTGAGTGATCTGTGAAGGCTGGGTAGACCAAACCTGGTGTATTTTAAAGGTGCCCTTCACAGCCTCCAAGTTGTCAGGAATTAGCTCATCACACTTTTCAATGCTTTCTCTGTTTACCCAATAGTGTGTGATGCTTGAGCCTAATCAGCTTTCTCTCTTTTGCCAGTTTCTTCCCCCCTTTTGGCTTGAGCCTCTCACTGTGGTTTAACCGTTCTTTTGCCCTCGTCTCACCTTTTCTGGCCCTTTCCTTTTCTTTTCTCATCTTTGCCAGTTGTTTCCTCAGATTTATGTTTAGCTTTATTAATCCATGCTTCTCAGCCTGCAGTCGTTTACAACGTTTCTCAGCTTTCTTTTCTCTATCTTTTCTCTCTGGTGTGGAGGACATCTGTGGATGGAAATCCTCATTTTGAGGTGGAGCATCCACCACCACACACCCCCCCTGGACTCTCTTGCTGCCCCTCCACTCCTTCTACACCTGCTGGATCTGGCAGAGTGTTCTCTATGGATTGAGGTGTCAGATCCAACATTGACTTCTCCATCTTTCTTCTCTCCCTGTATCCTCTGGATGCAGCCTTCCACTTGTTTCTCAGATTATTCCTCTCCCTTTCTGATAACTCATCTGACTTCACATATGGAATCTTCCCCTCATGCTTTCTTTTTTGGTAGCTGAAACAATAGTGTAGAGTTGTTCATCAACAACAAGATAAACATTCTACACCTGTGCTCTTTCCTCCTTATTCTGAACCTACTCTCTTTAGAGAACAGCTGTTTCGGTGACTAATGTTTAATAGCTCATTGTAGCATACAGTCTAAACTGTTTATTTGATCTACCCTGGTCTCCTACTTTCTGTAGCTCTAGTGACTCTAGCTCACTGCTACAGAAGCTCTTTTTTCTTTACCTCTCTCTTTTCCTTGCAAGATACTCTGCTCTTGCTGCAGGGTTGGAGTTGACTTTCTGTCTATGACGAGCAGTCTTCTCTTTGCTTGTTAGTCGTGCCATCTAGGTAATAGGTAAAATAGGTTAAAACTTGTTTTAGGGGGCGTGGCTTGGCCGCAATGGAGTGAGGCTGTGTTTGACGCGAGCTCCCGTTGAACCTCTATTTTAACAAAAACGTAAGGTGTATTCCTTTCCGTAAAAAACAGTGAATTATTACCGAACTCCATCGGATAGTGGAACAAGTCCACGGCGGGGACCTGATGGACACGAGGCTGAAGAAATTTAAGTATACTGAAACCTCTAAAACAAGGCCCAATACCTCCTCGGACCAGAGTGCTGCCAAGAGCCCAGCTAAAGCGACCCCGCCCTCACCTGCGCCGCGTGAGATGGATGTAGAAGTATTGAAATCAGAAATCCTTCTCTCTGAAAGCGGACATCTCAGCGGTGATAAGGTCAGAGCTGAAAAATGCTTTCGCTGACGACTTCGAAATGCTCAAGAATGAGCTGAAGGAGGTGAAAACGGAGATAATAAATAACACCGCGGCGCTGAAGTCTGAGATCGACCAG
This sequence comes from Carassius carassius, assembly GCF_963082965.1. NCBI lineage: Eukaryota > Metazoa > Chordata > Actinopteri > Cypriniformes > Cyprinidae > Carassius > Carassius carassius. Next base: position 29,795,375 of record NC_081780.1, read on the forward strand.
GTGAAAGTTAGCATCAAGGAGGTAGGGGGGGGGGGCTATCAGCTTGGTCAGATGAAGTGGCTGCTTTACAAAATTCTGTGAGTGAGATGAAGGCAGAAATGGCAGAACTGAAATCGAAGTGTGAGGATATGGAAGGGCGGATGAGGAGATGTAACATAAGAATCATTGGTGTACCCGAAACTCCCAACTCCAGCACTACAACCTCTGTATCAAAGCTGCTATCTGAAGTGCTACAGTTGGATAAAGAGCCGTTAATCGACCGCTCGCACCGGAGCTTAGGGCCGAAGAAGCCGGGCGGAAAACCTCGCGCCATCGTTGCTAAGCTTCATTATTACCAAGATTGTGTCCAGGTACTACGATGCGCTCGCACCCGGGGTCCTCTCCGTTTCAACGGGGAACCAATTACCATCTTCCCGGACTACACGGCAACTGTGGCTAAAGCTCGGGCTGCATTCACAGAGGTGAGGAAACTGCTTCGCGACCGACAGGGAGTCCGGTACGGGATTTTGTTTCCAGCGCGTTTTCGGGTCACGTACAGAGGGGAGGACAGGGAGTTTACTGACCCGGACAAAGCTATGACTTATGTCAAGAAGAATATTCTCCCTTCCACGGAGGCCGCAGAATGTTCATGAGACTGATATTTTCAACTGAGCATAATACCTTTGTCGTTTTACGGGTATGGTAAACATGTGTATATTACTGTGCCAGATGTCATGAGGTACAAGTTCACAACACAATGTTTACTTTTCTCTGTATACTGTCCCAATGTTGACCACCTTGAACTATATGCCCATAGATTATATGCCCATAGATTGACATACTATCTTTTTTGGTTCAGCTTGGCTTAGCCCAAGCTAAAATGAAAGGCACGTTGCCTCTGTTCCTGATCATTTTTTTAGGCCAATTATGTCAGTCATAGATGGCTTTCTGTAAAGAGTCATTACACCTGATTTAATGTTATTTAAGGAAGTTAACGCAGTTTAGTCTTGATACTCAGTGTGATAAATATATTTTATATATAAGTTTACCGAGCATGGTACTGAATTGTTTTACTCTACACTTTACCATCTCTATTTTATTTTTGTTGGAGGCTCGACGGGAGCCTGAGTGCTTGGCTTTAGCGTTCCCAACCACAAGTACTTAATGTGTGGATTTTTTTCTGAGGGTTTTTGTGATCACCTTGTACATTTGGGTGATGAGGAGGGGACGGGGGAGGGTGGGACTACTGGACCGATCTACGAACTGGTGCTACTTTGCCAGACTTTTATTTTATTTTTGTGTACGTTTGTTTTTTATGTTCTTGTATCTTTGGGTTTCATATATGGTGCTCACTTCTCTGTATACACAATATGGCCAATATAAATAATACAAGAGGTTATGATGGTTGCCCTGTTAACTTCATAAGCTGGAATGTTAAATCACTTAATCATCCGGTGAAATTGAAAAAAGTATTCTCGCACTTAAAACAGCTCAGTGCAGATATTGCATTCTTACAAGAGACCCATATACGTGCTTGTGATAGTTCTCGTTTGGTTAGGGGATGGGCGGGCCAGGTGTATCAATCAAATTTTTGCTCAAAGGCCAGGGGTGTTGCTATTATGATACGTAGAAAAGTACAGTTCACGGCATCTCATGTACAATCTGACTCCGCAGGGCGATATGTCATTGTGGTAGGAAAATTATACTCGCTCCCAGTTATTTTAGCCTGTATTTATGCCCCGAACTGGGATGACTACATTCTTCACTAATTTTTTTTCTCACTCACCAGACCTGTCATCACATCATCTTATGCTCGATGGTGACATTAATTGTGTACTTTCTCCTCTTTTAGATAGGAGTATTTCTAAGAGGACATCCCTGACGAAGTCAGCTCACACTATTCAGCTCTTCCTGAAGACTTATGGTGTAGCGGATGTGTGGCGGTTTCGTAACCCCACCTCTAGGGCGTACTCATACTTTTCCCCGGTGCATAAGACGTATTCACGTATTGATTACTTTTTCCTGGATAAAAGAATTCTGCATCTCATGAAAGAGTGTGATTATGGGGCTATGGTCATCTCGGATCATGGTCCCTTAATCATGAAAATGTACATTCCTGATACACAATCTACATATCGTGCATGGCGGTTTAATCCTCTGCTTCTGTCAGAAGATGAATTTACTAAGTTCATATCATCTGAAATTAAAGTGTTTCTCGACATCAACCAAACCCCAGGGATGTCGTCATCTACTGTTTGGGAGTCGCTAAAGGCATATTTAAGGGGTCAAATTATTTCATACTGTGCAAATAAAAGAAGGGCCAACACTGAACGTATTAAAAAATTATCAGATGAGATATTGGAGTTAGACAGGCAGCATGGTTATACCCCTTCAGCAGATGTAATTAAGAAACGCTTGTCATTACAGACAGAGTTTGATCTCCTGTCTACCAGACATGCTGAATACCTTATTTCCAAATCAAGACATGGTCATTATGAACATGGGGAAAAATCCAGCCGAGCACTTGCTCACCAGTTGTGCCAAAGAACTGCTAATCAAACAATTCCTGAAATTAATGATGAATGTGGTCTAAAATGCACTGATAATGAGAAGATAAATTCCTGTTTCAGACAATTCTACCAATTATTATATACTTCAGATGGGCCCAACAATCCTGTTCTCCTAGAACACTATTTTAGATTCCTAAAAATGCCTTCTGTAAGTGTAGAATTCTCAACTGAACTAGAAAGGGATCTATCAGTTAAGGAGATAGTGTCAGCAATCGGTGCCTTGCAAAGTGGCAAATCTCCAGGGCCAGATGGCTTCTCAACCGAATTTTTCAAAAAGTTTTCTGAGGAGTTATCTCCTCTGTTATTGTTAGTATATCAAGAATCTTTAGCCAACAACTCTTTGCCCCCAACAACGCGTCAAGCAGTAATCTCTCTATTAATTAAAAATGATAAAAATCCCCTCAATTGCGGTTCGTACCGCCCTATTTCGTTGCTGAATACAGATGCAAAGATTCTTGCCAAGATTTTGGCGCGTCGTCTTGAAAATATTATCCCCTCTATTATTTCGTCTGATCAGACAGGATTCATAAAAAATCGTTATTCATTTTTCAATATCAGGCGTCTATTCAATATCCTATATTGTCCCACTCCACATGATCCTGGCAATATTGAAGTGATGTTATCCCTCGATGCTGAAAAAGCGTTCGATAGGGTGGAGTGGGACTATCTTTTCAAGACTTTAGAAGCGTTTCATTTTGGCCCTAAATTCATCTCCTGGATCAGACTCCTATACACGCTCCCAGTGGCTGCGATCCGCACCAATAATAACTTATCCACCTACTTTGAACTGAAGCGGGGCACGAGGCAGGGGTGTCCTCTTTCACCAATTTTGTTTGCCGTTGCACTTGAGCCACTCGCATTAGCCCTGAAGCAGTGCCCCACCATCAAGGGGATACACCGGGCGGGTTCAGAGCATAAAGTGTCACTTTATGCAGATGACATGTTATTATTCATATCGGATCCCCTCTCCAGTCTTCCTGAATTATTGAGTCTACTCACAAAGTTCGGAAAAATATCTGGCTATAAAGTCAACTTTCAGAAAAGTGAACTTATGCCTATTTCTTCTGTAGATAGATCATATCTTGGGTCAACCCCTTTTAAATTTAGTCCTAAAAAAATTAAATATTTAGGTATATGGGTCACACATAACCACAAGGATCTTTTTAAGGCTAATTATCATCCCCTCTTAAGAAGCCTTAAACAAGATCTTGAGCGTTGGGACCCTCTGCCTCTCTCCTTAGGAGGGAGGATCAATACAAGTTTTTATATTTGTTTCAATCTCTTCCTCTCTATCTAACAAAATCTTTTTTTTCCAGTTTAAACAGTCAGATTACATCCTTTATATGGCATAAAAGGCAGCCCAGGATTAATAAAAATATATTACAGAGGCCCCGTGCAATGGGTGGTATGGCACTTCCAAATTTTATGTATTATCATTGGGCTGCTAATATAAGAGCACTGCTGTATTGGTTGAGAAATGATTTCACGGATGTCAATAGTACTGATTGGATGGTGCTGGAGAGGACATCCATTGGATCTACCTCCCCAGCAGCTTTATTATGTTCCAAACTACCTTTTAAACAGCCTATCTCAGCTTTCACCAACAATCCAGTTGTTATCCATTCAGTTAAAACATGGAATCAGTTTAGAAGGACCTTTAATCTCACTGATCTCTCAATTGATGCACCATTGATAAAGAATCATATGTTTGTCCCATCAATGATGGATGAAGCTTTTAGTGTTTGGGCAGGAAATGGGATAGGTACATTATCTGACCTCTACATTAGGAATAGATTTGCCAGCTTTATACAATTGCAACAGAAGTATGGTCTCCATAAATCGCATTTCTTCAGGTATCTGCAGCTTAGAGGTTTCGTGGCCTCTAACTCTGACTGTTTTCCTTTGAGGCCTTCTGAATCTCTGCTTGAAACAATTTTAAAATGTAAAGTTAATATAAAACAAGTAATAGGCAGAATTTATACATTGCTCAATACGTATAACTTGAATAGTCTCGATTGCCTTAGAATTAAATGGGAAACAGACCTAAATGAAACGATTTCAGAAGAAACCTGGCAAAAAATTATACAGCTTATCTATTCTTCCTCTATATGCCTCAGACATGCTGTGGTTCAATTTAAAATAGTGCACCGTCTTCACTGGACCAAGGATAGATTGTCTAGAATTAAAACGAGTATTGATCCTACGTGTGATCGGTGCAGACAGGCTCCTGCCACACTATTACACATGTTTTGGTTGTGCCCTAAGCTGCATAATTTTTGGCAGTCCATCTTTGAGGCATTCTCTGAAATATGTGGAAGAACAATACAACAATCTCCTTTGATTTCATTGTTTGGTGTGGCTCCGGTAGATGCCACCTTTACTGGGCGCCACCTAAATATGATGGCCTTCTGCTCTTTGTTGGCTAGGAGGCTTATTCTTTTCAAATGGAAAGATGCTCTCCCCCCAACATATGGCCAATGGATTAGGGAGGTTATGCGTTATGTTCACTTAGAAAAAATTAGATACACTGTAAGAGGGTCCACTAGAAAATTCTATACAATCTGGCAGCCTTTTATCTCCTTTGTAGAAGGCACGGCAGCTATTAACATGTCTATGTAACCCAATTGTGTGTGCAATACATATGTGTATGTATTTTTTTTTTATTATTATTTATTGATGATGTCATTTTATTTTATTTAGATATTTGAATTATATATGTATGAATCTGCAGACTCATATCGGAGTATGTCTGGTTGCATGATAATTTGTTGGGGTCCAGTACATGTGGGTGGGGGGCATTGGGGAGCTGTTTGGGTTGTTTGTGTTTACAGGAACTAGACTTGACTATTTCATGTGAATATTGTTTATCTTTTGTTTGTTATCTTTGAAAAAACTTGTTTTAAATGACTAATACATGTATAGTCACATAAATAGAATGTCATTGTGTAGTTTTTTATTTATTTATTTATTTACATTTTTCCTGTTGGATTATACTACAACAACAAAAAATGTTTATCCCTATAAAAGGAATGGAAAATGGCTGAATTAAAAAAAAAAAAGATAAAATATACAAATAATTATGCTTAAACAATTAACTCTATGTATATAATTGATGTATAGAATATGAAAACTACAAATATAGGACATATATCTATCATTTAAAACACTCCAACCCATCTGATACTCGGTCGCCCCATATGATGTTTTCAAGTTCACTCAAGTATAACAGGCTAACAGTTAGCCTCAGAAACCAAACTAGCTTCTTCTAGTGACAAAGCACTTTCAAATTTATCATCAAAATATAGATTTGTGGGAAAAAAAAATTATAATTCACAGTTTTGGGGTGGTCGCCCCACATGATGACCAAAAGTGACTACGACATTACAGCAGTTAAAAAACAGCTTTTTCTTACTATATGAGAGAGACTGATTTACCTTACAGTTGTTTCCAGGGTGTCTGGCTGATGCAATATCCCATCCTTGAGATGTTTTTCAAAATAAAGGTCCCAAAATTGTGGTTTGTTGATGGTCGCCCCGGATGATATGGATAGAATCAACTTAATTCGGACAACATTCGTTTGTATATTGTGATAGAAATATATGTGCAAATGCTTTATAGTTTTGTCAATGGATGTAAAACATGTTTGAAATTATGCCAACTAGGAAAAGGGATATATTTAAGTTGATTTAAACTGTTTTTAAACCAGTTGTACTAACAAAAGTCAAGGCTGGACGGTCGCCCCATATGATGTTTTGGCACTTCGGATAGCAGAAAAATTATGAAAAACTTAAAAATTTGGAGAAGTTAGAGTGGTTTAGTAGGTGAAGAAGGTATAACAAGTAGATGAGAAATTTTTATGTATTTTTTAGTTTTTTCTGCAAAATAAAATTAACCCGGACAGAAAAAGGGGGCGTCACGTCATTGACCCATTAACGAACATGAATGAACAATGAACAATACATTTATTACACAATTTATTAATCTTTGTTAATGTTAATAAAAATCGAGTTATTCAATGTTCATTTTCATAGTACATTAATGTTTACAAACACAACTTGTGATTTTAACAATGCATTAGTAAATGCTGAAATTAACATGAACTAAGATTAATAAATGCTGTGGAAATATTGTTCATTATTATTTATGTTATTTATATATGTTAACTAATGTTATTAACTAATGTTAACTAATGAACCTTATTGAAGAATGACCACAGATGAGGCATTAAGTGCATGGCAATGTGACCAACTTAACATGTGGTTGCTCAGTTTTTCAAGATCCGTGTAACTGTTCATAGATTTGAATAAAGAAAGAAATGAAGTGTTACTACGCACAGGCCGTATTGATTGCAAGTACAAAAATAAGACGAGTAAAGAAAACGCGGTACTTATTAAAATAATCACCCTTTACTTAAGTATATGAACACAGAAAACCGCTGTTAATAGGTTATATAATATTTCCCAGTCTATGACTAGTAAAATAATAACAACTTACTCTGAACACAGCTCTCCTCAGAGTAGCTGCGAGTGCTGCGTCTTCTTCTTGTGTGACAGGTGTCAGAGTTAAGGCACGATACTGCCACCTGGGCACTCAACCATGTACTGTTACCAAGTATTTACATGTGGTGTCATCATAAGAGAACTGTTCATTTTAAATATTGCGGTTATCACTAATACTGGTATATCCTCACTCGGCTGCAAACCGTCCCAGTGCATGCTGAAGGTCCTGGCTTGATGAGGCCAACACGACAACATCATCCGCAAAGAGCAGAGACGAAATCGTGTTGTCACCAAACCTGCCCCCCTCCGGCCCCTGGCTGCGCCTAGAAATTCTGTCCATAAAAATCATGAACAGAACCGGCGACAAAGGGCAGCCCTGCTGGAGTCCAACACGCACCGGGAACAAGTCTGACTTACTGCTGGCAATACGAACCAAGCTCCTGCTCCGGTCGTACAGGGACCGGATAGCCCTTAGCAAAGGGCCCCGGACCCCATACTCCCGGAGCACCCTCCACAGGCCGCCGCGCGGGACACAGTCGAATGCCTTCTCCAAATCCACAAAGCACATGTGGACTGGTTGGGCAAACTCCCATGAACCCTCCAGCACCCTGTAGAGGGTATAGAGCTGGTCCAGTGTTCCACGGCCTGGACGAAAACCACACTGTTTCTCCTGAATCCGAGGTTCTACTATCGGCCGGATTCTCCTCTCCAGTACCCTGGCATAGACTTTCCCAGGGAGGCTGAGAAGCATGACATATCTCAATTTTATTAAAGTAATATAACAACTGGTAAATATAAGATAGCATGCACAATAAATGACTAGAATCTGGAAAACAACTTTAATATCTCTGGTTTACCGTTTGATCATGCGTAGATTTGCTACCAAACTTGGAGGCTTGCAAATATTAATGTTGACTGGCAGGTGTTTAATAACTTAATGCAAAATAATGTTGCTGATATCTACATTTAGATTTTGGTTAAACCCTAAGGTAGCATGCACAATAAATGACAAGAAGCTGGAAAACATTACTTATGCAATAAGGCTGGTTTATCATGGAAACAAATAGATGTTTTGTATTTTTTTTTTTTTTTTTTTTTTTACCACCAGCTGTTTATATTAGCTCAGCTGTGCTGTCAGACATACAGGCTACCTTTAGAGAGAGAGAGATGTGACCCTGTAATTGCATATCTATTTGTGTGTTTGCCATATGCCGTTTTAAAAATTGAATTTAGGCAGCTAAAAAAAAAAGGGTGTGTGAACCTTGAGTTAGGCTTATGCCCAGTCTGTTCTGTTCTCGCGCTTCACTTAGACATGCTGCATTCTGTTTGGTTCGGACAGCATACTGCGGGAGGTCGGGGCCGCGGAAAATCATGCTATATAGCAATTTAGAAATCGCGCACACTCATATCGTGATTTTATCATGATTTCGATTAATAGCACAGCCCTATTTAACAGTGAGTTTATGTCATTCAGGTGTGAGGATGGTGGATCAGGAAAGAGGGGAAGGCAACAGATAGGTCTAACATTACGTGGAAGTGTAGAGGGAGCCACTTGATACCAACAGGTTCATTTCTTAATATTATCAATATGGGAAAAGTAGGGGTGTAACGTTTCACAAAGTTCAAGGTTTCGATAGTGGGGGTGGCCAAAATGTTTTGCTGCATACCCCTCTTATACTGGATAGTTGCACCCCTGCACACACACACGCATATGTGGTTTACGGGGACTCTCCATAGACGTAACAGTTTTCTATACTGTACAAGCTGTCCCCATACACTACCATATACATCACTATAAAATACATGTTTAAAATTTCAATAAAACACAGTTTAGTATTTTTTTCTTAAAGCCATTTGGTTTACAAGGGAACAAGAAGTGCTCATAAATGGGGAAGTCGTGGCCTAGTGGTTAGAGAATCGGACTCGGACTCACAATCGAAGGGTTGTGAGTTCGAGTCTCGGGCCGGCAGGAATTGTAGGTGGGGGGAGTGCATGTACAGTGCTCTCTCCACCCTCAGTACCACGACTTAGGTGCCCTTGAGCAAGGCACTGAACCCCCAACTGCTCCCCGGGCGCCGCAGCATAAATGGCTGCCCACTGCTCCGGGTGTGTGTTCACAGTGTGTGTGTGTGTTCACTGCTCTGTGTGTGTGCACTTTGGATGGGTTAAATGCAGAGCACGAATTGAGTATGGGTCACCATACTTGGCTGAATGTCACGTCACTTTCACTTTTATAAACCATGTTTACATTGTAATACCCATGTCATTATAGACATTTGTGACCAATCACTGAAAGTAGGGACACAAGTCCCGGGGCATTTTGAGTTATTGACAGATTCAGAAAGTGTAGTCTCCAAGCTTTTCAACAATGTGTAACACATGATATTATTTGGAGAAGTTGTGGCCATTTGAAGGTAGGCAATCAAAAAATCTCAAAAGGGAGAATGGCATCTGAAGATTGTGCAGTTCTCACCTGTTCTCACCTGCTGGGAGTGACAATAGGGATCATTTACATCTCATTTAGATAAGCCATACCCCCTGTAAAGCTGCATGGCTGCATAGCAATGACAGCCGCAACGGGAAAAATCAGACCGCATACTATTAATAATAAACGTGGACTAAACATGAGATCGGGGTCTTCTTTGTGGATGTAACCAGCACTGTGCGTCTGTTTGCCTCTAAATGTCCAATAATTTGCATGTCCTTCCACTCTTATTCCGCAGTTAAAGAATCCAGCCGTATGTTGTACATAAGGTCTGGAGAAAGCTTCTGGCTACAGGACTGTCTCCCATGCAGAGAGTTCTCTTTTCTCCTTGTGTAGCATTTACAGTCAAAGTTACGGATTTTCCCCATTTCTCAGTCTTTATCCCCATCAAATGTTACTATCGATATAGCCTCTGATATCTTACGGTCCAACTCGTCTGACGAAGAAGTACTTCAAAGTTTTGGTGTAACGGCACGGTTCAGCTCGTCTGCGATAATCTTTGCGGCGTCCATCTTCATTTAATTTTGATATCAGCTAGAGCCGGCCAGAGCGCTGCATAATAAGTAGCCATGCTTCCCTTGGAGGGCGGGGGCAATAACAAAAGAAACAAAAGCTGGCTTATCCAGTATGGAAATACACACAGACAATGACACGCCCCTACTGTGTGCTAGAATCTCCGAAAAACAAGCCGATTTCAACCTCAAAATGTACACTTTTAAATATACCAATACTGCCATCTCAAACACGGAGAGGCTTCTTCGTGATCTCAACTAACCGATTCTGCAAAAAAAAAAATGCTTCTTTCTCATTTTGTTCAAAAGTTGTGGCGACTTGTGTCACTGGTTTCCGTGATGGGTCACATTTGTGTCCCCATAAACCATATACAAGAATACACACACTAGGGTGGCCAGACGTCCCGGTTTCCTGTTGCTGAAAAAGAACCTGTATGTGTAGGAAACAGTCACTGCTCCTTTCAACATTTTATATGCAGTTATGAGAGAGGGAGAGCAGTTATATTAACTTTGTGCGATTGCTTCGGAATTCGGCAGGTCGTAAAATCGTGCAGTATATCACCTCGTCCGTACGATTTTCAGATAAACTCACTCGTGTAGTGTTCGTGGATATATAATCTTCCGAACATCAGAATTTGCACCGTGTACGCCCGTCTTTAGATTGCATTGCAGTGCCGGCAGTTCGGAAAAAATTATCTGTGATGAGTGGGGCGGGGCCAAGAGCCATGGGAACGACGCGAGGCCGGTGGAGTGATTGGAAATGAGCGACACCTGCTCGACCCACCGGTCTTGAGTCCCATGGAGGAGATGGAAGGATACAAAAGAGGAGCGACGATAGTGAAGGAAGAGAGAGGACCAGGCCTGGATTTATTTTATGTTTTGATTTTGTTTGTTTGTCTGTTTTGGTTTATTTTGATTATTGAAATGTCATTTGATTGCCCGCCGGTTCCCGCCTCCTTCTTCCAGATGATTATGAAGTTTGTACTGCGTTACATTATCTTTGAATGGAAGTCAATGAGAGCACTCGAGGCAATTCTCAGTTTGACAGAAATCACCCAAAGAGGGGCGGTACTACACGAAACAGGACTCGACACTGATAGGACTATTTAGAGGCAGCACAAAAAGTCTTGAATATTGAAAGCTAGGGTAACTGTGGTTAAATGTGAAAGAAAAAAAATCCCTCCCTTTTGGGCTTTGGTGGTGCATCGCCCAATGGCCCTGATGGAGATACCGCCTCTGTATGTGTGTGTGTGTGTATATACACACAATATATCCACATCTTAATACCATTATATGACACTATGGCTATATGAACCATAAATATTATACAGAAATGCAGTGTAGCATGGCATTGCATCACAGACAAGTTTATCATGTAGTGAGAATGAATGCCGATACTAAAGAAAGAAATCAAATTAACACAACAGTGACCTCACCTGCGCAACACTTATCAGGGACAAACAACAAAAAAGACAGTATTTTTTTTTATATTTGTTTAGTGGAATCTTTTTTTTTTATGCCTGTAGGCGAGTATCACTGAAACCAATACTACTGATGTCTCTATGAAATAGACCATTGACCACAATCATTCAACATTACAGTATGAATGAGAGTTATCAGTTATCATAGTTAGGGCTGGGTGATAAAACCAGTTTATCGATTAACTTGAACGTGTAGTTTACATCGATTTGTTTGAATGAAAATTGGTTCTTTTTAACATCCGCGGCCAATGAACCATAAATAACATTACAAACCAATGGCAAAGCTTATTAAATCATTTCAAACTATATTTAAATACCGTATACTTGTATATTGTTTTATTTTATAGTGTTATATGTTTTATTTTATAGCGTTAAATGTTTAACTATGTTAAGATTAATTTTAATATGCCAATAAGAATACTGCAGACTTTCTGCAGTTTTATAACTTTATTAAAATTAATTGAAATAAAACGGTAAATGTTTACTTTCAAGAGCTGTCAAGTATTTGCGAGAGCGAGTTTACAGCTTACCGTCTTCCGTAGACTGACCGCTCGCAGTGTCTTCTGGGATTTCTAACGGCTGGAATCTTTCCAGTCTGCGCTTGATGCATCCTCGATATCAAGAACACATCCGGGCACTTTCATGCGTCCTCTGTACTTGCATTCTTGAGAATTGGAATTGAACTTCGACGGTTAATGATGACGTATAGCAAGAACGCTAAAGAATGCATATTGAGAAACAGCCATGCTGCCGAGCAGAGTATGTGAGTGAAACAGAGTATGTGACGCTCCGCTACGTTTTCCGCTATATGTATGTGTGCTCATTTAGCCGCTCAAGCAAGTGCTCCGTTAATATACTGCTCACCCTCGCCATAAACCAATTCCCACTCAGATCCCGGTCCGACGTAAAAATGTCTCTAGTAAGCCTAATTGTTTACTGTTTGTTCAGAAATTCTTGGATAATTGTCTAAAATTATGCATGCTGATAAATATAACTTTTTCAAAACGAAATTCTTATATTCTTCTTATTTTTAGTAATTGTATTAGGCTAATTAAAATGTATTCAATATATCCGCTTTGCGTTGTGACCGCATCACCACCTCGGGTGTGCATTCTTTTTCTAATAAATCAATGGCCCGTTGTCAATTATTGCTTTTGAGCGAGCGGAGCATAATCCTCAGAAAGGCACTTAGCACTCTCAAGGAAATATAACCCCTCTGCTGCCGAGTGAGAGAGATGTTTCCCCCTACGAAATGAACAAGACCACAGCAGCACAAGCACAGCTGAAGAAAAGCAACCTGCAGCAATGTTATTCGTTGCGCAGCTGTCACGCTGTCTAGTCTCTGTTTCCCTGGGTGTCCACTAGTGGGCTCACTTCCCCTTAGGCACTTCACTGTAGGCACTAGAATTCCTCTAGTCTGGTCCTGTTTTCACAGTAATTGCACTCCTGTTAATTGCACCAGGTGCAGTCACTTGATTGTCATTAGCCTCCTTATAAATACCAGTCTTTCCCTGTTGTTTTTATTGAGTCCTTACCCTTCGTGTGTCCAGCTTTCTCGTCCCCCGAGATTCCTCCTGTCTGCTCGTCCTCCGAGTTTCTCGCATTCCGAGTTCCCTTTTTCCTGTCCCTTTCATTTGTTTGTTTTGTTTGAACTGTCTTTTTGGTTTTGACCTTTGCTGTATTCGACTACGATTTGGATTACCATATTACATACCTGCAATTGGATCTCTTGCTCTCCCTGTGTCTTTCTGGGTACACGATCGTCACAGAAGGACATCAACTAAACAGAGACCCAGCGGTATGTCTATTCATATTTCCTCCCCAGTCACCGAGCAGTAGAGTAATGGGTTCGAGGGTATTCGCCTGGTCGTGTTTCGTGGGACCAGGGGAGGTCGCTCAAGAGTGAGTGGTCGAGAGGAGGTCCGGCATCACTCTCCAATATGGCCCCCCGTTGACCCTGAGTTCAGAGGGGAGCCGCCGTCTCTCCATTATGGACGGAGAGGGGAAAGGAGGCGCAAGTCTGCCGAGCCAGCGCCGCTGCACAAGATGGCCGCCAGTCCAGTGCCGCTGAACAAGATGACCGCCAGCCCAGCGCCGCTGCGCAGAATGACCGCCGACCCAGCACCATTGCACAGGATGGCCGCCAACCCAGCACCACGAGGAAAGATGGAGGCCAGCACAACACCACAGCACAAGATGGCCGCCAGCTCAGCGCCACGAGGCAAGATGGATGCCAAGCCAGCGCCACAACACAAGATGGCCTTCAGCCCAGAGCCACTGCGCAGAATGGCTGCCGGCCCAGCACCACTGCCCATGATGGCCGCAGGTCCAGCGACACTGCACAAGATGGCCGTCAGCCCAGTGCCACGGTGCAAGAAGGCCGCCAGCTCAGCGCCAATGCCCAAGATGGCTGCTGAGGCGTTTTTGGATTATTTCTCCAGGCTGCTCAAAGATCCTAGAGATTCCCAGGAGTGTTCACGTCACGTTTGCTGATCCAGAGACTGTTCACGTCACGTCTGCTGGGCCAGCACCACAGTACAAGATGGCCACCAACCCAGCACCGCTGCACAAAATGGCCGCCAGCCCGGAGCCACTGCAGAGGATGGCAGCTACAGTGGGCTTTCCTGAGTTGAGTCAGGTTCCGATTGACCTTCCAGAGTCGGTTTATATTCCCGTTGACCCTCCAGAGTTGAGTCAGGTTCCCGTTGACCCTCCAGAGTTGAGCCAGGTTCCGGTTGACCTTCCAGAGTCGAGTCAGATTCCCATTGACCCTCCAGAGTTGAGTCAGATTCCCGTTGACCCTCCAGAGTTGAGTCAGGTTCCCGTTGACCCTCTAGAGTTGAGTCAGGTTCCGGTTGACCCTCCAGAGTTGAGTCAGGTCCCAGTGGACCATCCAGAGTCGAGTCTGGTTCCTGTTGACCATCCAGAGTCGAGTCACATTCCAGTTGATCCTCCAGAATCAAGTCAGATTCCAGTTGACCCTCCAGAGTCGAGTCAGATTCCTGCTGACCCTCCAGAGTCGAGTCAGGTGCTTGTGGACCCTCCAGAGTCGAGTCAGGTGCACATGGACCCTCCAGAGTCAGGGTTAGTCACCGTTTACCTTCCAGAGTCAGGGTTAGTCACCGTTGACCTTCCAGAGTCCAGTCAGGTGCCCGTTGAATTTTCAGAGTTGAGTCAGGTTCCGGTTGACCCTCCAGAGTCGAGTCAGAGGCTCGTGGACCCTCCAGAGTCGAGTCAGGTGCTCGTGGACCCTCCAGAGTCGAGTCAGGTTCCGGTTGACCCTCCAGAGTCGAGTCAGAGGCTCGTGGACCCTCCAGAGTCGAGTCAGGTGCTCGTGGACCCTCCAGAGTCAGGGTTAGTCACCATCGACCTTCCAGAATCAGGGCTAGTCACCATCGACTGTCAAGAGTCAGGGCCAGTCACTGTTGACCCTTCAGAGTCAGGGTTAGTTCCTGTTGACCTTCCAGAGTTGAGTCAGGGGCTTGTGAACCCTCCAGAGTCGAGTCAGGTGCTTGTGGACCCTCCAGAGTCAGGGTTAGTCACCATTGACCTTCCAGAGTCAGGGTTAGTCACCTCTGACCTTCCAGAATCAGGGCTAGTCACCGTTGACCTTCCAGAGTCAGGACTAGTCACCATTGACCTTCCAGAGTCAGGGCTAGTTACCGTTGATCTTCAAGGACAGAGTCAAGTCTCTGGTGATCTTCAAGGACAGAGTCAAGTCACTGGTGATCTTCAAGGACAGAGTCCAAGTCACTGGTGATCTTCAAGGACCGAGTCAAGTCACTGGTGATCTTCAAGGACCGAGTCAAGTCACTGGTGATCTTCAAGGACCGAGTCAGGTCACTGGTGATCTTCAAGGACAGAGTCAAGTCACCAGGGTTTTTCATGGGAGAATTCAAGTCACCAGTGATCTTCATGAACAAAGGCAAGTCACCACTTATTTTCATGAACAAAGGCAAGTCACCAATGATCTTCATGAACAAATGCAAGTCACCAATAATCTTATTGAGCAGAGTCAAGTCAGCACCGATCTTCTGGAATCCAGTATAAACACCATGGGATTACCAGAGTTTCGTCACTTCTCTGTGGAACTACTCGAGCCTCTCCACGGCTCTGATGAACTACCAGAGTCTCTCCTCCTCTCTGCGGAACTTCCAGAGACTCATCATGTCTCAGTCAAACTCTCTGAGCGCCCGACTGTTGTGGCCACGGAGGCTACCCCTAACATGTTCATGTTCTATGTTTCAGACTTAGTCAACCAGACTTGTCCTCCTGTTGGTCCGGCCGCACGGATGTGGTGGTCTTCTGCTCCGCCCCTGGGGCTTTCTGCCTCGACCACAAGGAAGTGGTGGTCTTCTGCTCCGCCCTGGGGGGCGTCTGGTTCGACCACATGGACGTGGTGGTCTTCTGTGTCGCCCTGGGGGGCTTCCGCCCTGACCACATGGTTGTGGTGGTCTTCTGCTCCGCCCTGGGGGCCTTCTGCCTCGACCACAAGGATGTGGTGGTCTTCTGCTCCGCCCTGGGGGGCGTCTGGTTCGGCCACATGGTTGTGGTGGTCTTCTGCGCCGCCCTGGGGGACTCCGGTCTTGACCACACGGACGTGGTAGTCTTCTGCTCCGCCCTGGGGGGCGTCCGTCCCGACCACATGGTTATGGTTGTCTTCTGTTCCGCCCTGGTGGGCGTCACGTGATGTCCTTCTTGGACTTGTGTTTTTGTGTTTAATTTTTGTTGTTTTTCTGTCTGTGTCTTTCTTTCTGTTACCTTGTATGGACCTGGCCCTCCGTCCCTCCCCCTGATCCTCTGCCGGTCCACCTCCCTCCTGGGTTTCTTGTCTGTGACTTTCGTTCTGTTTCCCTCTAAGGATCTGGCCCTCCGTCCCTCCCCCTGATCCTCCGCCGGTCCACCACCCTCCTGGACTCCTTGTTTTGTGTTGCACTTCTCTTGTCTCTGTTCATTTTACCTGGTTGTCTTGTCTCTGTTTCCCCATTCTACCTGGTCCTCTAGTCTCTGTTTTACCATTTTATCTGGCCCTCCGTCACTCCACCTGGTCCTCCGCTGCTCCACCTCCCTCCTGGTCTCTTTGTGTCTTTGGTTTTCCCTTGGGTTCGGGTGGAGCATCTAGCAGCTGCTCCGTGGAGGAGGGGTAATGTCACGCTGTCTAGTCTCTGTTTCCCTGGGTGTCCACTAGTGGGCTCACTTCCCCTTAGGCACTTCCCCGTAGGCACTAGAATTCCTCTAGTCTGGTCCTGTTTTCACAGTAATTGCACTCCTGTTAATTGCACCAGGTGCAGTCACTTGATTGTCATTAGCCTCCTAATAAATAGCAGTCTTTCCCTGTTGTTTGTATGGAGTCCTTACCCTTCGTGTGTCCAGCTTTCTCGTCCCCCAAGATTCCTCCTGTCTGCTCGTCCTCTTAGTTTCTAGCATTCCGAGTTTCTTTTTCCTGTCCCTTTCATTTGTTTGTTTTGTTTGGACTATTTTTTTGGTTTTGACCTTTGCTGTATTCGACTACGATTTGGATTACCATATTACACACCTGCAATTGGATCTCTCGCTCTCCCTGTGTCTTTCTGGGTACACGATCGTCACAGAAGCTCGCCAAGCTTTACTTTTATGGCTTGCATGGCAGTAAATAATATGATCATATATCTTGCAGTCAATACAGATATTTCATATAAACATTAAAAACAAGCATGGCTATATAACATAACCCATTAATAAACTCCCACCATGTCTACACTGGACACGAGTGGCCCGATCCAATAAAAGACAACAGAACCCAGTGGTGTTGTCTACAATGGATGCGGTGAGATGCGACACGATGCCATCAGAAAACTCATGCCTCGTTTTATTTATGACGAAATGTATTGACACTACGTTCAGATGACTCCACACTACAGTTGCAAATCATCAAGTTTAGCGCAGCGAGGCGAGGCAATTATATATATATATATATATATATATATATATATATATATATATATATGTGTGTGTATACACAGTACAGACCAAAAGTTTGGACACACCTTCTCATTCAAAGAGTTTTCTTTATTTTCATGACTATGAAAATTGTAGATTCACACTGAAGGCATTGGAACTATGAATTAACATGTGGAATTATATATGAAATTATATACATAACAAAAAAGTGTGAAACAACTGAAAATATGTCATATTCTAGGTTCTTCAAAGTAGCCACCTTTTGCTTTGATTACTGCTTTGCACACTCTTGGCATTCTCTTGATGAGCTTCAAGAGGTAGTCACCTAAAATGGTCTTCCAACAGTTTTGAAGGAGTTCCCAGAGAGATGCTTCACACTTGTTGGCCCTTTTGCCTTCTGTCTGCGGTCCAGCTCACCCCTAAACCATCTGGATTGGGTTCAGGTCCGGTGACTGTGGAGGCCAGGTCATCTGGCGCAGCACCCTATCACTCTCCTTCTTGGTCAAATAGCCCTTGATGCCTTCAGTGTGACTCTACAATTTTCATAGTCATGAAAATAAAGAAAACTCTTTGAATGGGAAGTTGTGTCCAAACTTTTTGTCTGTACTGTATATATATAATATATATATATATATTTATAAAGTTTAAGGTCTTTCCAGCATTAAAGGGTTAGTTCACCCAATAATCAAAATTATGTAATTAATAACTCGCCCTCATGTCGTTCCAAACCCGTGAGACCTCCGTTTATCTTCGGAACACAGTTTTTTTTAGATATTTTAGATTTAGTCCAAGAGCTCTCAGTCCCTCCATTGAAACTTTGTACGGTATACTGTCCATGTCCAGAAAGGTAAGAAAAACATCATCAAAGTAGTCCATGTGACATCAGAGGGTAAGTTAGAATATTTTGAAGCATCGAAAATACATTTTGGTCCAAAAATAGCAAAAACTATGATTTTATTCAGCATTTTCTTCTCTTCCGTGTCTGTTGTGAGAGAGTTCACTGCAGTTTTGTGATATCCGGTTCGCGAACGAATCATTCGATGTAACCGGATCTTTTTGAACCAGTTCACCAAATCGAACTGAATCGTTTTAAACGGTTCGCATCTCCAACACGCATTAAACCACAAATGACTTAAGCTGTTAAATTTTTTAATGTGGCTCAAACAGTACAGTAACTGAACTGCTGTGAAAAGAGAACTGAAGATGAACACCGAGCCGAGCCAGATAATGAGCGAAACATTGATTCATTCACGAGTCAAGAACCGGTTGCATTGGTTTTCGGATCACCAGTAGTTCTTTCGGACAGTTCGATTCAATAAACTGGTTGAAGAAAACGGTTCACCGGTTCTTTTGAGCTCGACGTAATGGCGTCATTGGCGATGATTGCCCTTGATTTAAGCCTTCGGTTTACCTGGGCTAATAACACTAGCACAGAATCAGTTCAGAATCAATCACCAACGTAATCAGTTCGGTCAGACACTCTGTGTGTCGGTCTGCTTCGCTGAATCACGCATGCGCAGTATCATCAGCTCCTCGGTTCTCTAATCGGACACGTCTGACAGAAACTTGGTTTGTTTGAACTCAGAGGGAGTGTCAGCCACATTAAAAAAAGTTAACAGTTTAAGTCATTTGTGGATTAATGCGTATTGGAGATGCGAACCGTTTAAAACGATTCAGTTCGATTTGGTGAACTGGTTTAAAAAGATCCGGTTACATCGAATGATTCATTCGCAAAACGGATATCACAAACTGCTTTGTTTTGAACTCTCTCACAACAGACAAGGAAGAGAAGAAATGCTGAATAAAGTTGTAGTTTTTGCTATTTTTGGACCAAAATGTATTTTCGATGCTTCAAAAAATTCTAACTGACCCTCTGATGTCACATGGACTACTTTGATGATGTTTTTCTTACCTTTCTGGACATGGACAGTAGACCGTACACACAGCTTCAATGGAGGGACTGAGAGCTCTCGGACTAAATCTAAAATATCTTAAACTGTGTTCCAAAAATAAACGGAGGTCTCACTGGTTTGGAACGACATGAGGGTGAGTTATTAATTACATAATTTTGATTATTGGGTGACCTAACCCTTTAATGTAATACTGCTTTTATTTATTTATTTAGTTATTTAAATAATCTTGTCTCGGTTACTAATTTTACTGGTAAATGATAAAGAATGATAGTCTTTTGTATTGCATTGCATATCAAGGTGACATATTGATAAAAAGACATGCTATTTGTGAGTAGATGTAACTTTTGATACTTTTCGGTAAAAGTGGCTCTTTTTTTTGGCCATATCGCCCAGTCCTAGTCATAGTATGCATGGCAGAGTGAAATGTTTGGATTAGATCAAAATAGAAATAATGGGTTTAAATAAGAAGAGTCATGTTTGGAGAAATGAAAACACTGCATTCCAGCATAAGAACCTTTTCCCATCTGGGAAAGATAGTGGTGGTAGGATCATGGTTTGAGCCTGTTTTGTTCCATCTGGAAAGATAATAATGGTAGGATTGCTGCACTGGTGGATACAACATGAGACCATGCTACCACGACTCGACTCGATGGTGTTTTAACGTCCTGCCAGTAGCAGCGCAACTGAACAGTTCTGCATTCAAATACACGCAATAGGCTAAAATGTGATGGGGGAAACAGGAAGGAGATATTTAAATTATTAACTAATAAACAAGTGTTTTCTGAGTCTGTATCGCAAGGATGAAGTTGCCGATCCTGACTCGTAATTTCTGAGTTTCGGTAAATTTTTGTACTCCTGTTAAAAACAACACGGCAGAAAGCGCAACATTTCATTGATATTGTGACTGCACACAAATAAAAGTAAACCCTTTTACCAATGATGTATTATTCTTACCTTTTATGAGCAAAAAAAGACTGCGTATCCAATGAAAAAAAATGAAAATGATGATGCTGTCGTCTCCATGTCATGGAGCGTCTCAGCACAAACTATTAGATATAGCGCTCATTTATCTGGGTCTAAAGTTTAAACATTGTTATATGCTTGAACTGTTTTATATATGTCAATTTTATTTTTGGCAAGTCGTGATGATTTGAGAAGGCTAAATTGACACTGGTCTGTTATTGTGGCAACATTTCCACACCTCGAAACGTGAGGATGAACGAAACAAATTGTGATTGCTTGTTTGAGATGTCGGTCAAACGACCTCATGGGTGAGCCTTGGCCAATGAAATCTTCCATGAATTCCAGACCTTCAGTCTGGTTATGCGAGACTAGTGGTGGTAATATCATGGTTTGGGCCTGTCTTGCTGCATCTGGGCCAGGACAGCTTGACATCAGTGATGGAACAATGAATTATGAATTATACCAGCAAACTCTAAAGGAAAAATCAGGACATATATCCGAGGACTGAATCTCAAGAGGAAGTGGGCCATGCAGTAAGACAAAGACCCCAAGCATACAAATCGTTAAAGAATAATAAAAAAAGCTTTCACACTGCATTCTTGTGGGAGTTGCTTACTATCTGTCACCTGATAATCTGTGAATACCTCTCTCACCTTATCCTCCTTTAGCCTCAACTGAGGGAACAGGTCCCCTAGCCTTTCCACTGTAAAGTAAAACAAGTGTTTGACTGAACATTGCAGATCTAAACAAGTATCAAGTATAGGCTACTGTGCCAATTATTTGTTTGGTTATCAATGGGGAACTGTCCCCAGAGGATGTTGTTATAATGTAAAGCCCTTTGAGACAAATTGTTTGTAAAAATCGGCTGTACAAATAAAATTGCCTTGCCTTGCCTAACATCAATAGGCTTTATGCACAGCTGCACTACTTCCTGAACTTAAGCCAGCTCCTTTATTTCCTGTCTTACACTATTGGACAAACTGATTACAGGGTTCGTACACCTTTTCCAAGGTCAGATTCAAGCACTTTTCAAGCATTTTATCCAAAATTCAAGCACTTATCAAACCTTGAAAACACAACATCAAAATTCAAGCACTTTAAAGGATTTCAAACACCCCTACGAACCCTGTGATTAATCCAGGTGTGTCTGACCATTGCTAGGGTGGTTGCTATGGTAAGTAGTGGAGCTGGGCATAAAGCCTTTTGGAAACTGTTTCTATTATCTACCTGTCCCTGGAGTTATGTTAAGACGAGCTGCAGGGTCCAGCACCTTTAGGTCCCTAAGGAGTGGATGGTCGAGGGGAAAGGAGGAGAACATCTTCTTAAGAACTGCCTCATAGAAGCTTCTCACAGTTCTACAACAGCATAAGAGTGAAAAAATGCATTAGAGGTGATATTTTTAGGCACACTACAGCCTATACTCTCATACTGTCAAAAGATGATATCATGATATAACTACTGGGTAATATAAAGATATATTACTGAAAGATTTTCTTCTCGGCTGACACAGGGAGCTCAGCGCTTCTCATGAATGTATTTGCGTCTGCACCGATAAAGAGATCTTCATCAGCCAACTGATGTCCTTCTCCATACTCCACCTCCCTGAGAGGTACACCCATGATTGCCCTGGCTGGTATGAGGTAGCTCAGGATCCTCTTTATCAGCCTGCACATCTCCTCTTCAAGTCTGTGAATTTGTACTCCCTCTGACTGCAGATAATATCAATGGTCACAACAAAATAACAGTGAAATAAGAATGCTACAATAAGCACAAATATTTAATTATATACTATTATTCACTCATTCATTCAATATCATTGACACCCACCTGGAAGGCAATGTTAAATTCAGATAAAGGCTTAAGGGCAGCACTCAGGAACAGGAAGTAGGTCTTCACGATTGGATCACGCAGATGGCTTGCCAGATCACGCACTTTAACACTCCTCTCCACCTCTTCATGACTGTTAAAGTAGGCCTACAGTACATAGAGATACAGGGTGGCAATACATGGTTAAAATGCAAATATAGCATAGTAAACTGTGTAGATATCTGCTGAGTGAAGTTACCATCCTACCTGTAGTGCATCCCACTGGTTCAGCACCCTCTGGATGCAGGATAACAGACTCAGCCATCTGCAAAATTCTTTGTAGACTTCACATCTTTTTGCACTGAGAAATAGAAAATTACTCTGTTAGTGGCTGGAATTGTGAGTGAGTGTGTGTGTGTGTGTGTGTAAAGAATATGAACTGCAGGCCTAGGCTATCTTCTTCATGAGTTAGCCACATGCAATGTTGTAACATTGTAACACACACACAACATTGAGCTAGAGAAATAGCAGGCCTATATGTATTAATTCACCTTTTATCAAAGTGGGTGTATATCCCCACCAGGATGTCTTCCAGTGGTACCTGGGCTGCTCTGATGCCACAGCCAGTGGCCAGCTGTACCAGGTGGCAGATGCAGCCAAGGTCCTGGACGTGGGGCTGGGTGGTCTTCAGTCTGCTGATGACCGAGTTATGGTGGCCTTTCATAACACTCACATTATCAGAGTTAAAGGCAGTCCAGTTATCCCATGGGATGCCTCTTTTTCTATTGGAAACAGGAAAAAATGCCACAAAACGTCTCAGAAAAAATGTAAGGTTGTAATTAAATGCAATCTACTCAACATGTCAAGAACACAGTGCAGTTCCCCTTACCTTAATGCTTCATTAAGCTTTACATAAAGATTTTCTACATTTCCTACATTGCATATAGGCATCTCCAGGAATTTTGTAGTGACCTGCAGCGTGTCCTCATCATAGAGTCTATCTAGTAAGGATGACAAATTCTTTGTCTGTTTTTTTTTATTCGATTCGTCACACATCAGTGAAAAGGGCTGAGATCGGCATGTTTTGGCCAACTCGTCCTCTAGTTCTGCTGCTATGGCACCTGTTGAGTGTCCAGTAATTAGCTAGTAACTTAGCCTACAACATGCATGCCATGGGTTATTAATGCTCAAATGTTAGAATATTCAAACACATTTCAAAACCATCTTATAACGTTTTTCTTACCTTTGATGATTTGAGTAGCCTTAGTTTTTCCTGTTGAGTATTTTCGTGCAATAGCAGAGTCTGGGAACATGTCAGCTACACATTTGTTGAAGGCGTTGTGGAAGGAGAAAGGAATGTTGTTTTTGGCACACAGCATTGCCATTTTTACCTCTGCACTTGTGCCTTGGTCTGCCTCTGTGGCATTTCTCGTCACGAATGCTGACATTGCCTGGGAATGTTTTTGTGCCTCTAGCCTGCGCTTGTGCTTGGCGGATTTCTCGTGCTGACAAACATCATTCCTTCCCCCGTGTTAAATACTAAAGTCGCAGTTACAACATTTACAAAACGCGTGACTGTCCCCCACCCTGCCCCTCTAAAGAAAAGTAAATTTGCTGTCCCATTTATCACGGTATTTACACATGGGTTTTGGTTTTTTGGCAGGTGTGCCTTCACTCTCTATCGTAGCATCCATCATCTGTCTCTGTTTTTTTGTTTTGTTGTTGTTGTTTTTCCCGCGTTATAACTCCTGTCATCTGACCTCACACACCCCTCGCGACAGGCTACTACAGGTGGCAGTTATCGTGAGGCTAGTGACAGAGCTCAGATTGGGAATGTTTTTTTTTTAAATTATTTTGTTAATAACGCAGATTAAAATGCGGGAGATTTACGGGAAAATACTAATACGGGAGGACGGCGGAAAAGAAGGGTAAAATATGTGACTTTCCCGGCCAAAACGGGATACTTAACAGGTCTGGTCATTGTGCAGATCAGCAGTTACAAGAAACATTACCTGCAGTTATTGATGCAAAAGGGGGTCACACCAGATACTGAAATCAAAGATGCACATACTTTTGCACCGCACAGATATGTAACACTAGATAATTTGTTCTCAATAAATAAATGACAAAGAAAATTGTTTTATCTTATTTGTTTTTATTAGATTCTCTCTGTATACTTTGAAGACTTGTGTGTAAATCTGATGATGTTTAGGGTCATATGCAGAAATATAGAAAAATTCTTATGGGTTCACTAACTTTTAAGCAGCTCTGTGTGTGTATGTATATATATATAGGTCACATGGTATCCATAAATGTATCTTTTAAGTGTCTTCGGAAAGAGCATCTGCTGAATGTCTTACAGTAAATGATGTAGATTAAATTAAACATGAGCTGTTGAGCTGTTTTATAATAATATTGTTTATGATTTACTATGATTTTGAACAGGTCAGTTTTAGAAACCAGGATGTCTCACACTGTCATACCCATGAACTCTTCAACACTCGTCATTCAGCTGCAACCAGCAACACAAACAGCTCCTGGGACCGAGGGAGCTTCACCTCTTCAAGGACTTCAGGCATTTCTGAAAGGACAACCGAAAGCCCTTGGGGTGAGAAATGTCTCAGAAACTCAAATATATGGCCCTGGACCACAAAAAAGTCTTAAGTTTAAGGGTATATTTGTAGCAATAGCCAAATATACTTTGTATGGGTCAAAATTATAATTTTTTTCCTTTACGACAAAAATCATTAGGATATTAACTAAAGATCATGTTCCATAAATATATTTTGTATATTTTCTTTCATAAATATATGAACACTTCATTTTTGATTAGTAATGTACATGGCTAGGAACTACAAATATATATATTTTTTTTTTGCACACTCAGATTCCAGATTTTCAAATAGTTGTATCTCAGCCAAATATTGTCTGATTATTGTCTAAGCTTATTTATTTAGCTTTCAGTTGATGTATAAATCTTATTTTTGAAGTTAAGACTGGTTTTGTGGTCCACGGTTCGATATATACATATTTTTTTATTTGTGTATATCACTGTGAGGTAAGAAAATAAATATATGAATAAATTCTAAAAGAGGAGTAGTGCAGAAATTAACAATTTATACACAATATTGATTGAAGAATGTGACTTATTGTCTTGGTGGCAGTGCAGGAAACACACCAGTATAAGATCAGGTTTATTAATTACTAAAATAGTAAATATATTAGTAAAATAGTAAATTAATTAGTAAAATAGTAAAGTTTACAGTGGATCAGTAACAGAGACGAATGTTGTAGGAGCTGCAAACGATCAAAAAATGGGAGGTAATCCAATCTTGCATATCTGCAAATACAAGGACATTCTTATGCTGCGTTCATACCAGACACGACTTGCGCGAATAAATCACGCTTTTCGCGCGTAGTTGGATGCTTGAAAATTTTGAGTTAATTTGTGCGAAATTAACTTTACAACAGACGTGAATTCACGTCATGGAGGGGCTTCAGCAAGTTGAGTTCAAGCAGCATTGTGATTTCATCCACCATTTTTATTCTGATAATTTTCAAAATATTACTGTTATCGTATCATGAAATGTAGTTTTAAAAGTATTTCAGGTGAGAATATAGTTTTAAAATCAAATATGCGGTTTATTTATAAAGACAGCTCCATGCGATCATCGGGAGCTCAGTGATCAAATAACAGCCTAGAGCAGTGGTTTTCAAACTGTGGTCCGCGGCCCCCTAGTGGGTCGCGGTGGTATTGCAGGTGGGCCGCCAATTACTATTAAAATAAATAATATTGTTAATATATGTAAAAATGTCTAAGTCATAACATAACATAATTTCATATATATAATTAAATAACAAAAAAGAAATATTAAACTGTTACTATGCTTCCACTATTCGAGCACGCTGATTGGTTTAAGAATAAACCACCAAATTATCCTAGATATTTTTGCTGCATATGCTACAGAACAACAAATGCAAACATGCATAAATGGCTGTTGTGTTTCCTCCTGACTGCTTAATCCGGTGACTATCTACCCGCTGCCGAGCTCTGCCTGGATCTGGTTTTCCCGTTTTGCTGAGCGGTGCCAGTCCGAGTTATTTTCTGTTCATTGCCAGTTCATTCTAGGGCTGTGCGATTAATAGAAATCATCATAAAATCACGATTTGAGCGTGCACAATTTCTAAATCGCTTTATAGCACGATTTTCCGCGGCTCTGACCTCCCGTAGTATGCTATCCGATCCAATGTAACACCCCTAGCGCGAGAACAGAACAGACTGGGCATGTGCCTAACTCCAGGTTCACACACTGTCTGTGATGCACCTTTTTTCCGAGGCCATGTTAACGGATCAGAGCGTTCACACTGCACGCGGTAAAAGGCTAGAAATAAAAACGCGCGAAAATAATTAATATCTAACACATGAGCATAGAGAGAGTTGTGAGCGCACAGGACGCAGTTTAAGTGAGAGGAGACACGTTTTAAGAGCGCACTCTCTCTCCATGCAGAGCAGCGTGTATCTGAGCAAGCACGTCTGGTTTTGTGACAGAGCAAAGGAAATCTGCATGCGAGCGGAG
The DNA here is from genome assembly GCF_963082965.1 of Carassius carassius. Classification (NCBI taxonomy): domain Eukaryota; kingdom Metazoa; phylum Chordata; class Actinopteri; order Cypriniformes; family Cyprinidae; genus Carassius; species Carassius carassius. Next base: position 29,822,100 of record NC_081780.1, read on the forward strand.
AGATTCGTGCTCGTGCATTATTTTAATGTGCTTTCGTGTTATATTTATGTTATTTTCATACACATACTGTATACACACTGCAAACACCTGAGGCACCGCTACAATTAATGAGCTCGATGAACAATGCATGGCAAAAAAGGAAAAAAAAAGTTCCTGGACACGGGATTTTTTTTTTTTTTTGCCATAAGTCTATACATTTTGTTACATCTTAACTATAGTGATAATTTTGACTTATGTCTGTTCTAGAGACGTTACAACTTTTTGATAAAGCTCTAATTTGTTTTCTTTTGGAAATATGTTTCAAATTAATCCTGAATGCATTTATGACTGTAAAAGCATATCGGTGTGTGTCGCAATCACAAAATTGATCAAAGAAATTGTGATAGCTTTTTTTTTTCATTCAATAAATACAGTTAACAATCTAACTTCTGAGTACTTAGTTATTAACCCAACAATAGCGGGGTCAGTTTTTAAGTGGGCCGCGCAAACATATGTGTTTGGTTGTGTGGGCCGCGAGCTGAAAAAGGTTGGGAACCACTGGCCTAGAGCACTCTCAACTCGGCTAGTCCTTCTGACATTTGCCACTGGCTCTGATGTCTCTTTAGTGGTTCAAGATAAAATATAATTTGTTTATATATATATATATATATATATATATATATATATATATATATATATATATATATATATATACACATGCAGGAATTAAAAGGTTCTTGATTGGAAGAGGGAAGAGTGGCATGTTACATTTTCTTTTGATTTACACCCTTTATACATTTTAAATAATCTTTTCAACCTCTCTTGTAAATATTGCTATCTTTATTCACACTTAACTCTTGTAAATCTTTCATCATTTTCAATATTTATTTTGTTCAAATTTATATTGTTATAGTTTTCTTGTTTTCACAAGATAAATGGAGCTAGCCTCCAAAAGGAATCCCTGTCTCGTTGCTGCATTCTCATTACACTATATCACAACACTGGTCTAATCACAAATAACTATAACTAACTATACTTTTTACTAGGGGTAAACGGTACGCAAAAATCACGGTTCGGTACGTACCTCGGTTTTAAAGTCACGGTTAGGTTCATTTTCGGTACAGTAAGGGAAAGAAATGCAAAAATTTAACTGCAGGTTGTTTATTACTATAAACTTTTTTATCAATTTGTTTACTCTTTTTTTAAATACTTTTTAATAAAATAAATAATAAAATATAATTTATAATAAAATAAAAAAGAATAAGAAATAAAATACTGCTGCAAAGTTCTCCACTAAATAAAATACTCTCAGTCTCAAACCAATATCAATATATATAAAACCAGCATTACCAATCCCAGCTTGTAGGCCTGCTCATATTTAAAAAAAAATATATAACTTTTCCAAAGTGTGAAGTGCAGCATCAACAGTTTCAGTTTTTAGACCTGCTCAGATTTCGTTATTGCGCTGGACCGAATCGGAATTAAGAGCAAAGGTCTGTTTAAATGCCGACGGGAGCTGCGTTTGAATTACAATCGTTTTTTTCCTAGTTGTAGTGATGTACACACTCGCGTGATGCCTTTTGAAAACCTTAGACCGGTGACACACTGGTATATTGCACCTGTCAAACATAGTCTATTTGGCCGTCAATACTGTTGACGGTGTCCTTTATCAGTAGGCTTTATATTTATGCTCAACATGAAGTATAGATATTGTTGTCGTGAAGACAAGATCCTGGTCTGTCGGCGGCCACCCTCTATGTCACCTACAGCAGCAGCAGCGCGCCAGCGCCGCGTCAGGCACGCTTCTGGTGTGTAAAGACACAGAAAACGCGAAGCAACTGACACGCAGCAGAAACGCACACTCACGCCACGCAGCCAGTGTGTCACCAGCCTTAGAATCAGCTGCAGGGCGGGATTTGCGCTGAACGCGGAGACTTCCGCCACTTAATATGTTCGTTTGGAAACACGAAAATGTTCCACAAACAAAATATTGCATTCAATCACTCGGCATCACGTGCACCGAACCGAAAGCCCTGTACCGAAACGGTCCGGTACGAATACAGGTACCGTTACACCCCTACTTTTTACTATACTATTGTGAGTGTATTTGCAATAGGTTATAGATAGAGTGCATGTACAAATGTTTGCCATAATTATTCTAGTCTTACCATATAAATAATATTTTTATTTAACAAATACAAATTATTGTTTACTATGTTGAGCATAAAATAACACTCCAAAACCTTTGGTCATTCTATAGAACATATTTTTATGCAAAATAAATAAAATCAAATAGAAAAAATAGATATATAAATAATATACAAAGAACATTTACAACTATTTACATGCAGGGATAAAAAGGATCTTGCTTGGAAGAGGGAAGAGTGAGGGCCAAAGTGAAGTAGAGGAGAAATGGAGAGAAAGTCTGGTTCATTCCCTGCAGAGATTGCTGCCTCTTTAAAAACTAATCTTGAGGCTCCAATTGTTCCAGATTAAGCAAAACTGTGCTGCTCATCCTCTGAGCGTGGAGGTGCTGGAGCTACAGGATGGGTCCGGAGAGCTTCTAGGAGCTAAAGCTCCACCTGCGAGCCATCGCAGCTCCCTACGCCTTCTCTGAGGGACCAGACTCAAGAGGACGGGCTCATCCTCTGAGCCATCGCAGCTCCCTACACCTTCTCTGAGGGACCAGACTCAAGAGCAAGAGCTCATCCACTGCGAGCCATTGCAGCTCCCTACGCCTTCTCTGAGGGACCAGACTCAAGAGGAAGAGCTCATCCTCTGCGAGCCATCGCAGCTCCCTACGCCTTCTCTGAGGGACCAGACTCAAGAGGAAGATCTCATCCTCTGAGCCATCGCAGCTCCCTACGCCTTCTCTGAGGGACCAGACTCAAGAGGAAGAGCTCATCCTCTGAGCCATCGCAGCTCCCTACGCCTTCTCTGAGGGACCAGACTCAAGAGGAAGAGCTCATCATCTGAGCCATCGCAGCTCCCTACGCCTTCTCTGAGGGACCAGACTCAAGAGGAAGAGCTCATCCTCTGACCAATCGCAGCTCCCTACGCCTTCTCTGAGGGACCAGACTCAAGAGGAAGAGCTCATCCTCTGCGAGCCATCGCAGCTCCCTACGCCTTCTCTGAGGGACCAGACTCAAGAGGAAGAGCTCAACCTCTGAGCCATCGCAGCTCCCTACGCCTTCTCTGAGGGACCAGACTCAAGAGGAAGAGCTCATCCTCTGAGCCATCGCAGCTCCCTACGCCTTCTCTGAGGGACCAGACTCAAGAGGAAGAGCTCATCCTCTGAGCCATCGCAGCTCCCTACGCCTTCTCTGAGGGACCAGACTCAAGAGAAAGAGCTCATCCTCTGAGCCATCGCAGCTCCCTACGCCTTTTCTGAGGGATCAGACTCAAGAGGAAGAGCTCATCCTCTGAGCCATCGCAGCTCCCTACGCCTTCTCTGAGGGACCAAACTCAAGAGGAAGAGCTCATCCTCTGCGAGCCATCGCAGCTCCCTACGCCTTCTCTGAGGGACCAGACTCAAGAGGAAGAGCTCATCCTCTGACCCATCGCAGCTCGCTATGCCTTCTCTGAGGGACCAGACTCAAGAGGAAGAGCTCATCCTCTGAGCCATCGCAGCTCCCTATGCCTTCTCTGAGGGACCAGACTCAAGAGGAAGAGCTCATCATCTGAGCCATCGCAGCTCCCTATGCCTTCTCTGAGGGACCAGACTCAAGAGGAAGAGCTCATCATCTGAGCCATCGCAGCTCCCTACGCCTTCTCTGAGGGACCAGACTCAAGAGGAGGAGCTCATCCTCTGAACAATCGCAGCTCCCTACGCCTTCTCTGAGGGACCAGACTCAAGAGGAAGAGCTCATCCTCTGAGCCATCGCAGCTCCCTACGCCTTCTCTGAGGGACCAGACTCAAGAGGAAGAGCTCATCATCTGAGCCATCGAAGCTCCCTACGCCTTCTCTGAGGGACCAGACTCAAGAGGAAGAGCTCATTCTCTGCGAGCCATCGCAGCTCCCTACGCCTTCTCTGAGGGACCAGACTCGAGGAAGAGCTCATCCTCTGAGCCATCACAGCTCCCTACGCCTTCTCTGAGGGACCAGACTCAAGAGGAAGAGCTAATCCTCTGCGAGCCATCGCAGCTCCCTACGCCTTCTCTGAGGGACCAGATTCAGGAGGAAGAGCTCATCCTCTGAGCCATCACAGCTCTCTATGCCTTCTCTGAGGGACCAGACTCAAGGAAGAGCTCATCCTCTGAGCCATCGCAGCTCCCTACGCCTTCTCTGAGGGACCAGACTCAAGAGGAAGAGCTCATCCTCTGAGCCATCGCAGCTCCCTACGCCTTCTCTGAGGGATCAGACTCAAGAGGAAGAGCTCATCCTCTGACCCATCGCAGCTCGCTATGCCTTCTCTGAGGGACCAGACTCAAGAGGAAGAGCTCATCTTCTGAGCCATCGCAGCTCGCTATGCCTTCTCTGAGGGACCAGACTCAAGAGGAAGAGCTCATCCTCTGAGCGAGGAGCCGGCGCTGGAGCTACAGGACGGGTCCGGAGAGCTTCTAGGAGCTGACATTCCACCTCCAATCGCTGCTCCCTACGCCTTCTCTGAGCTCTTCTTCTTGATGGTGCTGTATCAAATGATAACACATTTTGTACAATGAGAAGCCAGAAAAGGATTAAACGCATTCACAAACTGTCAGTGTTGTGTGAGGCTATGAGTGCTTACTGTAAATGTAATATGCATGTAAACATGGCCATTATTGCCTGTACACACCTGTGGGTACAGCAGCAGATGTTGAAGGGCCGGCAGGGGATGCTGAAGCAGCGGCAGGTTCTGTCAGAAGGGGACCCAGGCTCACTGCCATCAAAAGAACCAGTTGGCTCTGTTATGACATAATTAAATATAAATATTATTATATACATAAATATTAATATTAATACACACATTGCACATTACACCAGACAGAGAGAAATTTAGACTTTTCATCATAAAAAAACAACATATATGGCCCGTTGTGTTGCTTCACTTGTCAACAACACTCTGAGTGCCCTGCTGCTGCTGCTGCTTCTGTCTCCTGGTCCTCGGGGTGCTTGTACCCTGCGGCTTGATTCTCCTCATCCCCCCTTTCCATATTCCCGCTGATCTCCCGTGGGGATATGAAGGGGTCGAGGAAAGACTTCCATTTTTTCCCTGACCCTGCTGCTGACCCACTCCTCTGTCTCCTTTCTCCTCTCTTTTAAATGTGTCCCTCAGACTCTTCCACTTCTTTCTGCACACTTCCTCTGAATAAACACATCAACTCAATATGTATATATAGCTCAAATTGAGTAAAGAGCATTTATTACAACTTACCAGATTGTCTGACCTCCTCACTCACTTTCTTCCAAGCAAGATCCTTTTTGTCTCCGTTTCTATAGAAGTATGAAGAAGTATCATACAGCTCCGGGTATCCACATACAGTGATTATAAATTTGTCCTCCATTGTTGTTTCGGATTTTCCCTCCGCTCGCTAGCAAGTTCACATTTTTCAACTCGCACGTCAAAACGCTCAATTCGCGCCGCAGGTTGTCTATTCGCATCTTTGCATTGACAACATTGAAATCTTTTGCGCCAGACGCTCTATTCGCATCTGGTGTGAACGCACCAAAACAATGATAATTCCACGCTTGCAAAATATATTTTTGGGGATAGTTTTCAAGTACAATCGTAAGTCCATAACTATAGCTGCCATATTGTGTATTTTATATTGTTCCATTTTATGAAAGACTCACACTTCTTACTCACACTTCTTTTTGTCCCTCACAGACGGTCGAGATAATGATTGGTGTGATGACTTTCCTGTTAGGCATTGTGGCTACGGTTTCCGGATTTTCTATCTTTGTCTATACTGGTGTTACTTACTGGGGTTCTCTCATCGTAAGAAACTACTATACAATTAAGTGTTCTGTCTTTTATAATACAAGCTACATATGCCAGCACAAGCTTTACTTTTGTCCCTTCTCTCTCTTCTCAGTACATTGCTGCAGGCTCACTCTGCATTGCTGCAGAAAACAAAATTAAGTCTCCCCCCAATTTGTGTTTGGTATGTACACAATCCTTATTATTTTTGGGGTCTAAGCTCCAGCTGGAAGTACAGAAATAGGGTTCTGTTGTGTTTGCAAATTTTTTCCAGACTGGTTTATACTGATTTATTTTTCTCGTCTTGTTTCTGCTCTAAAAGTATATGGGCATCAATGACCATAATTCATAATTTGATCTAAATGTAGCTCCCACACTTAATGACCCCAAACTTGTCAGGAAGGTCCCAAACATTTGTATCTATTCAGACCCACAGACGAGGTGGCGAAATAATACAGTCTGTTTTTTGGATTAATTACTAGAAAATATTTCCTTGAATTCTTAAATTCAATACCAGACGCTAGACATGGAAAAGGAGGCTATGGCGAAGCAGACAGTTTAGGGGGCAATGGCAGAGTAAAGAATTAAGAACGTCCCTATAACCCCCTCCCCGCGGGCTTGACAATGGAGCGGCCTGGGGACGTGAACATGGAGCGGCTGGTGGACTTCACTTCTGGACTGGGACCGAATGCTGTTTTCAGGGAAAACAAAAAAATGTTAAAAACACGGAAACAAAATTGGGAGAAGGGATGCCGCTTCTAGTCTAGCGATCTAGTCTTCTGTCACGGTGCGCCTACTTCGATGAGACAAAGGATCGAGGAGACATGGGAGAATCCAGAACAATTCTGACTTTATTTACAAATACATGGGAACACACACGTAGCACACGGGGATTGACAGTTAAGACTAGACACCAGACTCAGGAAAACACAGGGAAATTAATCAGGGAGAACAGAAAGTAATTAATGAAAGTCCATGGAAACTAAAAAGGGAAAACCTTAAATCAAAGAAAACAGATCACAGGAGGGAACATTGAACACTTGGGAGAGTAAAACAAACACCAAAACAGTCCATGGGCATTAAAGTATATCTCTGATGTATTTAATTTCCGTCTAAATAAATATCTGCCATTTTGAATTTTCTGGGGGAAACTGCTGGCAATAAGTTTAACTAATTTTAATTAAAGCATTATGATGATACAAGTGAATTAAAGTGAATGGCAACCCTTTTTTCACAAATTGATCTTTATGTCCTGAACGCAACACCCAAACTTAATGAAACAATATTTATAACAATATACATAATATATATAAACTGGTATATACACAGAATATTTTGAGAATTTATGCCAAATTGCATTATATTTGCACATGTAGGAGGCGCTTTTAACTCCTCAACACTGTAACTGTAGGATTGGTAAAGTTGAAAATGAATATGAATCTTCATCATATGAAAATAATAATATGAAAACAAGCCCGCTATCAGCCAATCAAATTTCTGCAACTAATAATGTCGAAAGGAGAATTTTTTTATCACACTTCTTATACTTTTCTATGTACATTAACAATAACAATTTTTACAAATCTTGCTAATTTATTAATCTGCTTTGTGTTTTTTTTTCTGCCTATAGGTGAATGCTTCACTGGGATTGAACATTTGCAGTACGATATCTGCAGGCATTGCCATTGTTGCAATTTCACTAGATTTTGTTATATTTCCACACCGATACGGGGAAGATTATGAGGTATGTCGTCAACTTTTATATTCACAATTAACATCAAATTGTGTCAAAATGGAAATTGTATTTAATATTTACAGTAAAATCACTGTGTGGCCAGTACACAAGCCTTAATCTGCACTCCTCTGTTCACTGTTTTTATCTAGCATTTCAGAAGTTGTTTATAGATCATTTGTAATACAAGAAGTCATTGACATTATATGTTAATTGTAAACTCAGTCCAGTTTGATGTATTAGGGCCAGATTTACTAACTGTGCCAGTGCAAACTTCTGTCAGCTATTCCTGAACACACGAAACGAAATGAAATGAAAACACACGAGATGAAATACGAACAATATAAAAGACAGTTATTTCTGCGGCTAAAGTTACTGCATGCATGCATTTTTAAGAGTTTACCTTTCAGGCACAGCATTATTTAAATGAATCATGCGAAATTATTTACTAAGGTTTGTGCTGTCATGCCAATTTGCATTCTTTAATAAATCTAGCTCTAAAATTGTAATACTACTATATAAGCTTCATGGATGGTAGATTCTGGACTAGGGATGCATCGATCTGATACTCAGGATCGGTATTGGCTCCGATACATGAACACCACGATTGTTTCACTATGCCAATCTCTCGTCTAGGACAGGCCAAAATCGTGCAGTGTGTCTTTGGCTTTAGCGTAAAAAATATAAATTTTTTTAAATAAAAGTTTTGGCCACCCCACTCTAGCGATGCATCAATCTGATACTCGGGATAGGTATCGGCTCCGATCCTGGCATTTTCTGAGGATCGGGTATCGGACAGACGAGACCGATCCAAAAATTATATTTTGTGCGTATACTATTCTGTGTTAATGTTGAGCCCCACGAAAGGCACATATCATGATAAAGCACTCATGAAACTCTTCAAGAGCGCACAGTAACTGAGGTTTAAAACTGTTCAAAGAAAAGGCTTATTAAACTAATGCACAGATTTAATACACTACATATAAATATCTCTTCCCTTTATACTAGTGATGTTCGGGTCGCGAATGAATAATTTGATTTAATCAGTTCTTCTTAGTGAACCAGTTGAAGCAGTTCACCAATTAGGACTGAATCGTTTGAACTGGTTCGCATCTCCAGTAAGCATAAATCCACAAATTGTTTACTTTTTTAACATGGATGACACTCCCTTGAAGTCGAAACTAACCAATATCCCGGAGTAATTCATTTACTCAAACAGTACTCTGACTGAACTGTTGTGAAGAGAGAACTGAAGAAGAACACGAGCAGAGCAGCTTTTTTATGCGGACTCGGAGGGCTGTGCAGCTGCACACTGTGACTCAGTGTTGTTTCAAGTTCATCATTCTAAGCACTGGATTTTTTTTTCATTAATGTATTTTAAAACAATACAAAGAGCAATGTGTACATTTTACCAGATTTTAGACGCATTCACTTTTATTTATAAATAAAATATTTCACTAGATTTTATACAATTATTATTCACCCGTGATTTTTCTATCTTTTGCTGCTGAATTATCCAATAACTTAGTTTATAATAGTATTTTTGTTATAGATTATGGTTATATATTTTTTCATTTGTTAATTTTCATTAAAATGAAGTGGTGTGTATGTAGTAGATTATGATTAACACAAAAGAATGATGATCAGGTAAACACTGAGAAGTATAGAAATTCTAAATTGAAAAAAAAAATTTTTTTTGAGGGCCTATTCATGTTCCAAAACTCACAAAACTTTGCACACGCATCAGAACTGGAGAACATTTACATTTTTTTGCCATTTCCATGCCTCGTACTTTGACGAATTCCTCTTACACTTTTAATCGGATCATTATAAGACCTTTGTGACGTTGAATTGTGACGATTTTGAGTTTTCGTCAAGGGGTATGTCCATGGTGGGCTGACAAAGTTACAAAGTGTCATGTTTCACAGTGAAAAAGCAAGTTGCTGTTTCAGGCAAGCAATGTCCGATCTTCCCCAAACATGTGATAGGTGTTTGGCCTGAACAAACACACATGCCTAAATTCAGTTATAGTCATAGAACCACCTGCTGGTAACAGGAAGTGACATGGTTAACACTGTTTTTGGCTCCTAGGAACATATTACAATGTGTTAACAAGTGTTAAATAGGCTGTCAACATGCTAGAAACATACTAAATTATGCTAGCAACACTTAGCTAAGTGCTAAAGCATGCTACTAAGGCAGTGAAACAGGAAGTTGCTGTAAGTCAGGCTAGCAATGTCCGATCGGCCCCAAACTTCAGACATTTGACAAAAGTCCTGTCCTGAACAAATCAACATACCCATATACGGTTATAGTCATAGCACCACCTGCTGGCGACAGGAAGTGAGATGTTTAACACTGCTATGGACTCCTAGCAACATATTAAAAAGTGTCAACAAGTGCTAAATACACTGGCAACATGCTAGAAACATACTAAAACATGCTAGCAGCACTTATCTAAGCATGCTATTAATACAGTGAATCAGGAAGTTACTGTAACTCTGGCATGCAGTGTCCAATCTGTCACAAATGTAACATGTTTGAGGTTTAAGTCCTGGCCTTAACATATCTTAATGCCAATATTTCCGTTATAATTGTATAAATGTGTCTTCATTGATTCATTAGTTGGGTCAATTTAGTTTTTTTGTCATAGCTTCAGTTATTTGAGTTCAGTTTTGTTCTGTTGACTTCTTTTATTAGGCCTAAACCAGTTTATTTTTATTTCCTTTATGAATTGTGATTTTTCTCTAATTTGTTAAATGCTTCTTTGATTCATTAAATATATTTCTTTTAGAAACTTGTTTTTTTTTCCTATATCCTATTATTTTGACTCCTGGGTCTCTGACACTCATAATTTTCAGTATCAGATCAGATGAGTTCTGAAAAATGGTATCGTTGCATCCCTATTCTGGACTGCTGAACTTTGATTGTACAAGTGTGAGTAGTAATTATCATGGATTTTGTGTTAATGTTTCTCTCAGACTCTCTTCATGGGAATCAAAGGTGTATTGATGTTATTCGCCGTGTTCGAGTTTATCATCTCCATCTGTCTGTCAGCATTTGCCTGTAAAGCCAACACCTACGGTTATCCTTCTCTGGTGAGTAATGAGCCAAACCAGGACTTTCCAAACTTTTTGTGTTGTACCAATATACAGGTGCATCTCCATAAATTAGAAAGTCGTGGAAAAGTTTATTTACTTCAGTAATTCAGCTCAAACTCATGTATTAAATTAATTGAATGCACAAAGACTGAAGTAGTTTAATTATTTGGTTCTTTTAATTTTTATGATTTTGGCTTACATTTAACACAAATCCAACAATTCATTCAAATTAAAATCTCAACAAATTAGAATACTTCATAAGACAAATAAAAATATATAAAAAAAACATTTTTAGTGAATTTTTAGCCTTCTGGAAAGTATGTTCATTTACTTTACATGTACTTAATACTTGGTAGGGCCTCCTTTTGCTTTAATTACTTCCTCAATTCGGAATGGCACGGAGGTGATCAATTTTTTGTTTCTTTGACAGTGGCCTTCAGCTCATCTACATTTTTTGATCTCTTGTTTCTCATTTTCCTCTTGACAATAGCCCATAGATTCTCTCTGGGGTTCAGGTCTGGTGAGTTTGCTGGCCAGTCAAGCACACGAACACCATGGTCATTTAACCAACTTTTGGTGCTTTTGGCAGTGTGGGCAGGTGGCAAATCCTGCTGGAAAATGAAATCATCATCTTCGAAAAGCTGGTCAGCAGAAAGATGCATGAAGTGCTCCAAAATGTATTGGTAAACAGGTGCAGTGACTTTAGTTTTCAAAAAACACAATGGACCAACACCTGCAGATGACATTGCACCCCAAATCATCACAGACTGTGGAAACTTAACACTGGACTTCAAGCAACTTGTGCTATGAGCTACTCCACCCTTCCTCCAGACCTTAGGACCTTGGTTTCCAAATGAAACACAAAACTTGCTCTCATCTGAAAAGAGGACTTTGGACCACTGGGCAATAGTCCAGTTCTTCTTCTCCTTAGCCCAGGTGAGACGCCTCTGATGTTGTCTGTGGTTCAGGAATTCTCTTGACACTTTTGTGTGTGGTGGCTCTTGATGCCTTGACTCCAGCCTCAGTCCATTCCTTGTGAATTCTTGATTCTTCATTCTCAAATTCTTGAATTGATTTTGCTTGACAATCCTCATAGGGCCGCGGTTCTCTAGGTTGGTTGTGCATCTTTTTCTTCCACACTTTTTCCCTTCCACTCAACTTTCTGTTGACATGCTTGGATACAGCACTCTGTGAACAGCCAGTTTCTTTGGTAATGAATGTTTGTGTCTTACCCTCCTTGTGAAGGGTGTCAATGATTGTCTTTTGGACAACTGTCAGATCAGCAGTCTTACCTATGATTTTGTAGTCTAGTGAACCAAACTGAGACACCATTTCGACCTTTGCATGTGTTTTGAGTTGATTAGCTGATTGGCATGTCACTAATATTCTAATTTGTTGAGATGTGAATTGGTGGGTTTTTGTTAAATGTGAGCCAAAATCATTCCAATTAAAAGAACCAAACACTTAAACTACTTCAGTCTGTGTGCATTGAATTAATTTAATACACAAGTTTCACAATTTCAGTTGAATTACTGAAAAAAATTAACTTTTCCATGACATTCTAATTTATTGAGATGCACCTGTACTTGAAATAATTGTGTAAGTAGTAAAACTTTAAATGCAAAAAGGGGTTAAATGGGTTAGGGTTAGGGTTAAATCTAAGACTTAAAGTTCACAAATGTTTTAAGTCCCCCCTCCCTTGCCTCACAGTGGTTTGGTCCACTGCATGCTTTCCCCTTTATCTCACCGATACACACGAGTCTAATATGAGAGATCAAAGTCCCTCAGTAGTTATGTGTAAGTAAATTAGGCTATCAAGGCTATGTTATTATTTTTCTTTAATACAGATGATGCTGGTTCATAATAAATCATGACAAAAAATTATTATATCTGATGTATTTTTCTATGAGCGATGATAAGGTAACTAATTAATACCGTAGCTTGTCACTCACTACAACGAACACTGCGATAAGCCTGTGCGTGAACTGATATAAGGCTAATATTGACCTACTGATGTGTTGGGTTTTGCTCAATATGATGTTAAGTGGCGGGCTTGCTCTGGTTAAATGTCTAAATAGGAGATGTTCTCGGTCCCAGATGAAACCTAATATACTATGTGGAGGATGAAAATAATTCAGTAATTATAATATGACCGTGTGGTGAACTTATGAGCCAAACTCATATTTAAACACGGTCTCCACACTATCTGCACATATCTGTCCTCACACGTACAATTCTGCCAGTATTATTTTTTGTCCCATTGTTCTTAAGAAATTAAGTTTATTGTTAGATGAAATGTACACCCTTGCGCCCCGTTCTTTGTACATCACTAACTCTAACTAACTAAACCTGGTCAGGGAAACAGGATTAGATAAGCAGAACTGATACCGTATTTTTCAGACTATAAGTCGCACCTGAGTATAAGTCGCATCAGTCCAAAAATACGTCATGGTGAGGAAAAAAACATATATAAGTTGCACTGGACTATAAGTCACATTTATTTAGAACCAAGAACCAAGAGAAAACATAACCGTCTACAGCCGCGAGAGGGCGCTCTATGTCTTCATTGTAGACTACAGGAGCACTGAGCAGCATAGAGCGCCCTCTGGCGGCTGTAGACGGTAATGTTTTCTATTGGTTCATTTCTCTTAGTTCATTACTCTTGGTTCATGTCAAATTAATTTTGATAAATAGGTCGCACCTGACTATATGTCGCAGGACCAGCCAAACTATGAAAAAAAGTGTGACTTATAGTCTGGAAAACATGGTACTTAAAATCTGTCTCAGACACCACTACTTTATTAGTACAGTATCCTACTGATTCAGGGACAATAATTTAAAATAATAGAAATAATTTAAAAAATTAATTTAAAGATAATAAAATAATGTTGTGTAGTCTTTAATACTTTAGACAGCCAGTTTTCAGAGTCGTGCATTAATCTGAGTGATGACGGATAAATTGTGGCTTGATGGAGCGCAGGAGATGCAGATAACATGATCTTGACTCTTAAGAAACTTAAATGAATGCTGTCACATAACAAATCTGATCAAAAATAAAATTAAATGAACAAGGAACAGTTGGAATTGTCTGCATTCAAGGCTGGAGAGAAGCATTTCAAAGTATAAGACCAAGAGTCTGGTGATGTCTATGATTGCATGCAAGGGATCTGCAAATAAATATTAGCTTTTAATCTTTTACATCTGCCTTAAATTCAGCTGTTACAATACTTATACTCACATCAAATAGTGGGATGATCTCTAAAAGTGCTGTCCTTTTTATTTGGTAAAACATGTATGTGTCGAAAGACCTAATAATAAAATGTGACATTCTGTAGTTTTGTCGCATATTCATCTTTTATTTGCAAATGTCTTGACTCCACAGCAGAGAAAACTATTTTGTCTTTACTGTTCTCATGCTTGTGGAGGGCACTGTATATATATATATATATATATATATATATGTGTGTGTGTGTGTGTGTAAAATTTTTTTTTTTTTTCTGCAGATACCTGTGGCAATCAGCTCTTCCATTCATCACCAGCCTGCAGACACTCCTCCACAATACAGTGAATCCAAATAGATATGAATACGTGGGCTGTTACCTGTTATGAGAGAAAATATATGGGAATGTATTAGAACAGTGGTTTCCAAACCTGTCCTAGAGGACCCCCTGCCCTGCACCTTTTGTATGTGTACTTCATCTAATCAGTCCCTCCAGAATTTCGCAGAACTTTTTTCATATTTTTGCAGCCTAAATTTTGCTGCAGCTTTTCTCAAAATTTGCTTTTTTAAGTTGTTTCCTGTTAGATGTCAAATAGACATTTATTAGAACGCATGTAAAACTGCTTCTGAGACGTTTAATCAGAGTACACAGCAGATGATTCCCAAAGCTTTACAGATGAACAAGTCTTACAGATGAAATAAACATACTTCATCTGATAAAATGTACTTTTATTACTGTAATTTATAATGTCTAAATATAATTCAATGAATACAAATATATATACATTTTAGGAAGTGGAAATGGCCTATAAGTACTTTTCTGCAGCCATCTACTAGTGGTAATTTAATATCTTTTTTTTTTTTTTTAATTAATTGTTTGCTTTCCTACATCTTGAAACTTTTAGTTTTATACATGTTAAATCAATGGTGAACGGTGGTGGATATGTGTTTATTGAACAATGTTTTTCCTGGTTTCCACATCAGTGGAGTTTGTTCTGATATCTGTAACTTTAACAGAATTCTGCGCTGAATTTGAATGCTTTTCACAAGATTTGACAGAGATGTTGATTCTGTGGGGATTTCTACGGCTTTCTTCACTCTATCTCCCGGCGCTGTGTATATCAGTGTCACGTGATCGAGATCAGCCCACGGCTCTGGCTCGAGCAGATAAACGGTCTGCGCTGCGTAGGCCAAACTATTAGCACAGATTCATTCCAGCTTTGGTTTGTTTATCCAATGTAACTCCTGTACATCGGTCATGATGAGAAACACAAGACTGTTCATTCCATTTTTGAAACTGAAAAACAACCTTTCTTTGACTGAATGCACATTGCGATGTCATCAAGGGACGCAATGAAATTTAAGTTTGCTTGATTTTGCAACAAATTCAGCAATCGCAAAATCCTGGAGGGACTGTCTAACACACAGAACTAAATTGGGTGTGTCTGATTAATTGGGTGTGTCTGATTAGGGAAACATACAAAGGTGCAGGGCAGTGGGTCCTCCAAGACAGGTTTGGGAACCACTGTATTAGAAAATATAATGCGATATATTAAATAATATATTTATATATATATTGTTATTATTATCTTATATTTTTCTACATACTGCAATATATTAAAACTCAATTTCGATTTCAAAAGTTAATGCTTAGGTTCACATATAGGCGAACACAAACTTTTCTCTCACTTTATTGTTTGCATAGTTACACATTTCATATATGAAAATATTTGTGATGTATAAAAGAAAACTGTACTGAAAAGATAAATAAAAGTTTTGGACTTTTAGACGATGTCTGGTTAAAATCATGGCAACATTATGTGTGTGCACATACACAGAGTATCATTTTATCACATGTAAATCTATATATTGCAAAGAATGTTATTGAGTACATAATTACAATGTATTAAGTATTCAACAATATTTTATTCAGTGTATATTCAATATGCATTAAACAATTTAATATATTCATTGTTAATATATAAGACAATATGTTTTCGTTGCGTATGGGTTGGGTCCTGCCACGGTGTGTGTGCTTTCGTGAGACACATTTGTTTTTCCCAATGACCATTATCTCTAATTGTCTTTTCCTATTAAAAAAAGAGAACATGACAGCTAAGAAAGAAACCACTTGATCAGATAATAATTGCCGTATTTTGTGAGTCACATACAGTATAAGAATTGAATTAGTTACTTTTTAAATGGATGGTAATCAAATTACAGTTACATCTGAAAGTATTTTAAATTACCAAAGTAACTACTTTGAATTCTAGCATCCTAAGATTTAGTTTTGTTCACGCATTTCATATCACTTGCAGAATTTGTAATAATTGTAATAAAATAAGAGGGATCATAAAAATTGCATGGTATGTTTATTTAGTACTATCCTGAATAAGCCATTTCACAAAACAGATGTTTACATGAACTCAACAGGACAAAATAAATGAATTTACAAAAACTGCCCCGCACAAAGTTTACATAGCCTTGAATCTGAACACTGTACTAAAGGCCCTCAATGAATCAAGTATGTAGACAATTAATTTGGAAGCATTACATATTCTCTAACGTGCATGGCAGTATACCCACACTTAAGTTCATTGCAAGTATTGCATCAGCCATTGCGTCGATTGCATTATGAGGAAATTGCCATAAGCTCCGGTCAGGTGTAGACTGTTATTGCTTGGTTTCTGCTAAATATCACCTGTTCTAATGATTCCTGAGCTGTTTTTGTTGGTGTGCATCAATGACGATATAACCACATCCATATATACCTGATTGCATATTGTGTAAACAGTAAACATCATATCTATCCAGATTCAAGAGCCCAGTCCCTCAGAGCCTCTCAGTATCAGACTGTTACTAAAAAGTTAACTATTAAGTGAACTATTACCCAATGCCAATACCTGCTCAGAGTCCCAAGTCTTCTATGTTAGGGCATCCTTCCAGTCAGCTAAAGGAGTCAGCTGCAGAATACCGTGGTCCTAAGCCCAGTATACCCTACCTTGTGCATAAAGATCCAAGTGAGTCTGCTCAGCTGAAGCTTGCACTTCGCAATCTGCTACCTGAGGACACATCAGAGTGGTTTAAGTTCCAGATCTTGGTGGATCACCTGAAACTGGAAGAGGCCAGACTGCTTGCAGATTCCTTACTCAACTCTCTACATCCTTACACAGAGTCAATGGCTGCCTTTACCGAGAAATTTGGTAAGCCTTATCAATTTGCTTTGAATAAGATTCCTCAAGTAATGGATGCACCAGATGTCCGTCCAGGAGACTCTGAAGCATTCGAAAGGTTTGCATTACAAATTCAAGCCCTGGTAGGACTGCTGAAATCCCTGGGACCAGAAGGAGATAGCGAATTGAGGTGCATTTCTCATGTAGTTCGCCTGCTGACCAAGCTGACACCTGATCTAAGAGCTGCTTTATGGAGACAAATGCTGCCTTGTCAAGTTTACACTTCCAGAGTTCTCTAAATGGTTGCAAGATGAATCATGGTGCCAAAGTAGTGATGCAGTAGGAAACATTCAGACATGGGGATGGCCAAAGCAAAGGGCTGAGAAATACAAAGAGTGAGGGTCAAGATTAACTACAGTACTGCATGGAGCAGGCAGCTTCGTAACAAATACAACTTCCTCTCCAATTAAACCTGCCACTTTGCCAGAGAACAAGGTGAGAAGTAAAGCCTTTTGCCTTTATTGTGAGAATACAGACCATTTCCTTAGTGCATCAATTTTCAGCAGCTCACAACTGAAGAAGTAAAGCAATGGATTTAGACTAAAAAAACTGCTGTTGGAAGTGTGGAAGGTGACATTTATCTCCACAGTGCAACCGGAAGAAATCCTTTAACAAGTGTAAAGGGAAACATTTGCTGATACTCCATGACATCAATTGCAGGTCAGTCAAAGATACTTCCCCAGCATCAAGTTCCATTGCTGACACTTTATACCTGGACAAACCAGGTATAATCCAAATCCAAAATGGATAGCCGGGTTCTTATTAAGATAGAGTTCTGCTGAGATATAATAATCACACTTTGGACACTTATGCCATCTTAGACGATGTATCAGAACGCACCATCTTGTTGTTTGCTGCAGCCCTGAAACTGAATCTGAAAGGTGAAGAGGAGGAGCTATCAATTAGAACCATCCATCAGAAAGTGTCATGACTACAAGGTTCAAAGGTTTCATTCAGCATCTCTCCAGTGGTGCAACCACACAAGATATACCATATCAAGCAAGACTTTACAACTGGGGGGGTATTCCAAAAAGCAGGTCATGTGACATACCTGGGCATGTTGAAGAGTAAGTAAGCGGATAACCTCAACTTTCGGTTCCAAAAACGGAGGTAACTTTCAGGCTATGATAGTAGTCATAAGGCAATTGTTCCCGGGTCAGTGTGAAAGGGGCTATAGCAACTCACTCTCTGAACTTAACCTGCTCCGGAGCAGGTTATGTTCCAGGGTTAGTTCACTTCAGCGGGCCTTCAGTGGGCGTGACCGATAGTGCACAACTGACGGGGTGAAGAAGTACACGACACGAGGATCAAGGTGAGTTCCCCGAAGGGTGGATTTTATTGACAACCGTGAAGGGGAAATAGCCAACGTGAGGGGGTTTCCGGTGCTCGGCCTTCCTCTCTCCTTCTCTCTCTCTCTGTGCGCAGTGCTGTGTGGGTCCGTGAAGTCCGTGTCTGGTGAGGGCTGGTGGTCACACGTTGCTGTCTGGAGGGAAACACAGAGAAATATTAGCAGAGTCTTTTGGAGACATCTCTCACCTCTGTGTTCGTCGGCGCAGCTTATAAAGCCCGTCTTTGATGGGCCGCAGGTGTGACCGCTCAGCCCGTAAAGAGCAGGTGCAGGTGTGCCTGCTCTGTTTCCAAGGCGACGCTGATGAGAGCTAGGGACACGCGTCACACCCCCAACCCCCCCCCAAGCGTCGTCCTGTCCCTGTGGAGAAGTGGGGAGATTGGGGGAGGGTGGGGAGTGGAGCCTGACAGACTTGCGAAAGCTGACCATATCCTTGAGAGACCATCGGTGTTCGCGTTGGCCGTCCCCGCCCGGTGTTGTACGGTGAAGTGGAAGTCCTTGAGCGCGAGGGCGTCACACTACCCCCCCCCCCCCAAGCTTCGTCCTGTCCCTGTGGAGAAGTGGGGAGATTGGGTGAGGGCGGGGAGTGGAGCCTGACAGACCTGCGAAAGCTGACCATATCCTCGAGAGACCATGGGTTTTCGCGTTGGCCGTCCCCGCCCGGTGTTGTACGGTGAAGTGGAAGTCCTGGAGCGCGAGGAACCACCTAGTCACCCTGGCGTTGGTGTCCTTCACCCGGGCCATCCACTGCAGAGGGGCGTGGTCTGTAATCAAGGTGAACTGATAGCGGAGCTCCAGGTCTGCCCACTTGACGTCCAGTGCCTCCTTCTCGACAGAGGTCAGCTTTCGGCTGATATAGATCACAGAGTGTTCCTCACCGTCAAGGACCTGGGAGAGGACGGCTCCCAACCCGGTATCGGATGCATCCATTTGCAACAGGAAGGGGCTATTGAAGTCGGGGGCCCTGAGCACGGGCTCGGAGGTGAGGGCGGCCTACACCCGCTGGAATGCGTTCTCCATCTCCGGGGTCCACGGGACCTTCCCTTGTTGCCCCTTCCTGGTCAGGTCTGTCAGGGGAGAGGATAAGGAGGAGAAGTTACAGATGAAACAGCGGTAATATCCCGCCAACCCCAAAAAGACATGTAACTGAGTTTTGGTGGTGGACCGCGGCATGGAGAGGATCACCGCCACACACAAACCTGGGGGATGGCCTCAGGGTAGCGGGTGGCGTAGTCCAGGATGATCAGGATTTGTTCGTGTCCCCGGGCGGACTTCGGCAGCGGCCCCACTAGGTCCATTCCGATATGCTCAAAGGGCACCTCAATGATGGGCAGCGGAATCAGCGGGCTGGGGGGAGGGGTGCGTGGAGATGTCCGTTGACAGGTGGGACAGGCCTGACAGAAGCGTTTTACTTCGGTCTCCAGGCCTGGACAGTGGAAACGGTCACGTATACATTGGATGGTGTTCTGGCCGGCCATAGGATGGGCATGCGCCAGCTCCATTAGCGCTCCTGTCTTGGACCGTGGCACTACCAGCATGGTTTTTTCCTCCCCCCTTCACTGTGCGACACAGTACAGCAGGCCGTTTTTGACCACGAAGTGTGGTGTTGGGTGGGGTGCCGGTTGGAGGTCCTTCCCATCAGCAACCCTCATTTGGTCCCAGCAGTGTTTGAGGCGGTCATCCTCATGCTGCTCCCGGGCAAAGGCCCCAGCCCCAGTCACCTGCTGGAAGAGATCATAGTAGAGGTTAGGGTTATGATTGGAAGACTGGTCGCTGGGTGCCCTCCGGCGCGCGTCGCTCCTGGACCACCCTTCAGGGAAAGGGTGACGCTTGCTCCCCAGCCTCCCGGTGTTGGGTGGCCTCCGCCAGCTCGATGG
Organism: Carassius carassius; assembly: GCF_963082965.1. NCBI lineage: Eukaryota > Metazoa > Chordata > Actinopteri > Cypriniformes > Cyprinidae > Carassius > Carassius carassius. Next base: position 29,842,490 of record NC_081780.1, read on the forward strand.
CCTCCACCAGCTCGTCGACGTTGGTGGGGTTCCACATACCGGCCGCCTGCAGGAGAGGGCGGGGAAGGGCCCATAAGAGGCGGTCCACTACTACGCGCTCCGCTACCTGGTGTGCGGTGGGACCCCCGGCCAGTAGCCAATGTTGGGCGAGGTGTGAGAGTTCAGTCACTTGCACATGGGCGGGCCCCCGTGGGTTGTAGGACCAGTCATGGAACAGTTGGGCAGCGCTAATGGGCTACAGTCCAACCCGCCCCAAGATCTCCTTCTTCAGCTCTTCATATGAACTGCTCCGCTCGGGGGTAAGCATAAAGTAGGCCCGTCAGCAACGGTGCCACGATCCGCGCCCACTCATCCCTGGGCCACGTCTCCCAGGCGGCGATCGCCTCGAACATCTGAAGGAATGTCTCAACGTCATCATGCTCCTTCATTTTGGGGATGAGCTGGGTAGCCTGGGCTCGGGGGTCAGGTAGCGGAGTTCGCGGGGCGGCGGCCATGCGGAGGGCGGCGAGCTCTCGTTCCGTTTCACCTTGTCGGGAGGCCATGTGCTCCATGATCTGTTGCTGGCGGATGCTCACCTCTGTGAGGTGCTTCAGCAGATCTTCCATCGTTGGGGGAGGAGCGCCACCTGAGGAAACAGTGCTCGGCCTTCTTTTTTTCCTTCTCTCTCTATATATATATTGGATATGTTAATGAGGAACCGCTAATATAAGTAATAAATAAGGTAATGTATTATTCTAATATGATTATTTCTTTTATTGGCATAAATAAGAATTATCTGCATAAATTATAAAACACTATGACAAGGCAATGTTTAACTTATATTTATTTTATTTTATTTATTACATGTTAGATTATCTCACACATGGAGCGGCATTTTCTATAATGTCTAAATTCTAAATCAAAATACATAACTGATATGACTTAATATATAGTTAGCATAAAACAAACAATATAATTCACATGCTCAAGGATTAAAGATTAAATGGAATAAAATAACATTGATTGCACAGCCTTCAATTAGGTGGCGAAATGCACTAAGCTTGTAAACAACTAATGAACGAAAGAAGAAGAAAGAAACAGTTTGGCGCAATTTTTTCTTAGTGTTGGTTTCTATAGTAACTCGTCAATTCGTCGCTCTGTTGAGAATGTCTTGAGTCTTAACCAGGAACATACTCTGAGTTGAATGAACTTACTCCCGGATGCATTTTTGGAACCACATACCTCGAGTAAGCAAGGTTTGGGGTCAATCAACCGAGAGTTCAGTGTTTAGTTCACGGTAAATTAACCCTGCTTTCTGGAATACACCCCTGAACACCTGGGATTAGCTCAACAATTCTATCCTGTGGAGGCCCTCGTGAGTAAGTACAAACACCTAAAAGGCCTTCCTATCCAGTCCTTTGAGAAAAGTCACCCACTCCTGCTGATTGATGCTGATCAGCCTCATCTAATCACCCCAATCGAGCCAGTCAATCTGGGACCCCCTGGCGGGCCAGCCGCCATCAGAACAAGACTGGGTTGGACACTACAGGGTCCAGCGAAGCTCCTTCTGAATCCTCTTCATCCTCAGCAGGTCCTTTTCACCTTTTTGTCAACCAAGCAAACAGAAATGTTTCAAGTTATGGGCACTGGACATTCTTGCCTGCTGTAATGAGAAACAAGTCACTCGCTCCTGAGAGGATCAGGTGGCCCTTAAAATCCTTAACAAAGGAACTGTGAGAGTTGAAGTAAATGGGATCCAGAGGTATGCTACCCCCCTGTTACGTAAATCCAGCATGACCAGTTTTAATGCCTCTGAAGACGCAGTAATGACATTCGTTTGTAGAACTGAAAGGCATCTCTTGAAAGACCAAGAACTAGCAGCGACCTATTCTGCTGAGATCTAGAAATTGGTTGAGGAAGGTTATGTGGCCAAGCTTGATCCAGACAAAACACCACAGAGGGCTGAGGGGTTGTTTATACCACACCATATGGTCACCCACAATGACAAACATCGACTGATATGCAACTGCTGGTTCCTGTACAGAGGAATGAATTTAAATGAATCCCTACTAGCTGGCCCAGTATTAGGTCCATCACTCCTTGGAGTCCCGATAAGATTCAGGGAGCATTCTGTAGCAGTGAGTGGGGACGTGAAAGGAATGTTCCATCAAGCTCGACTTCTAGAACAGGACAGACCTATCCTGCAATTCCTTTGGAGAGATACGGTACGAGACTGAGAACAGGACATCTATGAATGGCAGGTGCTCCCATTCGGCACTACTTGCAGCCCTTGCTGTGCTTCCTATGTCCTGCACAAACATGTCCTTGACAACAAAGAGTCTGGTGATGACCTAAAATTCACTATTCAAAGGAACTTTTATGTAAACAACTGTCTTCAGAGCCTGAACACAACTGATGAGGCCAGAGGGCTGATTAACCGTATTAGAGAGCTACTGGCAAGTGGAGGATTTGACATCCAGCAGTGGGCCTCAAACCAACCTGAAGTGGTAAGCCATCTACCTAAGGAGGCTCAGTCTACCAATACCGAACTGTGGTTGTCACAAAGGGAAACAAGTTCCTGAATCCATTTTGGGTCTGCACTGGCATTGCTCCACTGACACTCTAGGTACAAGCACCGTCCCTTACAGTATGGCCCCTCCACAATGTGCAATTTATATTGCATCCTAGCCAGTCAATATGACCCATTAGGCTTCATTCTACCTTACACGGCCAGAGCAAAATAATAATCCAGAAACTGTGGGCTAAGCCAAGAGATTTGGACGATCCACTGTTCCCAGATGAGTTTTTGCAGAGCTGGTTACATTGGGAGAGTAAACTTAAATCTCTTTCCTCCATTACCTTTCCCAGATGCAATGTAACTCCAGAAATGGACAATAACTTTGACTCTAAAACTTCCTGGTATACGGCTGCGTTGACCTTGGACCTCAGAAAACACAGTGGACCAACACCAGCAGATGACATGGCACCCGAAACAATCACTGACTTTGGAAACTTTACACTGGACCACCAGCAACGTGGATTGTGTGTCTCTCCTCTCTTCCTCCAGACGTTGGGACCCTGATATCCAAAGGAAATGCAACATTTAATTTTATCAGAGAATTTAACTTTTGACCACTCAGCAGCAGTCCAGTCCTTTTTGTCTTTAGATGCTTCTGACGCTGTCTGTTGTTCAAGAGTGGCTTGACACAAGGAATGCAACAGCTGAAACCCGTGTCTTGCATACGTTTGTGCGTAGTGGTTCTTGAAGCACTGACTCCAGCTGCAGTCTATTCTTTGTGAATCTCCCCCACATTTTTTAATGGGTTTAGTTTCACAGTCTTCTCCAGGGTGCGGTTATCCCTATTGCTTGTACAATTTTTTCTACCACATCTTTTCCTTCCTTTCGCCTCTCTATTAATGTGCTTGGACACAGAGCTCTGTGAACAGCCAGTCTCTTTTGCAATGACCTTTTGTGTCTTGCCCTCCTTGTGCAAGGTGTCAATGGTCGTCTTTTGGACAACTGTCAAGTGAGCACTCTTCCCCATGATTGGGTAGCCTACAGAACTAGACTGAGAGACCATTTAAAGGCCTTTGCAGGTGTTTTGAGTTAATTAGCTGATTAGAGTGTGGCACTAGGTGTCTTCAATATTGAACCACTTTACAATATTCAAACTTTTTTGAGATACTGAATTTGGGATTTTCCTTAGTTGTCAGTTATAATCATCAAATTAAAAGAAATAAACATTTGAAATATATCAGTCTGTGTGTAATGAATGAATATAACATACAAGTTTCACTTTTTGAATGGAATTAGTGAAATCAACTTTTTGATGATATTCTAATTATATGACCAGCACCTGGACATGTGTTCTGTGACGCATCAGAAACGGCCTATGGTGTCTCGTAGATATGTGGACTCCGCTCTGAATCCTGCAGATGACCTAACAGAGGGAAAATCGCTGGCGGATCTGGCCACTCCAAACAGATGGACCAATGAACCCCCATTCCTCTAAATGCACTCTGATCACTGGCCAAAGAGTCCTGTTGACAGCTCTCTGAAGGATGACTCTGTGTTACGCAGGTCAACGTTTCTTCCCATTGTCTTCTAACCTAAAACAACAAAATGAACACATTCAGTAGTGTATGATTTAGGGTCCCCTTTACGTTGAACGAACGTTTGCAAAGATGTACACAGGACGTGCAGTGGCCATTCGGGACGTTTAGCAGACTTTCGCTTTAAGTCCTCTGATTAGCCTAAAAGTAAAATAAAATTACATTCAAAGACAACAGACATTTTGTATGAAGCAAAAAAAGTTTTTTTTAATTGAACAATTGTGCTCTTTTCGTGTGTGTGTGTGTGTGTGTGTGTCCCTGGTTGTCAGCTGTGGTTAGTCCAATGGCAATTCTTCCCATTGTCTTCTAACCTAAAACAACAAAATGAACACATTAAGTAGTGTAAGATTTTATATGTCTAGGACTATCCTTAATCCAAAAAAATATTTGTAAAGACTGTTGACAGTTTAGACCAAGCGGTCTGAAATTTAGCGTCCAAATGCCTTTTTCCTGCATATAGGTGTCTCAGTGTGTATTTTTACCATATGGAAGTTCAATATCTGTCAATATTATATAAGTTTAATCATTTCAGCTTTACAAGCGAAGGTTAGCTTTGAAAGTGTTCACATAGCGTAACATCAACAGCCACGCAGGACAACTTCAGCAAAGGTTTAAAATGGTAAACTTCAAAAAATTTATGTATTAGGAGATAAACAGTAGTTACGGTAGCTATATTGTCTAAAAACGTAAAAGTATAAGTACCTTTTTGGCCGATCAAAAGCGAAAACTCAAGGCCGAGGACTTCACAGAGAGAACCATTAACTGTTACTACGCAGCTGAGCGTTGCCATGGATACATGCTGCATGCCCTAAAGTGATGTTATTCGATCATGTGCTCATTTGATCGACACCTGCTTGGATCCTATCTCCCAATGTGCTTATATTACTTTTTTTTTTCAAACCTATTATACTATAGTAAAATATAAAAATATCAATTGCAAATGAAAACATTTTTTTTTTTTTTGCATTTTGCATTCTATTATTATCACAGTTAACCCTTATGCGTTGTTAGGGACATTTTCGTCCACTAGGGAGTAAAGTTGAGTCTAAATTTGGCCACAACTTACTCTGTGTTTGAGCTAATGGAGTGATTTTTGGTGACAAATCTTATTTTGACATATGTTTTGGGAAAATGTTTTGAAATGTTTCAAAAACTCAACAGTACACTGTGGGCAAATTCACTACCCTTTTGTTATGTTTGTGGATGAAAACATCCACTAAATTAAACTGCTGTAAAAATGTATCAGATAAAAATCTAAAGATTAAAAGATTTTAACTATTTAAATACCAAGTTCATAAATGATGTCACTGATTTGGGGAAAAAACACACAAAATGACTTATTTTCAATATAAAAAGTGATTGTGGACTGGATATTTTTTTACCTTTTATTATAGTCTTGGGCTATAATTTTGAGCAGCATTAGATTTTGTTTTTTTCTCCCTCATTTGTTAATCCTGGCTGTTTTTGCCCCATTGAATTACGTTATAACAAAATGTTTTGATTGCAAAGTCATGACACCATGTAATCATGCATTCTTGATTGTTGGTGGTTTTCCCTGTTGGGAAGAGGTAAAATTTTTATTTTTTATGGTTGATCACTATGTGGGACCATTAACCCTTTAGATTGGCCTGTGCAAAAAAAAAAAGCTTAGTTTCTGGCTTGTATATGGAGTTTTATGGAGTATAACAGCAAATTATAGTGTGTGTGTGTGTGTGTGTGTGTGTGTGTGTGTGTGTGTTTGTGTGTGTGTGAGATTCTTGATTGTTGGTGGTTTTCCCTGTTGGGAAGAGGTACATTTTTTTATTTTTTACAGTTGATCACTAGATGGAACCATTAACCCTTTAGATAGGCCTGTGCAAAAAACATTTAGTTTCTGGCTTGTATATGGAGTTAAATGGAGTATAACAGCAAATTATAGTGTGTGTGTGTGTGTGTGAGAGAGAGAGAAAGAGAGAGTGTGAGAGAGACATTTGCACACTTACCTTGATGTATCTGAAAAAATCAAAATAAGCACCTCAGCTCTCAGAACTACATGGAGTAAACAATAAAAAAAGAAATGCGTTTATGCACATGCTGTCTTTTGATGGTGAAAAGTACAGACCAAAGAAAAACAAGTGGTTTAAACAATAGCATGCCACCCTGCTGGTCATTTGATGGCGAGAAGAGCAGCAAGCAACATGAGAAAAGGCTTGACTTCTACCGAAGTTTTAGAAATGATTGTGCAGCTTGACCCCTCCAGCGAGCTGCAGGATGTATTGTCTTCTCCCTCTGACACCACAGACCCAGGAGAGTCAGATCCTGATTTGTTGTGGCACCCTCATCATCCTCTCGAGCTTCCACTAAAGGCGAGAAGGATTCAGAGGATCCTGTATCTGGGTGGATAGGGAAAAACGGTAAAGTGTGGTTTTCCACCAACGTGGAGACAACTCACTTCCTTCAGCCTGCCAGAAGCGTGACTCCAGGGACGACGCGTTATGCCATCGCAAGGATCCAGAAGTGTGTGTGTGTGTGTGTGTGTGTGTGTGTGTGTGTGTGTGTATGTGTGAGAGGGAAAGAGATGCCTTTGTGCTATTACCTTCATGTATCTGAAAAAAATCTAAATATGCACCTCAGCTCCCAGAACTACATGGAGTAAACAAAAACTAAGTAAGTGTATTTATGCACCTGCTGCCTTTTGATGGTGATAAGTATGGATGGCCTACATGTGAAATGCTTTTCTTTTCTTGATGGTAAAGCCTGTTTAAAACCTTAAAATACTTCAATGATACACTTTTTGATTTTTCTGTAAAAAAAAATCTACTTTGGATCAGATTTATGAACATAATTTATGAACCAAAATGCAATACCAACTTCAAATAAACTGCAGCTACCTGGAGGGTTCAAGCTGCATAATCATTTCTAAAACTTTGGTACAAGTCAAGCCCTTTTTCGTGTTGCTTGCTGCTCTTCTCACCATCAAATGACCAGCAGGATGGCATGCAAGTGTTTAAATCCATGTACCTTGTTTTTTTTTTTGTCTTTACTTGATACCATAAAAAGGCAGCAGGTGCATAAATACACTTTGTTTTTGTTTACTCCATGTAGTTCTGAGAGCTGAGGTGTACATTTTGATTTTCTCAAATACATCAAGGTAAGTGCGTAAAGGTCTCACACATTCTCTCTCTCCCTCTCTCTCTCACACACACACACACACACACAATATAATCAGGGTTCTAAATTAACACCCGCCAACCCGCCAAATGCGGGTTAAAATTAATTTTGGCGGGTGTTAATTAAGACTTACTAGCCAGTTTGGCTGGTGATCCATGGCATGAGGCTCTGTTCTCGGTCATTTATCCCCCTGGCAGCACTTCCTACATTTCCCATGAACACTGTGCTGTAATGCTACGTGATGACGTTTCATATGCCCATTGGCTGCACGCAGTTTGCAGTTAAACCAGCGCGAAAAAACATGGAAACGAATAGAGCGTCCATCAGAAAACACAGGGAAGAAGAACGAATGGAGCCAGAGCAGGGAACATAGACTGAAAGAGGATGGAGTTAGCTATTAAAAAAAAAAATTAAGATTAAACTAAATGCGGCGGTGGTAGGGACAGATTTCTGGGGGCGAAAAGAGGAACGAGGCTGGGGATGAGGATATTACGGAGCTCCGCACGTCACCTGTAGGAGAAAAAACAATCAATCCGTGGCGATGGTTTTGCAATCCGTCCCCTCAGTTTATAAACCGTACTCACGAATTCATAAACCGTTCCTTCAGTTTAACAAACCATGCCCACGAATTTCCAATCCGTGCGCTCAGATTTTGTAAACCGCACCCTCGGTTTTTTAATCCGTACCCACGAATTCATAACCTGCGCGCACACTTTCGCAATCCGTTCCCATGGATTTGTAAACCGTACTCACAGATTCATGCAGCAAGCTCCTACGTGTTAACATACAGTTTTAATGAATATTATTATGTGGAATGGGTCTACAGCAAAGTGTCTTAAGTGATTCTCTATCAAGTGTAGTACGAGGTGCAATACAAAGATTTAATAAGAAAGATGTGCATCAAAATCTTGTTAAATTTGTGATTATCTTATAATAGCACTTGATTATTATTGTACAATAAACCTGCCATTGTGACTGACTCTGGAGTAATTATTTTTCCTCTTTTGTAAGTTGTTTTGGATAAAAGATTCTTATGCATAACCTGTATAATAATATATAATAATGATAAAAATAAAAAGAAAGTTATTTTTTATAATTTTAATTTGTAGGCTAAATAAATGATTACAAGACAGTAAAAATGTTTGTCATAAAATAATTCATGAATTGCTTTATTTCTAAATAACCTTTGACAGTTTTGGAAATGCTTGTGTACAATTCTTTCTTAACATGAAGACTTATTTTTGTGATTTTATTATACTAAGCTCCATCCACCCCACCCCACCTGCCGGAGTTAGATGCATGCTTAACTATTAATGTTATTATTAAATAATTAGGCCAAAAATAACATTGCATTCAGTTAGAGAGAAAAGGAATGAAAACATAACCGGCATATTATTTGTTTTGTATTGCTTTTTACCCTTATTTTCTTCTTTTTAGCGTTTATTTTTTGGGCCATAAAACACAGGCGGCTGTGTCTTATCCTATTGGTGATTAATGTAAAATAAATGCTAAAAAGAAGACTATTTTGTGAATGCTGATCGTGGTCTCGTTGGATACTATGAAAAATAATGTTTAATAAACAGAAATGAATCTTCCGGTGGGGGCGGAGCAACAAATGCGTGCCAGTTTACAAATCCGTGGGAACAGATTGCGAAAGCGTGCGCACGGATTATGAATTTGTGAGTACGGATTCAAAAACCGAGGGTACGGTATACAAAATCTGAGCGCAAGGATTGGGAATTCGTGGGCACGGTTTGTTAATCCGTGGGCACGATTTGTTAAACTGAGGGAACAGTTTATGAATTCATGAGTACGGTTTATAAACTGAGGGGACGGATTGCAAAACCGTCCTTTGTCTAATGTTTTGTCAGGATTGCCGCATGTAAGTTACGCGAAAGAAAAAACTAAACAAGCAATTTCGTGGTGGGAACTAATAATTTTAAATTTGAGTCAGTGTATATTTTGTTGTATGCATTGTACTTTATATGTGTTTTTCATGCCAACAATGTTAATAAAATGATCAAATGCATTCAGTGGCACTCATAATTTGTTATTTTTACCGAAAAAAAAAAATGGCTAGTGGAAATTCTGATTGGCTGGTAACTTTAGAAAGTTACCAGCCACATTGGCTGGTGATCAAAAAAGTTAATTTAGAACCCTGAATATAATATGCTATTATACTCCACATAGCTCCATATACAAGTCAGAAACTAAGCTTTTTTTTGCACAGGCCTATCTAAAGGGTTAATGGTCCCACCTCGTGATCAACCGTAAAAACAGTTGTTGTTTTTTTTACAAATTTTACCTCTTCCCAACAGGGAAAACCACCAACCATCCAGAATGCATGATGTTATGGTGTCATGGCTTTGCAATCAAAAAATGTCGTTATAATGGAAGTCAATGGGGCAAAAACAGCCAGGAACAATAAATGAGGGAGAAAAAATTAAAATCTAATGTTGCACAAAAACTAAAAATGCATCAAAGCCAATGTTGTTACTAGTCTTTGACATGCCCAAGACTGTGATAAAAGGTAAAAAAAAAAAATATCCAGCCACAATTACTTTTATATTGAAAATGAGTCATTTTGTTTGTTTTTTCCCCCAAAATCAGTGACATCATTTATGAACTTGGCAATTAAAGAGTTAAAATCTTGGATTTTTTTTTAAACAATTGGTAGTTTTGAAAAAGGCAGAGGTTGATTAATAGATTTATGCAAAAAAAAAAAATTATCTGATACATTTTTACAGCAGTTTAATGTAGTGGATGTTTACATCCCGAACATAACGAAAGGGTAGTGAATTTGATGCACAAATGCACAAGGGTTAAAAAAGTATTTTGTTTTAAGGAATGAAACCCTTTAAAATACAATATGGGTTTATATTTAAGTTTAATTTTGTCAACTCTCTTTGTCTGAGTTACAAGGTGTCAGGTCCAGTGTTGGAAAGGTTACTTTGGAAATGTAACTCAACACTGATTACTGTCAGACTTTCAGAATCCTTCTTCACTTGAATTAAGATTATGATCATTTAATTTGTACAGTACAACCACCTCAAAATAGGACTTTAGCAGCTATTTTTACTTTGCAATCTTTTTGAGGTTAAATAGCCTACAGATTTAAAAGCATAAGATATAGTTTAATAGCTACAATACTATTTTTGAAATCAAATCTTGCATAGCTATGACAGGAAACACTGGCATCTAACAATGCCTTGGGGGAAAAAAAACAGTAAATCAAAAAAAATATACATATACATAAACCAAAATAGTCCTATTCTGGGTCCTCAACTACTGAAACATTGGAGTCTCGTATTTTAAATATGTATATGTGTGAAAATATTCAGATGTAACTCCCTTTGGAATTATTAACATTTTCATAAGTAACTGTAATTTAATTACACTTTTTTCAGTAACTAACAGATTACAGTTACATTTATTTTTCCAATTAAATTATGTAATTTAGTTACATTTAACTAATTACTGCCCAACACTGGTCAGGTCTGATGATAAAGGATAAAGGACTGGATTTTCAAGTGTTGGAATGGAAATGGCTGATGAGGGACAAAACAGGGACGTCCAAACGTACACCAACGAATGTCAAAAAGAGGACCAAATGCAGACGTAAGTGGTCATCCTTAAAACATCTGCCAGCGAACGTTACACAGAGGACCAAATCTGGACGTCCTCTGAATGTCCATCCACGAACGTTATAAAGAGGACATCGTTCACACGGTCGCAGTGAGATGCCACAGGTAGCCAGTGAAGATCATGCAGTAGAGGAGTAATGCAAGCAGAACACCCGGTGGAGATGAGAACTCTTGCTGCTTAGTTTTGAACATACTGTAACCTTGCAATGAGTTTTTTAGGCAGACCAAGAGCATTGCAATAATCCAGATGTGATTTGATTGATGCATGAATTAAGATTTCAGCACCTGCTAGAGTTAGAAAAGACGTGCAAAATTATGAAGATGGAAAAAAGATGAAATATGAAAGGCAAAAGATAGATATGAGTCAATTAAGACACCAAGATTATGAATAGATGAAGCAGGCTTAACATGAACCCCGTCAATTTCAAAGGACAGGTTGCTCCTTTTGTCTGAGGTAGTTGTGCCAATCATCAATATTTCGGCTTTGTTGTTATTTAGTTTAGGAAATTCAAGGACATCTAATGCTTGAAATCCCTGATGCATGCAATAAGTGAGTCAGGCAATGAGGGCCTATCAGAGCTGGTGGTTAGGTAAATTTTTATGTCATCAGCTTAGCAATGAAATTGAAGTCCATGTTTGTGTATGATGTCCCCAAGAGGATATATATAAATAAACAGAAGTGGATAAAGGACTGAATCTTGAGGAACACCCTGTGAAATTGAAGCAGTGGCAGATTTATACTCTTGTAATGTAATATTTTCTATCACTGATGTAGGAAATCAGCCAGGGTTGACCTGAACCAGTGGTACCATTATCAGAAAGGCCAGAGATGATTATTTCATGGTAGACTGTGTCAAAATCAAAGCTTAGATCAAGAAGATGTTTATTAACCCAGAATCCCTGGACAGAAGAATGTGGTTAACCACATGAAGAAGAGCAGTTTAAGAGCTATGTGATGAACAAAATCCTGACTGAAAAGGTTCAAAAGACCATTAGCATTTAAGTAAGAACTCAATTGTGAAGCCACAACTTTTTCAAGAATTTGACTTAAGAATGGTAAATATGAGATTGGCCTTTATTTGTCCAGGTCTAGATGGTCAAGAACCGGTTTAAGTATTAGGGTCATCATAGCTATTTTTAGTTCTGCTGGAGCAATGGCAGATGTTTAACTAATGTTAATCATTCAGTAGTTGGCCAACCAAAAAGAGCTTTTTACCACTGCGAGTGCTGCCACCACCGCATCTGCAAAGTGCATTTGCAGCTTTTGACAGCAGAGTGGTGCTTTAACCACAAGTTATCAAACAAGTGCATCAAAGCATATTTTGGCAAATAGCTTTGCCTCGCCAGTGTGTTAACATTTGACGGCTGAAGTCTGGGAAAATGAAAGAAAAACTCTGTAGTTAAAGGGGTGGTAAATCACAATTTCCTTTTTCTAACTTTATCTAGTGTGTAATGTTCCTGTTTGAGCATAAAGAACATCTGCAAAGTTACAACGTTCAAAGTTTAAAGCGAAGGGAGATCCATTAAGAAATCCATTTCTAAGAACTTCAGCAAATGGCCGGTAGGGACTACACGACATTCCTCCAGGGTTGCTGAGCTAGACTAAGCCCAATATTTATATAAACCTCTCCTTTTATGTAAGAATATTAAATGAGGGGGGCAAGGCCATTTTCTATCGCTGTGGAGAAGTGTTGTTCTGTTAGTAGGCTGGAGTGTTGTTGCCGCGATGCTGATGAAGCGCTGTTATTTTCATCCCGATTGCAGGTCCACTTTGTTCAGCCTTCCTAGGGATGGGAAAGTTAGGGATGGGATCAGTGGTTAAAATTTATTTTTAACACGGTCCCTCATAATTATTACCCAAATCTCGCTCTCTGTGTTGCACATTTTACGGAGTTCAATGCAGGATTCGCCCAACGGCTTGTCCTGAAAGATGGAGCAGTTCCAACTTTAAAAAAAGAAACTGTTTACAGGCCACAACCTGTATGTTTTATTTTTCGTCTATGTGTTTTCCTGTAATAGTTCATATTGCTAATTGTACATTGTAGCAAGGAAGTGAACAAATGACAATGCTGTTTGACTCTGCAAACCAGTTTGTTAAATGCTCATTCATACTTAATGTTATCTGACAAATACCTAACGTTACAAAATTGTTTTTATCTCAACAGCGAACTTGGAATTAGTGTATATTATTCTTTGATTAGAGCTTTTATGTATTGTTTACCTACATGCTTGTTTATCTACAGGCATGCTAAATAGATTTGGCTACCATAGTAAAGCCAATGTTTAGTGTTCGTTTTGGGTTAATAGTTCTTGCAACAGATATTTGGCTATAATCTTTCTAAAAATAAAACAGTAACGGTTCCGTTCAGTAGCGATCACTATAGATCCGCAGTCTATAATCACAAAAATCCATTTGAGGACTGTAGTATAATTTGTTATACAACAGCTTTTTAATATGTGTTCTGATTATGGTCTTGAACATGATATCTTATATAATCTTGATAAGAGTGCGGTTATGATTTGCAGAACTAAGGAGGATAAAAGTATAAAATTTCCAGTCCTCAAGCGGTCTATAAGAGTTTTACTGTGTCTGTGAAATTAAAATACCTTGGACATTTCATCACAGAATGCATGACAGATGATGAGGATATTGAAAGACAACGCTGTAATATGTAAATGCAGGTGAATATACTTTTACGTAAGTTTAGTTTCTGTTCAGATGAGGTGAAGGTGTCACTTTTTAAAGCATATTGTACAACACTTTATACTGCTCATCTGTGGTTCAACTATAGAACATCTAGTTTACAGAAGCTGCAGGTAGCTTATAATGATGCAATGAGAATTTTACTAAAGAGACCTAGATGTAATAGTGCAAGTCAAATGTTTGTGATTGCTAGAGTAATCGCTCTTAAAGCACTGTTACAAAATCTTATGTATATATTTATCTGCCGGCTAAATGATTCAAAAAATTACATTATTGTGGGTCTTTCAAATATAAGATTAGATTAGATTCAACTTTGTCACTGCACATTTAAGGTACAAGGCAACGAAATGCAGTAGCAAGAAGTGCAATAAGCAGTAAGTACAGAATATACAGGGTCTACAATATGTACAATAACTATACATATACAAGTATTATGGACATAATTTACAGATTTTAAATACCATCAGCATGATATACAGGTAGGTGTACTATGAACATACTATACAGATGGATTATGTAAAGTGTATGTACACTTTAGGCAGGACTATGAACATATGAACATAATTTACACTATTGCAATGGACAGTAAAGTGCATAGAAAATATTTCAGTGTGCAAATGGATTGCTCAGTGTTCCTGGATGAACAGACAGTAGTGCAAGTAATAACAAGTTACTGTTTTTTTTTCTTTTTGTAAATAAATAAAATCAGTCAGATGTAGTGATGAAGAGGGGGAGGAGTCTGTGTGTATGGTGGGGGGGGGGGGGTGTCACAGGACAGAGTTCAGTAAGGAGACAGCTGTAGGGAAAAAGCTGTTCCTGAGTCTTGTGGGCTCCTGAAGCGCCTCCCGGAGGGCAGGAGGTTAAACAGTCCATGGTCAGGGTGAGAGGAGTCCTTGAGAATGCTGCGAGCTCGACGTAGACAGCGTTTCCTCTGGATGTCCTCGATAGCAGGAAGTGGTGTCCCTGTGATGCGTTGGGGAGTTTTCACCACCCTCTGCAGTGCCTACTGAGCAGTTCCCATAGCAGACTGTGATGCAACTGGTAAGGATGCTCTTTAATTATAGTTGTTATACTGGCTCACATAGACGAGGCTCGCTGAGCCATGAGGCTGCTATTGCCACATGTTACAAAACACACATAGCAAGGATACTAGGTCGTACTAACTTAAAACCCTGAAGGATTAAACCACCCTTGCTAGACGTGAGGGCGAGGCGAGAGTATGCTATGAGCCGTTGAGACCACGTGAACCTGGGCCCCTAAGGGCCATGCTGCTACACGCGAAAAGCTAGGCAGCGATGTACACGAGGCCGCCAAAGCCACGCGAAGATGAGGTGACACAGAACAACACAACTAATTCATAGCACAAGTTATGCAATTGAACTATCGACAGATAGATAGAGCATGGCACCACCACCAGTAGTTGCATAGGAATTTACCTGAATTATTATTGCAGAGCTTGCTGAGCTTCAAGGATGATCTTTAGATCAGGTCTTATGTAAGACTCGAATGCGGAGGAAGACCATCTTCCCAGGATCTTGATAGCTGCTGTAGGAACGCCACGTTCGGCTGCTGTAGTAGCTGCTCCAATCCTAAATGAGTGTCCGGTATACAAGGAAGGGGATAGACTACAGTTTTTTAGGACAGAAACTAGATGAGATCTGAACCAGGTTTTAGAAAGAGGAGCTCCGTTAGAGAGTGAGAATAGGGGTGAGTGATCTGAGGATCTGGGGCGAATTTTAAGTAAAAAGTGAAAGTGAAGTGAGTGAAAGTGACATACAGCCAAGTATGCTGACCCATACTCGGAATTCGTGCTCTGCTTTTAACCCATCCAAAGTGCACACAGCAGTGAACACACACACACACATTGTGAACACACACCCGGAGCAGTGGGCAGCCACTATTAAGGAATCTAATCATAGATGAGAAGGGGCAAAAATGATTGCTAATTTTGGATATTTTTATTGAAACACCAGAACCAGAAGAGTCATTTTTAGAGTGTTTGAGAAAAAGTGTAAAGAAGTTAGGTGAGAAGTGTAAGTCGGAGATAGAAAGACCGTGGACAGGATCAAAACGTTTAGATGCTGAAGTGAATTCGCCTGGGCGCATAAATCCGTAGAAAGCAGTTAAGAACACTTCTAGCTGAATATTAGAGTATGTGGAAAAAAGGCCATTGCGTAGGGAAAGGATTAATCTTTGCAATAGAGGCAGAGAGAAAGGCAATCTTTTATCGGGGGAATTCGTAGAGGATTTAGCTAAGCCTTTGAGCAGTAATCAAAAATAAGAAGCAGTGAAGAGACTCTGAAAATCCGGAATAAAATATTTTGCATAAAATTGAATGCCAGCGAGCAATCTGCGAATTGAGGAAATTTTTAAATTGCTATTTTCGAAATTAAAAACAAGAAACGAGCAAACAGTGGTAACCAGTGATGTGCGGATTGATCCAAAATGAGCAGGTGCCTGCGGTCACCCGCGGTTACAAGTCATCCAAAAATATTTTTTATGATATTCGGGTCGCGGTCGGGTCGGGTCCTTTGAAATAAAGATGCCAATTAAACTTTTGTAATTTATATAGTACTATACACAATTTTGAAATATATAGGCCTACACTTTATTGGCTGAATAACTGGCGCGAATAGAGTGACAACCTGTCCCGCTTTACGTTGTACAGCAATTTTATCCTTTGTGCCACCTCACGCAAATTGAGCATCTGTCCAGCTTTTTCATTCAACTCTGCCTAATAAATACACGGATACACCCATAGGCGTAGTGTTAACTTATGTCCAATAGTTCAGAGGAGAGAAATAAAAGCGTTAGTCGATAGTCGTACATCAATCAAACTGTTGACGCGCGCGCTGCTCGGTCAGGTTAATGGCCACAAAAAAGAGAAGATGCACTTTTAATAGCGAATGGACCGCAGCATACCCTTGATTAAGACCTGTAGATGGCGAAGCAGAGAGAGCTTTTTTTCTGTGGGACATGGAGGAGAATACGACGTGAAGCGACATGGTGCATGTTGAGGAAAAAAGGCACATCATCAAGAAACATCAATTGTTTTTCAATAAACCAAATGACCCACAGACTGACAAAGTTTGGGCAGCAGAAGTGACGAGCATTTATCATGCCGTACATGACTGCAGTAACAAGTTATAGCCCCAGTCATTTTTCCAGATTCGGAAATAGCTAAGAAAAAAAGCTGTGGAAACTTTGGGTGATATTTTGGGTCAGGTAGAGTCTTAATCTTTTAGTCGGTGGGTTTAAAAAGAAATATAGGCAATATATTACAGAAAGCTTGAAATGTCTACTTTTAAACGAAATTTTTAAAACCAAAATAAATAGGCTACTCTCTTTATGTAATCCATATGAAATTTGCATTTCTCTCTGGCGTTCATGGTGAGTCCGCATCGTCAACTCCATCTTAGCAGTGACACAGAAAACACCAGATTATTACTAAACAATTAAATGTCTCCTTGCTAATTTAGACACATGCATAATCGTTACTATAACCGGTTCTTTGTGGCAAGCCTTATGTGTGCAGTCATAACGCTTATTATCCTGTAGGCTAAAGCCTATTTAAGTAATTATATTAATATAAAGGGGCGACGCATTTACTACTTTTAAAAAATGCGGGTCAGGAAGCGGGTCGGGTAAAATATTTTATTTTTATTTTTTTGCGGTCCGAGTTGCGGGCGGGTTAGTTGAAAACATCGGTCGGGTGCGGGTTGTTTATACATTGACCAACGCATCACTGGTGGTAACCAGGATCACTGGCGGTTCGGGGGGGGGGCAGTGGCCCCGTGTCACCAAGCTTGGCCCCCCTCTGGCCCCCCTAAATTTGGAATCATAAAATCACACCAAACAACTGCGCATTTGATCAGTCGCGGCGCCTTCGATAGGCTACAATGCAGCACGATGTATCACAATAATTCGACCTGATATGACAGGCGGAACAAATGCGTGTTGAACTTGGTTCCAGTCGACCGGCCCCCTTGGAGCGTAGACGGTTACACGCCAGAAGCTCAGGCCGGTGACACACTGGCTGCGTGGCGTCTCTGCTGTGTGCCAGAAGCGTCCCAGAAGCGTGGCGGATGCTTCGCGTTTTCTGTGTCTTTACACACCAGAAGCGTCTGTAGGTGACATAGAGAGAGACCGCCGACAGACCAGGCTCTTGTCTTCATGACAACAATATCAACTTTTTTTTACACACCTACGCCTACTGATAAAGGACACCGTCAACAGTATTGACGGCAAAATAGACTATGTTTGACAGGTGCAATATTTAAAAATCGATAATTATTTATTTATTTTTAAAATTACATTTATATCTGAATTTATGTCAACCTACAGCCTTTCAAATATCAAAATGTCATGAATTAATATGTATTTGTGTACAAAATGACATATAAACATATTTTCCAATTATATTTTGCCTGGAAACGCTTCCAACACGCGCGCGTGTCGCGGTAAAAATAGGCGTCGGTTCTATTTCTAGCATGCACGCGTTTTCCGCGTGAGACGCACATCTCACGCAGGCAGTCTGCAAGCTCTAACCTGTTAACATGGGAGCCGAATTAAAAACTGACATGCCACGCGGCTGAGACGCTTGCGCCTAGGGTGACCACCCGTCCCGCGTAGCGCGTGCGCGCACAGCGTTTGAAGCCCAATTCAAGCGTCCCACAAATTGAGACTGTGTCACGCATAATCAATGCTTTCTCAAAAAAAGTTGGTCGCTCATCTATATCTGGAGTCATCAACCGGTCGATCGCGGTCGACAAGTCGATCTTGGAAGCATTTTTCAAAATCTGAGAAAAAAAGGTGCGAGCCTCTGGTGCGAGTTGGGAGTTGCAAGCCTCCGCTGACTGCGCGCGCACCTCCCAAAACAGACGAGACATTTATACTTGACGCAACTGTTTTAGACTAAAAACCAGACAATACAACTGATTTAGATGTGGGTGCCGGTGTGATGAAATGTACTAATATCCGTCTGCTCAGGCATGATTGTTTTAGGCCTGTAATTGATTGATTATTGAGGTAATAGGGATGGCACGGTTCGCTGTAAAACAAAACAAACCGTTTCTGTTGATGCATGCGCATTCTGGCTTCCCAAACATTACAAAACATGAGAGAAAAAAAAAACCCTGGACTAATCATTCACTCTTGTTCAACGCGAATGCTGTACATGAGCAGTAATTTATTCTTAAAGTGAATAAATTGTAATGAAAAATAAATAAAATGTAATAGCTAAAGTAAATCGTAAGTGGAACTGCATTTGTCGATTCTGTCATAAGCATACAGTACATCAGCAATTACGCATGTTTAGGGGAATAGGGCATTATTAATATATCATGTAAGGTGGTATGTGCTAGAAATGGGTAAACCACTATCAGTGAGTCTGTACATGGGGTGGGGGCACCACCGCGCAAGGCAGTGTCCCACATTGTCCCTCAGAAACATACCCCTTGTCCCCCCTTGGGCTTATTAGCAGGTGGTCACCCTACTTGCGCCACGCATCCAGTGTTGTCGCCGGCCTCACTGACTGACTGTTGCACGCCGCGGCCGGGAAAATGGGAATACACGTCTACAGAACCGGAGTCATACAACAAGAATTACCGCTGAGATTTAAGGTAAGCTAGTATCTTTTGTGTAACTGTTATAAAGTAAGACTTCTGGTCAGGTAATGTTGTTGACTGCTTTATTCTGAGCTTACACCGTTCACAGCAACCCTTCTTTTACTCAAACACTGAGCGTATTTTCCAGATTGAAACGTATCATGTATGTCACTCTGCCTTCTCTCTTAATTATTTTACAATAGTAATAACACACTGTCAGTAACGTTTTTTTTATCGTCAGTAATGGTAACGGCGTTGTAAAGATGGAAAGAGGAATTTGTTAGAATCCGAAGTGAACATGTTCATGCAATAAAGACTTTGACTGCAACTGGAATACTTTGTGTTATTGTATTATTATGTATTATTTTTTTGAATACTTGAACACTTTTGTCAGTGTTGATGAGTCCCTCTGATAACAACTTTGCCCCCCCCCCCCCCCCCCCCCCCAGTAAAATTGGTCTAGAACCGCCACTGACCAGGATAGGGAATAAAGGAATCTGAAAGGAAAAGCAAAACATTAAGAAAGAAGACCAAGCGGAAGTGTAAGCTTTGAAAGTTGAAGGAGCAACTCCTTTAAAAATGTAATGTCTAGCTGATCTTTGCAAAATTGAGGTGACCGAGCAGAGAGAGCATATCTCGTTTGGAGACGCAGCGTAGAGAGGAAAAAGATTCCAGAAACGACCTGATCCTTAGGAGTTTCTCTTGTGGAAGGGAAGCTTGCAATTTGACTGTGTCAAGAGAAATGCCTAATAATTCTAACAAGGCAGAAGGGCCCAATGTTTTTTCAAAATTTGTTTAAGAATGCTAAGGATGGGAGATTGTTAAGATGGAAAGTCAACAAGCAAAAAATCATCTAGTAAATGCAAAATGAAAGGAAGCTTACAGACGTTCAGCAGAATCCAACACAGAGCTTCGGAGAGACTGTTGAAAATATGTGGACTACTTCTACAACTGAAAATGAGCCTCACAGCAAAGTAGAATTTTGAATTCCATTTAATCCTCTGGAGTCTAAGGGTATTTTTGGGGCCTGGAGAAGTTTTGTCATGCCCTGACATTTTTGCTTTTTTCAGTTTCTTATAAATATCTAAATGGGTAAAGACTAATCTCACTGTAATTAGCACAAACTGGGCTATAATAATATGTGAAATGCATGTATGTCATGATTGTGTTTTTGAGAAAATTATTAAAATTATAAAAGCATTATTTTTACATTTGTTACAGTTATCTATTTGTTACATTTATATTATTTACATCAAGCTTTTGAATGGTATAGTATTGTATATTGTTATTGAAACTTCATAATGTTTAACTTGATTATATATTTAGTCAGGCATTATAGTTTGGAAAAAGTATTTGGAAAAAGTCTTAACTAGTAAAATGTTTACACGTTATGTGAAATCTAGTATAAGTATATAAATAAAAAAGAGACTTACTCATGTTTATGATCTCTGCTGAATAAAGTGCTTCATTCTTTTTTTTCCTGAGGAAATCCATTTCTCAAATCCTCAACCACATCACATCTTTGGGGTGATTTATGTCTTATTCCTCTCATCGCAAAGCAAACAGTAAAATAAAAACTTGAAGAACAGGCTCGCTGCTTTTTCTCCTATGTGGGCGTATTCAAGCCGCGCGCTTCAGTTTGAATCTGAATAGCGCGTTCAGTGCAGGTGCGTGGTCACATTAGATATAATGAAGGGAGACATGAAAAACAGACATCGCGTTGTTTTCATATGGATTACTCTATCACACAATATCTGTTTTCGGCGGCACTTGTTTAGTTTAAAAGTAGACATGTCAAGCTTTCTATAGATATCTCACTCATGTATTTTCGTTGAGTATTCACGGAGTTACAGTTCATTTTAATGATGTGTTTGTAAAAGAAGATCAGCGCAGACAAAGGCTGCAGACAGCACACCTTGTTTGTTATCTTTATTTTATAAGTGCACAAAGTTTTGTTGTTATTATGTCTGTATCCAAAAAAAAGTAGACCCTTTACAGATTCGATTGATGTATTGCTCTTAACTGTACGATTAAAACTGAAAGTGTAATTTAAGTTCTTTTCGGGGTTATCAGGAGAAAATGACTCAAAACGCGTATCCGCGTTAATCGACTCCAGAGGGTCAACTCCAAAATACGGCCAGTCAGAGAATCAGAATCAGAATGAGCTTTATTGCCAGGTATGTTCACACATACGAGGAATTTGTTTTCGTGACAGAAGCTCCGCAATGCAACATAACAGCGACAGAACAAAAAACACAATAAGGAAAATAAAATACAAATAGGTGGGTAAGGATTGACAATATACAAATTGACAATGTATGGCAGGTATATTAAAATTAGCATTTATGTATGTACATGTATATTATGTGGAAAAATTTTAACTGTACGCTAAGTATGTGTGTTGGATAAATAAGTGTATGTGTATATATAATATAAATATAAGTATTGTAGTGTGTTCCATGTATGTACATGTATATTATGTGCAAAAGATTTACGTGTACGCCAAGTATGTGTGTTGGATAAAAAGTGTAGTGTATATAAAATAAATAGTGTAGTGTGTCCCACAGTTATTATCAGCTGTTCATAAGATGGATTGCCTGAGGGAAGAAACTGTTCCTGTGTCTGGTCGTTCTGGTGCTCAGTGCTCTGTAGCGTCGACCAGATGGCAACAGTTCAAAGAGGGAGTGTGCTGGATGTGAGGGGTCCAGAGTGATTTTAACAGCCCTTTTGCTCACTCTGGGTAAGTACAGTTCTTGAATAGAAGGGAGGGTTGAACCGATGATTCGCTCAGCAGTCCGGACTACCCTCTGTAGTCTTCTGAGGTCAGATTTAGAAGCTGTGCTGAACCAGACAGTTACTGAAGTGCAGAGGATGGATTCGATGATGGTGGAGTAGAACTGTTTCAGCAGATCCTGTGGCAGGTTAAACTTCCTCAGCTGGCGAAGGAAGTACAACCTCTGCTGGGCCTTTTTCACAATGGAGTCAATGTGAATGTCCCACTTCAGGTCCTGAGAGATAGTGGTGCCCAGGAACCTGAATGACTCCACTGCAGTCACAGTGCTGTTCATGATGGTGAGTGGGGGGAGTGCAGGGGGGTTTCTCCTGAAGTCCACGATCATCTCCACTGTTTTGAGCGTGTTAAGCTCCAGGTTGTTGAGAGTGCACCAGACAGCCAGCTCTTTAACCTCCTGCCTGTAAGCAGACTCGTCACTGTCCTGAATGAGGCCGATGAGTGTGGTGTCATCTGCAAACTTCAGGAGCTTGACAGAGGGGTCCTTAGATGTGTAGTCATTAGTGTACAGGGAGAAGAGCAGTAGGGAGAGAACGCAGCCCTGGGGAGCTCCGGTGCTGATTGTAGAGGGGTGAATTGGCATAGTTTTAAAAGTGTCTGTAATTTCAGCTTTGGCTAACCAGGTGCCTTGACCAGCTAATTTGATTAACTGGATGGCGTTATCCACCATAGTGTAATAAAGAGAAAAGTGTGTTAAAGGAATGCATTCATTAACGCTAGCTATTTTGGAGGAATGTGAAGACATGTCGAAGATTAGACGTTTTTTACCGGAATATTTGCGAGTTGCGATGCCGATGGAACTCATCCGAAAAGGAGAAAAAGGAGGAGAAGTGAAGTGGCCGATAACATATCCTTTATTAACCTCTTTGTCTAGAAGAACTGAAACCACATCAGGTTCGTGTCTAGAAGATTGCAAATTTTTTGCAACAAAAGAGGCAGAAAGATGAGAAAGGATACCCACCTGAAACCCTTAGGACAAACCGGTGATTAAAAAATCAACAAATAACAGATCGAGTTGAGAAGAGAGGTTGCTTGAAAGATTAGGAATATTAATAGTAGTACAGTAGATGGGTGTTTATTCAAAAAAAATTCCAAATTGGGGCTTTCACACGGGGTGCAGGTTTGTACCGGCATGGACAAACAGATTTCGGGTGTGGATCCTTGCAAACACTACAAATATGAGCAAATTTGCAATTAGGAAAAGAACAAACGGCCTCATTAAATTGAATGCAAAGAGTTAAGCTACTGAATTCAGCCGCAGTTGAGCGACCTCTGGAGTTTGAAGAAAGTCTTACATTTTCAAGACCGTGGGCAGCGGCTGGATCATTGCTAGCGAAAGCTCAAGGGCAAAATGAAGCCTTCTGACCGTGAGCGCTGAAAATGGCGCAAGCTAAGCTTTTTTGGCCTCCGAAATAGCGGATGACCAGTTCGGTGTCGGTAACTGGCCAGTGTAGTCTTGAATTAAAAAGTGAGATACAGGAGGCAGATTTGGCTGAAAAGGACTTGTGGTACTCATAACATAGAGTTCCCCCGTATCTTTGACTGAAGTCCGCCATCATAGTTAGATAAAGATATAGCTCTTCCCTTCTCTCAGGGTAAGTTTGACACAGAATGTCTCTGTAAATACTGAATGCCATGGACAATTCGCCAAACGAGAGATTACGTTGTAAACGAGGGTCGGTAGTTTTTATAAGTACTGCCACGTCACCACAGTCTACCATTTTCCTATCGGCAGCAGGCGAAGGAAGCAGTAAGGTAGCAAGATTAATGTCCTTACCTTGGATGATATTGTTGCTTAGATGGTTAGAGACTGTTGCAGCGGCTGGTGGAACAAAACGCCTACCGAACGCTTGAGCTGGAGCTGCTGTGGAGAGGTTAAAATTTGAGGAAGCCGGTGGAGCGGAGACATTTTGAAAAGGTGTCTGGATAGAAAGCTGAGAAGGTGGCAAGGTAGCTGGAGTCGAGGGCATGCGCTGGTCGTTACAAAATCCAAGAGGAGGAGGACGAGACTGTGAAATAGCTGAGGAGTGTATTGCAGGATCTGCACTGGAGTGGGAACTGGCAAAAGAATGTTCGAGGTTAGTCATTTTGGATTGTAGGACTTTGACTGTTTTAGAGAGACTTTGAACAGCAGAGAGGAGCTGGAAATTCATCTCAGTGGATTCAATGATTTGAGGTGAAGATGGTGCCCTGGCAGGTTGTGATGTTCTTTTTGCAGGATTGGGTGAAGGAGATTTAGCCATTATTTTCCTTCCGGTCTGTATTGTCGATGTCGATGCTTTTGGAGAAAGTTCTCGGAGATGCCGGCATACCAATTAGCCAAGGTCTCTCAAGAGAAGATCTACTTTCTCTCGCCCATAAGATGGTGGGTAATCCTCCTTATTTTTACCCATATGACTCCAAAAGCATCGACATCAACTTTAAACATACTTTCCGGCACTGTATGCGTGAACTTCCGAGAGCGGTAATAGGAGATGGCAGGAGGATTTCGTCGTCAGGATCAGAATAATCGCAATTATTGTGCGAGTCTTGAGACATGTTCAGTTGGCAACAGAACACGAGCAACTGAGTGAAACTTTCAGCATCTGTAAACTCATACAAGTGTAAGCACAGGTCCTTTATACTTCTATTATTAGAACATGATTGGACAATTGACAAAGGTAAAAAGTGACGCTAACAATTGAGTCTTCCCGGCAGAACTTATGCTAAAGCTTTCATTTCTAAAGAATGCTTTCAGCACCTTGTTGAATCAATGCCACATTAAATTAAGGCAGTTCTGAAGGCGAAAGGGGGTCAAACACAGTATTAGTATGGTGTTCCTAATAATCCTTTAGGTGAGTATATATAAATAATGTAAATAACTTTATTTACATTATTTATACTTTATTAATCTGATGCAAAAATGCTACTTTACTACTAAATTACATAAATTACTACTACAACTTTAAATTAGTTTTCTAATGTACTGCATTTATTGAAGTGTATAACTGATTTCCACACCACTTAATTAATTAATTAATTTATAGTTGTTAAAAGTACCTTATTTATATTTATTAGTTTGAGAATGCATATTTATTTATTGTTGAATTATATCAGAGTATTGTTGAATGATATCAGGGTAAATTGTACAATTTATATATAAATATTTCCTTACTGTATTTACTATAAAAGACCTAGCTTTGTTTAAAAACCAGTTATTTGTATATTGTATTGTATATTGTAATAAAAGTTAAGAAGTGAATATTTTTGTTATGTGTTATGTTTTCAGCTTCTGTACTCTCCTATACCCTTAAAACCATTCCGCAGAATTCCACAAATTTTTCAAAAAACAAAAGGTACAGAAACCGCCAAAAAATCAGCAGATTCCGTCTGGCCCTAGCCATTACTCACCGTGATTGATGAAAGATTCTTACCACAGTGGTCTGGTGAACTTGTGAAAAAACAGAGTGAGAGAGAAAAGAAGCGAACGACCAAATAAATCAGATTAGATTGATAGATAATATCAGAATTATGGTGGGAATTAAGTTATATTTTATCACTTTAAACAACAGAATGATAGTAAGATAGAAATTCTACAGAAAGACAAAGCTACACAGAGCTACAATCACAAACCACCAGCACGGCAAGCGGGAAGCAAGAAAAACATTGTCCAAAAGCGACATCAGCTCATCTTAAAACGACCAGGTGGTGGCGCTTGAGAATACTTTGGTGGCACAGCATTTGATTTGGAATATCCATGGCAGCAACGTATTACTAGTATCAAATTTTTACGGATTTTATCAAATATATATATAAATAAATATATATAAAGCAGTAACCAGTAATACTGACTTCTTCATTGTTGTATGCAGTCACTGTACAAGTAGGATTGTTGGTCGGTATTTGTCCCGTCCCTCCTCCATTGATTGGATGGCTGGGTAAATAGTGACAGTTACAAGCGCTGCGTTTTACTACAAAAAAATCTGTTCTGCTCGTGTTTCATGAATGATTCCTATTGATTGTAGAGTGATTTTTAATTCTAATATTTAAAAGTCAATAACAATAAAAACTTAATATTACTGCTCTACACTGTCTCTTTTTATTTTTCACCTTTTTGTCTATTTGATCAACTCCATATGTTTAGTCCTTTATCTGTGTCCCATTTTCCCTGTTGATTATATGATAATGAGTGACTCTCATTTTAAGAATGAAATGGGAACAACAATAACATTTTATTGGCATATTTTCAGAAAATGTGATCAGTTACAAGTACAAATCCATTGACCAGCATTATGCAGATTAGTAGCAAAACATTTTACAATACACGTGTGAAAAATGGAGATTCATTTAATGGATTATGAAGAATTATGTGATTATAAAATCAGTACACATTTTTAATGATTTCAGTGTTTTTATAACTTTTAATCAGAGAGGAGCTTGAAGCATGTTCCTGTTCTACACTACAGAGCAATACTGAAGAGAAGCTAAACATTTGTTTTTAGATTTTATATATGTATATATTTGTGTGTTTTTATTTTTATTTTTTGAATCGCAACCCAACACCATTATTATGTTTGGATTTCAATTCATGTTTTGTGGAATAACCCTGTAGTATTCTGATTTTCTAAATGCTTAAACCCAAACTTAAATTACTACATCAAAACACTAGATTTGTTTTAATAGAACACAATATTTCTAGATACTTCTACTGATTTTGAATTTTAAATGCTTATTTTATCATCCTAAAAATAAATGCTTAAAATTATCAAAATTATCTACCAATATTACAAGATATCTTTACTTGCTAAAACTATTTTTCATTCATTTATTTATTGCAATCAATGCAATTTCAGTGCACCATCATATTTATCATTAAGGCACTGAAAGGAAATTGTGTTCACTAACACTAGGCATTTTTACTGTAACCCCTGCAGAACCTGGCTGTACTCTGCAGTGTTAGTGTCCTCGTGCTGGTCCTGAGTCACCCACTCGTCCAGACGCTCACACTGGTTCTGATCCAGGATTCCCATGCGGCTGTACTCTGACACCAGGTTTCTGTATCCTGCTTTGTAGTAGCCTCGGATACCTTCATCGGACAAAACGTGGCACTGAGAGGGAATGCTTTCACCTGGAATTACACACAAGCGTATTGTTTAGTGCAGCAACACAGCAGCTCTTTTACTCTTAGACTATCAGTTCTGTCACGCATGCTTTATATTTCATATCTTGTGTATATTGCTCAAAGAACAGCACAATTTTTAGATTTTTCTAATTTGTCAAAGATTACATTTTCACCATAAAAGCGATTACAGAACGATTTTTTTATTAAAATGATCAACAGGAGCATGGTGAAACAACCATAATATTCCAGTAACTGCTGCATTACCGTGTCTACCATAAACACCCTGACAATCACAGTATCTGTATCCGGAGGGTAGATCATGCATGTGTTTCGCAGGATGAGTTTCTTACCTAGAGCTTCTCTCAGCTTTTGTGAGGTGAGCGGGTGATGCAGAATCATGCAGCGTTTCAGCAGAAGCTCCACGTCTCCAATAACTATGGTGTCTGCTAAAAGTTTCCTGAAAAAAAAAAAATGTTAAAAGCAGATTTAGCCTTTTTTTATATATATAAAATAAACACTCCTTTACATGTGTAATGCTGTACTTATAATGTGCAATGTTTAGTATTACTGCAAATTCCTGTAATTTTAATTGGAATTCTGTATAGTTGTCTTGCATGAGAATTTCGCACATAACCATTAACACAATGGATATGAATGTTACCTGGCCGTCTTTGAGAGGCTGCTTGGACCCGTAGTCAGAGCTCGTCTGTGATCTTGTCCCAGAACCTCCATGGCAATCAGGTTCCATCCATTACTGTCCGTCTTCATGCTGCTGATTAGGTTATAAAGCGGCAGGTTTTTATTTTTCAGCTCGCTCACTGAGTCTGGTTTATCTATGACAGACTCAGCAATTCTGATGGAGTCCTTTGGTGGAATGTGGCTTGTGTTAAGTGTTCCTGTGGTGTTCTTACTGGACCCCCGAGCACTTACAACACTGCGCAGAGAGAATGAGAATTTAAAATAATTAAATTACCATGACATTTACTTATTTTAACTAGTAAGCTAATTTAGAGCAAAGTTTAGTATTTTTAGCTTCCTCTAGCTTCTTTTGTTGTATGGAATCAAATAAATGGACACATGACACTCCTGGTTATGCATCATTCTTATCTTTTGGCTTATCAGGTGAATCCTCTTTCTTTCATGGATCTCCATACACAGTGGTGTTGTGTTGTGTCTAAATAACAGAAATCACCTTCAGCAATCAGATTCTTTACCTTTTATATTCACCAACAAATCCAAGATGGTACATTTTGATGAAGGTTCGTTCGCCACATCTGATGGATTTAACACTCTGTAAGTAGTTCTGCAGTAAAACGTCAGTCTTTTTTACACTGCTTCCAGTTATGCTGTATTTACTGGGGTTTTTGTGACAGAAGTCGTATCCTCTCTGGAGAATCAGCAGGGGTGTGTACGACTCAAAGTTTGTCTGGATCTAGTGAGAAAGTCTAAGATTAAACATAATCCACATCATCTCATCACATGTGCAGATGACTGAGTAACACTGTACACTGATTGGCCAGGAATTTTATTTTTATCCATCCATTTTCTGTACCACTTACTCTACACAAGCCTGTAGCCTATACCAGGACATTTGGGTTACAAGGCAGGGTGCAGGACACAATCACATATATATGTTACACACTATGGATAATTTAGAGACGCCAATCAACCTGCATCGCATGTCTGTAGACTGTGAAAGGAAACCAGAGTACCCAGAGGACACCCTAAGACTTGGGGAGAGCATGTTAACTTGGCAGAATCCAACCCTCAATCCCAGAGGTGTGAGGCAAATGTGCTCCTCAAAAAGTCCACCTCAAAAATGTTTACAACTTAATCCCCTTGGAGATTCTAGTAACGATGTGATACACTGCAGAAATACTTTGTGTTCAAGTGATTATATGGGTCCAATCTACAGAGTGAAGCAACTGCAGTGAATAAGATAAATAACTGATTAAATGTGTGATGCTGTTAAAAAGCAGAATCACGTGGGCGCTGTGCCGACATATAGCCCTTTTGCGCTATGGGCATCCCAGGTTTGAGCCCCTGCTCGTGGACCTTTCTCGATCCTGATCCAGTGATTTCAGTACATCAGTAAATATGAGCAGATCTAGAACTAAAATCTGGCACTCGGGAGGGGCACAGGGTTACATGAAGAAATCAGAGCCATAAACTAAGTTTACTGACCTCATTTTTCACTTTCTTGCGTAGCATCAAAGCTTCCATCTTTAGGTCCTTTGTCTCGCTGCCAGTTGCTTGTGCTACAGCATGATAAAGAGCGTTCTGATGATCCGAGTTAACGCTGACTATTCTGCCATCATCTTGTACAATGTCAAAACGGCCACTGTACAGCTGTGTATCAGCTCTGTTTGTAAAATGAAAAGTAATTACATTCAGTACTCAAAGTTCATAAGCATTAACACTGAAACAGTTCTTTTATATGTGAGCTATATAACGCTCTAGTGAAAAGTCTTACTGTGATGGATGTGTGGTTTTTGCAGGCTTGGTTAATGTCAATTTTATATCGCCTGCTGATTTGTTGGTTCCTGGGTAACGTTCCACAGTGAGCTGTTTTCCATTTTCATCAACGGCAGTGAGTTCAATTCCTTTTCCACCGAGCAGGTTGCTTTTTGTGAGCACATACACATCGAGGGCTGTAGTAGGATGATCAGCTTTGCACATATCTTCTGTATACTGCTTTAGCTCTGTTTTTTCCTCATCTGACAGCTGTTCCACTTCCTTGTGGCTCACAGATCTCTTGTTGTGTTTTTCCCTCTGGTCATCAAAGAAGCGCTGAGTTTTTTGTCTGTGCATGACGTGGTCCAGCGCCATTCCTGCAGCACTGTTCAAGTGACTCTTAAATTTGCTGTTCTTTAAAGAATTTATATGTTCAGAACAAGAACTGATGAATTGTTCAGACACCTTCTGGGTGATAGTCTGGAGAGTTTCACATTTAAGGCGCAGTACATCGTGTAAATTGTGTCGTCCATCTTGGTCATATTTTGTCGTTTCATTCTGAAGCTCACTGATGTTCTCCAATAATTCAGGAACAAATTTCTGTTGTATTATCTCTTTTGTTGGTATGGCACCCATTATTTGAGTGAAACCTGCTGAGTACTCAGCTACTTTCAGAACCAGCTTTGCCATTTCATATA
This sequence comes from Carassius carassius, assembly GCF_963082965.1. NCBI lineage: Eukaryota > Metazoa > Chordata > Actinopteri > Cypriniformes > Cyprinidae > Carassius > Carassius carassius. The sequence continues at coordinate 29,872,730 of NC_081780.1, forward strand.
CTCCTGACAGTTTGGCTTTATTCATAAGCTCTTCTGCTTTTTCCCACACTTCAGAGAGTTTACTGATAACATCCTGTGCTGTGGTACAGTCCAGTATGAGGTCAGGAATTACATCTTCACAGAGCATGCCAACTGATTTTTTAACTTGCTTCTCATAATTCTGGTCAATCTTGAAATCCTCTATTGTCAATGCAGCTTTCGGAATGCCTGAGCTGATAAACTCCACAAGAGTCTGATCGAGTTCACTGCTCTGCTTCACTGATGAAATAACAACATTCTCAAAGCTGCTTTGTAAAATCGTCTTAAAGAATTCCTGAAGGGCTGCATCCATTGCGTAGTTCATGGCAGTGAGCACAGACTGTTTCCCGATTTCCTGAACTACATATTTAGTCGCAAATTTTAAGTTCTGTTTGATCACTGTAGAAGATGTCATGTTTTTCATCGCAGACTTAAAAGATTCCTTACTGACGGATGATAAACCAGACTGAACACCTCCTTTGAATGAAGTAAACATTGCCTTTCCTGATTTGATGAATTCAGATGCAACAGAAGAAAAAGACTTTGTACCATTGAGGAGACTTTTTGTCACTTTAAACACTGAGGAAACTGCTTTCTTGATGTTGCTAAAGCCAGCCGTTATCAAAGAAAGCCCAATGCTGATACTCTTAGATATAGCCCATGACGCCCAATCGAATGTGCCCTTTATCATCCCCTCTACTCCACTGATCATGTCGTTCACTCCTTCTGAAATCAGGCCCAATCCAAACTGGCTGGCTGTTCCAAGTGTCAGCGCACAAACAAGAAACCCAGCGAGAACCTGTACCATGCCAAGAATAAAACATATACAAGCATCTATGCAAAACTTGGGCTTCTTTTGCACCTCAAAAACAACACCGAGGCCATAGTCGTATAAGGATCTCAGTTCATTAGTGATGATGAAGTTCTTTTCTCCAGACAGCATGTAGACTGAACACTCCTCTGTAATGGCGTCATCTTTTTCCAGCTCTTTAAGTTTAATCAATGCATTATCAATGTATGTCATCCAAGACTTAAAGATGTTCATTCTGGCCTCCATTTGACTCTGAAAGTTGTTGCTCTCTGTGCTCTGATCTTTGTTTCCAGTGACTGATAAGTTACATGAGACCATTGTGTTTGAGACTTCTAAGATGTAGAGGTCAATGGATTTCTTTGCGTCTTCGAGCAGGTTCATAGCATCTGCTTTATAGTTCCCTTTACCGAGGTTAATGGTGATGTACGCCTGGTTATACAGTGCCACAGCCCTGTAGTGTGGGTCAGAGTTTGCAACTTTTTGCCAACCGGATTTAGCTCCATAATCATTTTTGGATTTTTCACGGCAGTGTAGATTAGTTCTAACAATTGCCTGTTTGACGTGATCGTAGAAATTATCACATTCTCCTCGCAGCAGCTTTCCACTTGTTTCATTTATTGTCCTGATAAGGTCTGCTTCAAGTTGTCCAAAGTCGTCATGCCTATTGATGTGATCCTCATGAAGGGTTAACCACAAGGCCCAAGATTCTTTCAGTGCATTGATGGCAGGCTGATAATCAAACTTAGGCTGATGATGTTTAAAACAATCAGGAATATCATTGAGCTGCATTCGCATGGGGTCTTGTTTTTCTTTCTCTGAGTAATGCCCTTCAAATTCCGTCACCAATTTACAAAACCTGGAGAATAGATTTTCCTTTAAGTTTATCTCAACCAGCTCATCATTTTCCATGTCTTGGATTCGTTTAATTTCATAATCCTCTCTTAGCTGGCGCATGATTTCTACAGACTGACCTTGGTAAGCGGGTGCGAGATGATCACAGTTCAAAACCATCTGGACCATCCCAGGATTGCCTTTTCGAGATGTACGACCAAATATTTGTTTCTCGACTCTTCGGTTGTGTGGAAAATGAGTAAGAAGAACAAAAAGACCACCACACTTATTCACACTTTCATCAACCTTTATGTCTGTCCCCCGTCCTCCCAGATTTGTAGCAATGATGATTCTGCCTGCACAGAATTTCTCTCTTTCAATGTTGTGCTTCTCACTGATTGTGTACAGAGTAATCTGTTCTGCCTTAAATCTGCCTTCATCTTGTATTTTCTTGTATAGCTCATCTGCTGTTTTAACATCTTCACAAATTACCAAGACAACTTGTCCTCTCTCTGCTACTTTCCATGACGTTTCACAAATAGTCTGGATCCATTGGTGATTTCCACCTTTCACCTGGATGACTGGAAGCTCCACCACCCTTTTATGACGATGTGCAGGTACAATGTAGCTTCTTGCTTCATAATGTCTTGCCAGAAATTCCTGATCTGCTTTTCCTCCTAATGTACCAGAAACACCAAATATACCTCTCCCACTGAGGTACCTTTTGAAATAATGGAAATTTGACAGGTAATTTGTCACATTGGATAATGGTGAAATTGCAAGTTGGTGCTTGAACTCTAAAAATTGTTGCAGACCATTACCCCACTTCTTGTTTTTCTCCAGCACACCACTTGCTTTGAAGTCCACTGGAATTACTGCATTATACTTGTCTCTGTCTTGACTATTGGCGATGTCTCTTTCAGCAGCTGGCGAGGTGTCGATCATGTATTCTCTGCCACGGGTCATCTCAACAGCCTTCAGTGCATTCTCGACAAACACTGGTAACTGATTCTCAATATAGCTTTTCAAGAAAACAGGGATGACAATGAAGTTGTTGGATTCTTTGGCTGTCTGGAGATTATCTGAGTACTTGATAGATGACTTTATTGTGCTTACAGTTGCATCAATGAGTGATTTCTCAGACATGATTTCACATGCCAGTCCTCCTTCCAGCAGGAGCATTTCAACTTTAAGGTCACCTTGTTTTTCCTGAGAGTCAAAACATTTGGCTTTCTTGTTCTCTAAGTAATAGCGCTTAAATACTACACTGTTTTCCAAGACCTCCTCAAATATACCCAAGAGATCATACTGTTGTGAAACTCCCAGTTTTTTCATGACTTCAGATAATGCTTTAGACATTCTGTCCTCATTCCCATCAGCTTTATTTCCTTTCTTACTCTCGGCTTGATGTATCATTTCAATATCTTCGTGGGTGTAGAATCCCAAAGTCACTCCGGGCAACAAGATCTCATTTGCAGAAAACATGTCTGATGTTTCCAGTCCCATAACGGCTGCCGTTGTGGCTTTATGAAAGTATTGTATTCTTGTGGCCCATTTTACCTCTCCTGTTTCAAGCATTTCAATTGGTTGGCAACTAGATATCATGGCCCATATGTTGGAAAGTACTTGCTCCACATGCCTGAGTCCACTAGATTCATGGGACAAGAATGTTACTTGAACTCCATTGTCCAGGGTCATATAGTCCACTTCGTCCACTATTACAAGCTCAAACTGCCTTGTATCGCGAGTAGTCCTCTTCTCAAATTCCTGTTTTAGTGTGTCAGCTGCAAAGGCTCCCACTGTGCCGTATACTATTTGCTGCTGGTAAGCATCTTTAAGACATTCTTCTTGTTTCTCTGGTGAATAGTCATTTGAGTAATGTGGTGGTACTACAGATGAGGTGACTTGGTCTCGTCGGGCAAGAACTGGAGAGCTCGTCACAATGTCCACTTTTATTCCACGAATAGCCAGAATTGTTGCAAACATGGCTAAGATACAGGACTTGCCCTCACCTGTGCCAATCTCTAGGAGACATCCTTTATTTTCTGTCAGAAGAAGCAAAAGCAATGATGCGAGTTGTGTAAGTCTTGGAAAATATCCTTCAATTTTCACATTGTCTGCTGTGATGATTGTTGAGCAGTCTTGCACTGCTATTGACATCCCAATCAATATGTTTTTCAAAAGGCTTATATCTAGGTTTGTAAAATTAAGAGATCTTATGTTTCCTTTCAATTCAGCAATTTGTTCTTTGGTAAGGTCCACCAATTGATATTTTGGGAGTTCCAACTCCATGTATCTGAGCACATCATTCAAAGGCACCAAGACTTTCTCTGGGCAGATTGCTTCATGAAGTTCCTTCACAATTGTATCAGCATCTTTTTCCTTGTCGTTTTTTATTTGTTCTTGAAGAAAGTTTAAAGGGTTTTCATCCATAAGAGCAGAGAGAACGGGGATGCAGTCCAGGTGGTAGGTTTGTGCTGTGTGGAGAACTAAATCGAGTTGATGGCATTTAATTGTTGGACTTCTGCTAAGTAAGAGCATTATTTCTGTTGGTGTCCAGATTCTGTTGAACAACATTTGACCCAAAATGTCCCTACTTTGGGGTGAAAGCTCTGAGATCGTGTCAAGTACATTTAATAAAATGTGTTCGGCCAAAGTTGGACTTGTGAAATGAAGCTGCTCCAACAAACCCAAGAAAAAGTGGTACTTCTCCCAACCAAGCGGCTGATCTTCATCATCTTTAGCATCTTCAGTGCTAGCGTGCATGATGAACTGTAGAGATGCCTCAAGAACTGTGAGCTTCTCTGTAAGAGACAGTTCATCATATCTTACAGCTTGATCAAAGGCAAATTGAGACCATACTGCAAGGTTGTTTTCTCTACAATATTGAACTGCAAGTTCATTCTGGAGTATCTTAATCCTGCTCCAAATCTGGTGCTGCTGTATTTCTTTATCTTCTGTGATCTGGTACTTTAATAAAAGGTTGTTGAATTTTTCTTCGATATCAATAACCTACATAAATAAATGTGAAAAAAATGATCGGGTCTCAGTAAAAAGTGCTACTTTATCACATGCTGTATTATACAGTAATGAAATGTAATCTGAATTGAAAGTCATACCTCGTTCCACTCAATCGCAGCAGCATCATCTTCTATTTGCTGTTGGAGAACTTGTGTGCGTTCATGATGTTTCTCATGACCTCTGAAGCTCTGTTTTTCACGAAGCCGCTCAGTTGCTCGAGAAAGCTTGCGTCTGGACAGTTCACTCTCTCTGTCCAGCTCCTGTTGAATCCTTTGCTCACGTTCCAAACGTTCCAGACGCCTTTTCTCCTCTTCTTGCTGTCTCCGTTTGTTCTCTTCTTCAATTTGTCCTGTTTGAAAACAGGATTAGAAACAACTTATTGATTACACTTTATAATTTTGTGTTATTTAATTTACCCAGACAACATTAACCACTATCACTAAGCGCTAGCCATGTGTTGCTGTCTGAGCTGTATATTAGAGATATCTGTTTCATTTGTATTGACTGCATATTACAAAAGACTGTATCCAAAAGGCTTTACATTTTTATCTCTACTAAATATTTTTTTTTATCTCTGCCATTTATCTCTTCTGCTATTATTGATTTTGGGAGCTCAGGCAGCTCGTGTCTCACTCTTTCTCTTGGACATTTCTAGGAATCGGTTACCAGCTGAAGTACCTACTTATTAACGATATTACAGGTAGCTGACAAAAAAACTGATACTTAGAACTGGCTGCAGCAGAGTCTTTCAGTGATGGCTCAGTGGTTGGAAATGCAACATAGAAGGCCTTACAAATATACATGGGAAGAGAGACACTGGGAGAAATAAATTCTATCCACTAAAAAAAGGATTTATATATATATAAACAAGGACCCATTAATTATTACTTATAGTAAATTAACAAATACAAATTAACTGTAGTTTAACCATGGCAGTTGTATTTATACTGTGGTTATACAAATGGTAACCAATACACCAAAAAAAATAAATCGACAGCCACAAATATATATTTAAGAACTTAAAACTGGCTATTGAAGGAGCAGACTGCACATTTAAAGCCGGATAGTTCCAGAGTTTGGGTGCTGCAGCAGAGAAGGCACGACCACCCTTAGATTTTTCAACGACAACGCGACACAGTTCTTGGTGCTACATCAGATACAATTTTATATGCAAAAAACAGCAATTTCAAACTTTACAGGAAGCTAATGTAAAGTCACTAAAATGGGAGAAATCTGATCCCTCTTTTTTTGTGCCAGTGAGAAGTCTCGCTGCAGCATTTTGGAAATTTTGCAAGCGAGAGATGACAGTTTGAGGCAGGCCACAATAAAGTGAAATTACAGTAGTCCAGGCATGATGTTATATGAACCTGTATTACAGTCTCCAAATCTCTCAGGGACAGAACCGCTTTTAATTTCACAATTGATATCAGAGGAAATAAACTGCTCTTTACTACAGAATTGATTTGTTTCTCAAAGTTAAGTGATGAAGAAGGTTAGGTTCTTACATGTGGTTGCAGACTAGCTGCGAGACAACCTAAATTTTCTGAACCTAGAACAAAAAATATTGGGATGTTCTTAAATATGATCAAATGATAAAGGGAATATTTAACAGGAAACCATTAATTATTACTTATAAAAAAACCTAGAAATGTCAGGAGAAACAGGCTAGATTCAGTTGCTGATTTACACTGAGCTTTTATTAAAGCAGATGAGACAGAGCAGATGAGTAAACGTTCCACAGTTAGCTCCTAGGGTCGAGGAATGCCGGTGTTCTGTCGATGTAGCATACTTTGTCAGAATAACATACCGGAAGTTTAGTTTTATAGCGGAGTCTGTCAATTTAGCTTAATAAAAATACAGTTTATAAAGGGGTATGCTGCTTTGATACATATTTGTATATAAACACATATTTGTATATAATATGCAATATAATACACCAAAACTTCCCGCTTGTAATCTTAGGTATGCTGAAATTCCACCAATTTCACTGTAAGGTAATTAAATCAAATTAACTGAAGGTATGCCATTCTGATGGGTATGGTGTTCCGTCAGAACACCGGCACCCGAGCGAGAGATTAAGAGGTCGGCGGACCGGATTGCTACACAGAGTGACAGCTTTTATGGCAGCCGAGACCGGAGAAATGAGAGCTGGAAGCTTTCTAGGGGTACTGCATTCGTGAGAACAGGAGGCAGAGGAGAACAGCTAAAAGCACTGGAGCCTGAAGACAAGACACGACAAGATGAGTAACCAGACCAACTAGTAGATCAGAGCTATTGGTACAAGTAACAACAGTCTGACAACGGACAGAGAAATATAGGGAACTATAAAGGGAAGAAATTAAAAGAAATGGAGACCGGGTGTCAAAGAATTAAGTAACAAATGGAGAAACAAGGAGGGCGGGGGAAAATCAAACAGATTGACGAGGCAAGCTGTCAAACCATCCAAACACACAACACACATTCACAACCCCAAAAGGCAGGTGATTAGCCCCGAGACTCGACAAGAAACATTGCAAATATAACAGTTAAAGCCTGTCCTATAAAACAAACATCACAAAATACTCTTATGGGTCAGACCTCACTGGATAGATTTAAAAGTGGTAATTGTATGAATTGTCAGTTTACAAATGAAAGATTTTCAATCATCCTGAAAAGAAGAGACTTATATTTATTAAAATTTGTAATATGTAACATTAAAAACATGATTTATATGATCCAGTTTCCACATTTCCATCTATAGCCCTATTCGGGCGGGATTAGCTTTACAGGGGTAGTTGGAGTAATGTTAATTTAACATAGGATGTGTGCAATATTAATGGCCAATTCATATAGGATAAGAAATCTCAATAAAACTACCAGAAGTGGGATACATAATTCGATATTGCACCGCCACCACCTCCCTGTCATCATGTGTGTGTGCCACATCCAACGATTTATTTTTTTATTGTGGGAAGTCGTGGCCTAATGGTTAGAGAGTCGGACTCCCAATCGAAAGGTTGTGAGTTCGAGTCTCGGGCCGGCAGGAATTGTGGGTGGGGGGAGTGCATGTACAGTTCTCTCTCCACCCTCAGTACCACGACTTAGGTGCCCTTGAGCAAGGCATCGAACCCCCAACTGCTCCCCGGGCGCCGCAGCATAAATGGCTGCCCACTGCTCCGGGTGTGTGCTCACAGTGTGTGTGTGTGTTCACTGCTCTGTGTGTGTGCATTTCGGATGGGTTAAATGCAGAGCACGAATTCTGAGTATGGGTCACCATACTTGGCTGAATGTCACTTCACACTTTATTTATTCAGTTAATTAAACTATGATTGGATTCTATTTGCAATAGGCACTTACTTAAATTTTAACTCAGCAAACAGAAGTTTCTAACAGGTGCTTTTGACAGTTTTTTTTATCTGAATAGTATACTACGCAATGTCATTTGTTGATGACATTTGAGGTTTGTCAGAGATTAGCAATGCAAATGAATGTTTGTTTTTCAAACGCCTGAAAAATCGTGGAAAAAGACTGAAAATATACTTATTTACATATACATATTTACAGCTGCTCTGTTTGCAGGGGATTAGTATTACCTGAAGTAATTTTCCTTGACTTTTCTTAAAGTAGCCTAATCTTTACTGTCATCGTCTGTAATGATTAAATAGAATCTTAGGTCATTGACATCTGATGTAAAATATTGCAGCGGCAGTATCAGATGAGTGGGGCACTGCAGCAGCAGTATCAAGGGTTTTATCATCATGTAGTAGCATGAAGTTATTTGTGAGCCACACTTTGAGTTAACCCTCTGGGGCCTGAGGGTGTTTTGGGGGCCTAAATAAGTTTTAACATGCCCTGATATTTGCCCTGAGTAGACAGGCTTCCAAAATCTATGTCGAGTTATATTTAAGTTTTATGGGTATATAGAGTTGTGTGTCAACACATAACAGTGGCACAACAACTCCAAATTTACTCATAATTGATCCCAGAGGTAGCAAAAATAAAAGTGGTTGTAGCGTCTGCTTAGGATCATTATTGATCATCTTAGAGACCCTTTTGTTTTAAATTCATTTTAAATAAGTACATTTCTTTTAATAATTTTAAAAGTTTTAAAATTACTTGTTTTCTTCGTTATTATTTTTCTTCATTATTATTTTACTTTTTTTTCATGTAAAGCACTTTGAATAACCATTGTGTACGAAATGTGCTACATAAATAAACTTGCCTTGCCTTGCCTTTTAGCCTTTTGACAATTGCATATAAATTACAGACATGGCCCCACAATCTACATTTATATGGGTTCTAAATTGCCAATGGTTTTTCCCCACTATCAAGGAGATGCTAAACAGATCAAAACTCTCGTCTCCCCATCAGACTTCAAACTCATTCCAATGTCCTGGGAGACAGTCATTCTCAGTACCAGGCTCCAAATGTCTGATGGCCAAAGACATTTTCTTTATTTAGTAAATAAAATTAAATCAGTTTAAAATTAATCAGTTACAAATATATTTGGTGTATGCATGTGTTGTTTGTATGTATTCCCTATTATATTAGCCTAGTTACAACTCTTTATTTGTATTAGTTAAGCTCTAAATGCTCATATTCAGGTGTATAAATGTATCTCTGCTTTAATATTTTCTAGATGTTTCTTTCTTGGAATCAATATGATTTGCTCTTTATTTCAGAAACAATGATGTACATTATTGTCATGACTTAGGTCTGAGTTGCTGTGTTTTTGTCTTGTTGTCTGTGTGCCTAGTCTCTGAACACATGGGTTTTGTTTTGGCAGCTCATGTGTTCTGCTGTCAGTGTTTCTTCCCCCTCCCACTCGTTATCCTTAATTCTCTGTGTTCTGTCACACCTGTAGCCACTCTTTTCTCATTAGCTCTCCTCTATTTTAGTTCCTCTCGTGCTCTGTCTTTTGTCAGACCGTTGTAATTGTTTAATGCTTCGCTGGTGACCGTCTTGTCCTGTTTGCCTAGTCCTGCCTTGTTGTGTTGTTTTAGGCTCCAAGTGTTTTTTGATTTTTGTTTTTTGTCTGGAACTGTTCCCTCTTTTCTGGTTTATTTGTTGACTGGTTCTGCCTCCGGTCCTTGCATTGCTTTTCTGTTGGGATCCTCCAAGACTTGACTCCAGCTCCTCTCTGCACTCTATCCTCTCATTCAGGGAGTTTGGTGGGCCTTTGACGTTGTGTCCCAAGGACTCTCAGTTCAGTGTGACTTTGATGTTGCGTCCCCAATGACGCTCTGGTTGATGTGACTTGACGTTGTGTCACAGAAGACGTTTGGACCGGTCCCCGCTGAGGGGTTTCTTTTTGCCTGTGGAGTGATCATTCTTTTCTTTTTCCTGTTTGCCCAGTGAGGGCTAAATAAACTGTTACCTGCAACTGAATCCTGCGTATCCCTGACAATTATGTGATCATACCTCATACCGTTTTCAATATACTTTGGAGTCAAGCTACACCAACTCTCCAGACCAGCAATAAACATGCAAATGGGCCATATAAACGAAGGCAAAGAAAACTTCTCCCTCTCAATATTTCATGCCTTGCATTGACCATTCCACCAAAGATGGGTGTGACTAGGAAAGCATCAAAAGTCACAAACCCAAGCCAGTCATTGCTTAAAACTTTCTTCTTGAGACAGACACTTTCCAAAACTCTATTCTTGAGTTTGACTTTCCGGCAGTTTTTATCTTCAAGTAACTTTGTGACTAGCTTTGAACTTTCCTGTCTTTTGAAAAACCAGAGGAAAGCCTCCAGCTCACTTCTTAAGAACTCATCAAGAACCTCTTGTCTACAGCATCCGGACTCTTGTTTAGCAACAAAACCAATGCAAGTAACCGTTTACAACTATTTAGACGCGCGTCTAAGTTTGGCCCCTTTTTAAGGTGATTTTTGATTCTCTGATGATTCTCATTAGATTGTGGTTCGCTGCTGTTAAATACTGCCATTCTTTTGTTCTTCTTTCTCTCTTTTCTTACTTTCCTTCATTCTGCATATTTGTGTTTTGATTTAATTTAGTTGTATGTTAACTAAAATTCATTTTATTAAAGTGCCCCTATTACCGTATTTTTCGGACTATAAGTCGCACCTGAGTATAAGTCGCATCAGTCCAAAAATACATCATGAGGAAAAAAACATATATAAGTCACACTGGACTATAAGTCGCATTTATTTAGAACCAAGAACCAAGAGAAAACATTACCATCTACAGCCGCGAGAGGGCACACAAAGCTGCTCAGTGTAGACTACAGGAGCAGTAAGCAGCATAGAGCGCCCTCTCGCGGCTGTAGACGGTAATGTTTTCTCTTGGTTCATGTCTCTTAGTTCATTTCTCTTGGATCATGTCAAATTAATTTTGATAAATAAGTCGCACCTGACTATCAAGTCAGTAAGGACCAATAAGTCGCAGGACCAAACTAGGAAAGTAAGTGCGACTTATAGTCCGGAAAATACGGTATGCATTTTTGAACCTAATGAACCAGGATGGCGGCGCAGTCAGAGCAGCGGCTACTCCGGGTCCCAAAAACAGCGTTTTTATGTCTGTTAGTCTCATTTTCTCGTCTTCGAACAGTCTCACCTTATCGCAAAATCATCAGATGAACACTCTGAAAAACACCTATTATCGACGGAGCCATCTGGAAATTGGCAGGGTGTACAAACATCACCTTTCTCTGGTGACCACTGAGAAGCTACGAGGCCTCTATCTGCTGCTGAAGCCGAACCCCGAGACTGCGGCCTCACCTACTGATGCTACCTGCACAAAATGCCGACGCCGGCATTGTGAGAGAGGACAGAAGCACGGCAAGCATGGAGGCACATGAGCTCGGCTAAGGGCTAACCCCACTAGACCAGCAATTCCATCACTCATGCTCTCAAATGTTCGCTTTCTGGCAAATAAACTGGACTTAATTCAACTCAGTCAATCAACACACAGTACACAGCATGAGACAAGGGATTGTTGTGTGTTTGTTTTCACTGAAACATGGCTAAGCGGCAATATCCTAGACTCTGCTATTCAGCTGCACGGACTTGCCTGCTACCGAGCAGGCAGAGATTCATCACTGTCTTGTAAGACTCACGGTGGTGGCTTGTGTGTGTACGTCAACAAAGAGTGGTGTAACAATGCTGTGTTAGTGACAAAACACTGTTCATCACTGGTGGAGTTTATGTTTGTGAAGTGTCGAGAGTTCACGGCTATTGTTATTGTCACAGTTTACATTCCCCCGTTTGCTAACATGAAGAATGCGCTTCGCAAGCTGTACAGAGCCATCAGCAAACAACAAACAAATAACCCTGACGGCTTTTTCATAATAGCCGGTGAATTCAACCACGTAAACTTAAATAGAGTTTTGCCAAAGTTCTACCAACATGTGAACTTTGAAACAAGGGGAAAAACACACTGGACTTTGTCACAACAGAAACCCCACCCCCAACTAGGGTACTCAGATCACATCTCTGTTATGCTAATTCAAGCATACAGACCACCTCTGAAACTCGCCAAACTGGTTCAAAATCAACTGCACAGACTGGAACATGATTAAAGAGGCAGCAAACTACAACAGCCACACAGACCTGGAGGAATACACTGAAACTGTGAGTGCTTATATTAAAAAAGGCATTGATGATGTGACAGTCACCAAGACCATCACCACACAAGCAAACCAAAAGCCATGGATGACAGCAGCGGTTGGAGGGCTGCTAAAGACCAGAGATGAACCATTCAAATCAGGAGATAAAGCAGTCCTCAAAACAGCAAGAGCCAATCTGTCCTGTGGCATCGAAGATGCAAAAACGGTCATATGCTCAAAAAATCAACAATCACTCTACAGACAGCAGAGACACACAGAGTCTGTGGCCTTTCAGACCATCAATGACTACAAGCCCCCGCCACAGGCCTGTGATAATGACACATCCCACACACTACAGCAAAAGATATAAATTTCACGAGTTCGCACTAATATATAATATGGTAGAGCAATTAGTAGCATATTTGGTGTGCTGTCCGGAGGTAGGGCTCCGAGCTCAGGATAGAGCCTGAACCCAGAATACCCCTCCCCCATCCCCCCATCCCAAGAATGGGATGAAATTAGATTAAGAGTGAGGTGTTGGGGTTGAGGCAGAATGCTGGAAAACTGTCGTGGAAGAGAGGTAAGTTGGCTGTATAGATATACCCGTACTGTGCTTGTTAAGGTGATTAGCTGACAAGCTCAAGTTGGGCCAGACTGATTGATTATCTGATCATGCTCCTCCCGAACCTTGTTGGGGGCACTCCGGCGGCAGTATCAGATGAACGGGGCACTGCAGGTTACATGTTATGGGTCAAACTACTTTGATGCTCCAGGCGATACTAAAAAAATCCCAGCAGGGACGCACCCCACATAAACGGCACACACGGCCACCCCACGCAGACAGAGCTTCTGAATTGGAGGGAAGAAAAAAGGGGCCTGATACTTTACTCAAGTACAATTTAAACTGACTACTTGTACTTTTACTTGATTACATTTCTGAAGAAAAAACAGTACTTTTTACTCCTTATAATTTTATTTCATCTTGAAAAGTACATTATATTTTTACTTTATCTTATGCACATTAAATATGGTAAACAGAAGCTGAAACGTGTGTCTGACGTGAGAACTAATGATCATTGTTTTCATGCATCAAACACACACATTTCTACTTCAGTTATGACTTTCATCAGGTAAATATCTGGCTTCAAAAGTTCACCACCAAATCTGAGGAAGCATATTGAGGTAGCAAAGTTGCATTTTGCCGCCCAAAAGATTAAACATTATAGGCTAAATTAATTGTAATTCATGTTTAGTGATGTTCTTACCCAGTGGTGGATAAGTTGTATTTACAATATGGCATATGAATCATTAAGTAGGAATTAGGTGTCATAAGTAGGTGTCATAGCTCTTCATCCACCGTGCACTCCCTCACTCAATCACTCATCTGCTGCACCTGTACAGCTTTCAATCATCCAATCACCAGCACCTGTTCACCATCATCCCATCAATTCCCCAGTACTATAAAGACACACTCGTCTGTCACCTTCACGGTCGGATCTCGTGACTACCCAGCAGAACATCCCCCTGCTAGTTACTTGAGTTGACGCCTACTAATACTAACCATTTGTGTTTACCTTCTCTCTCAGCGATCTGCCTTGACCATCCCGTGATCCCAGTTACTCTCCAGCATTACCTCTATCAGTATCTCCTCTATTCACCATCGTCGAGGTGTGTGCTTACTATCCTCCACTCTGGTCACCGTCCTCGATTACTCTGGTAACCCCATTCAGTAAGTTGATACCCATTGGCAAGGATCCTCCTTCAATCTCCATTCACTATTCACGCACCGTTATATTCTGCCGGTCTCAATAAATCCTGTACGGCTGTCAACCCCTGCCTCCAGTCCGCTTTCTGTTACATTAGTACTGTCAATGTGAATATTTTTTTTTATCTTAACTACATACAACAAAAAAACTCTAAATTCCCCAAATAAACATTTAAAAGATCAATTGTCCTTTTAGACAGTGACGTTGAATAGACAACACAAATAAAGTGGCCTTAAATAAAATGGTTCAACTGATAAATGAAAGGCATATAGGATGGAATGAGGGTGGAAATGATGAAGTTTCCTTTTAATCCCTTTCCTTGTATTTTTATTTTTTGGTGTTCCGCTGTGTTTCATTTTAATTGTTGTTGTTGTTGACCTAAATATACATGTTTGACCTGTGCCATTGCATTTTTTTCGTTCTCTCCCTTTAACCATTCTTCTGTATTGTCTGTCAGAAAAAAAGTACTTCTACTTTTTTTAATACTTGAGTACAATTTAAAGTTGTACTTTTTTACTTTTACTCAAGTATGATTTTGACCAGATACTTGTACTTTTGAGTAAAATTTTTTGAGTACTTTTTACACCTCTGGAAATAGGAGATAGTTTTGCAGTCGAGTATGGAAATGTCGGAGAAGCACGAAGGAAGAGGTAGAAGGAAATGAGGGAGGAGGCCAGTAAGCTTGCATTGCTGGCTGATGATGCACTGCTTGGATGTCTGCAGCGGGGCTGCTGGCAATTGATGGGGAAAAGGAGTAGAGGAAGGGTAATAGTAATGTGGTCGACCTTGAGTGGCTAGTAGAGCCAGTCTAACACTAACAGCTGCCGCCAGAGGTAGAAGGAAGGGAGTGGGAAGGATAGAAATTTAGGGAGCCACGCCAGTGGCCAACATTGTGTGCGGCGCTGTAGCTGAAAATGCCACAATGATTGGTAGAGAAGAGGAGTAAGGCAATGCAGTGTGAGGAGCAGCCGACTCTGGGGCGCGGCCCAAACTTGCTGACAGCCTGCTTGAAGCTCGAGGTGAGGCGGAAGTTGATCTGGAAGACAATGTAATTTTAAATGAAGCAGGGAACTATGAGGAAGAGGATCATGGGCTGCATTGTCAGCAGAGGCAGTCTGACGTTTAGATCGGCCTCTGGGCTAGTGACTGCTATGGAAGCCGGAGGCTACTCAAAAGAAAAAAGTGGTCATTAGAAACAAGAGGAAAAGCCTGAGATGTGTGGGCCTGAGTTGCAAGCGGAGACAGCCTCACGCTTCCTTCAGCTGCTATAGGCCATTGGGAGGGAGCATTTTTTTTGACATCCTGAAGAGCCTGTGCAGCTTGCACAGCTAGCAGAGGCAGCCTAATGTATAATAATTTTAACAGTTCCTTTATGATACCCTAGTTGTTAGTTTGCACTAGGGGTTGCACAGAGTAATCGGCTAGTCAACTTTAATGCTCTGCCATGAGGCTTCAAGCTTGACTTCGACTAGTTGCTGGTCCTGTAGAGGGCACAACAGGATAATAAATATATAATATAACATATATTCTTAACTAAATCCCACAGCATCACTACTACTATAGAAACACTGCCATGTAGAATTAATTCACACATGCAGTCACATGTTAATCACATAAAAGTCGACTTTAAAAAAAAATCTAAAGTCGTCCAACCCCTATTTTTCACCTATACTTGTTAATTTAGGTACACTGTTGAACTTATTTTCTCGAAAATCAATCATTTTCATCTTATATGTGTATCGGAGTACAGTGTGTGATTTAAAATACAGGTAAAATGCTACTGAATATTAATATAGAAAATGTGAGTAATTTAATTTTGTGTTCTATGCAGTTTTGACGGTGACAAAAATGACATAAATATCCAAAATATTATCATGTCGTTTAAGAACTTTTAGCAACAAACAACCTACCTTTAGCGTCTTTACTTAAAAACTTGATTTGCAACACGGCCTGCGTCTGCCTCTGCATGGACTCTTGAAAGAGCTGGAGGCCAGGCTACATGCGGCGTTGTGGCCGGAAGAGCCACGTTGAAAAATTTGAGCAGAAGCGGGTGACATTTTTTCTGCGGTGAGAACTTGGGCACGTCCCAGGCTCATTTGAGGCTTGCTGCTGTGACCCAGAGCTTGGGGAGAGCCGGGTCTTTGCGTGGGATAATGGTGATGACACACGAGGCGAGAACGGGGCTTTGCTCGATCTATTGGCCGACTTGGCTAATTTGCGGGGTGAAGAATAAATTGTACAGATGCGCTTTATTTGCCCTACTTGAAAATGGTTTGTCTGAATAAAACACCATCCACTTTCGGATCAGATGATATATTGGCATGGACGAATGATAAAAGGATGTCGGGTAAAAAGTTGGAAGTCTCGGCAGTGGAGACGAGGTAAGCCTCGGCATTGTAGAAGGCATGCGGCTACGATGAAGTCTGGTGCTCGGCGGCAGTGACTGGCAGGAAAGGAGTGAACCTAAGGCCGGCAGGTTGCGATGGAGGAGACGATAAATTCCCCAGTACGGGTCTCTTCGTTGTACAGAAAAGTTAAGTCTGTGATATTATGGCCAAAGGAGCAAAACCGAATGCTGGAAAACTGTTGTGGAAGATAGGTAAGCTGGCTGTATAGATATACCCATATTGTGCTTGTTAAGGTGATTGGCTGACAAGCTCCAGCTGGTCCAGACTGATTGATTATCTGATCCTGCTCCTCCCGAACCTCCCAAACATCATAACTGGTCAAACACCATTCTTTGGGGTGAAAATACTAACGTGCCTTAGACTTTTGCACAGTAGTATATGTATACAGTAAGTATAATTAAATTAAGCACATTTAATAAGTATAATTGAAGTATGTGTTCATATGTGTTAAGGGCTAGATATTCACTGGAGGAAACAGATTTGGTGTCATGTGCTGTGAACGGAGCAAAAACTTTACAAACTTTATCTGATTGTGCTCCCTTGTGACCATTTGTAAACTGTATTTATGACAAAGAACTGCACAGATACAGATAATCTAACAATCTATTGATAAACACACCTTGTGTCCTCTGTTTCTGCTTGAGTTCGTTCGCACTGCTCCACCGTGGTCTGTGGATTGAAGAACGCGCTAAAAGATGGGGAGGAGACCGGTCTGCCGCCGTTTTCATATGAAATTTAAGGGGACTGACTCTGAGGTGATCATGATTTTGTGTGCTATTTATGGAGCCATAGAACGCTAAAAAAGCCTAGCAACGCCCATGCTTCTTGCGTACATTTCAGAGAACCCGGACAAATATTTCAATCGAACACTCAGGCATTTAAGAGGCACCGAAATCTACGTTGTGATTCAGTTCATACTGTTTATATACAACCCGAATTCTGGAAAAGTTGGGACGTTTTTTAAATTTTAATAAAATGAAAACTAAAGGAATTTCAAATCACATGAGCCAATATTTTATTCACAATAGAACATAGATAACGTAGCAAATGTTTAAACTGAGAAATTTTACACTTTTATCCACTTAATTAGCTCATTTAAAATTTAATGCCTGCTACAGGTCTCAAAAAAGTTGGCACGGGGGCAACAAATGGCTAAAAAAGCAAGCAGTTTTGAAAAGATTCAGCTGGGAGAACATCTAGTGATTAATTAAGTTAATTGATATCAGGTCTGTAACATGATTAGCTATAAAAGCTTTGTCTTAGAGAAGCAGAGTCTCTCAGAAGTAAAGATGGGCAGAGGCTCTCCAATCTGTGAAAGACTGCGTAAAAAAATTGTGGAAAACTTTAAAAACAATCTTCCTCAACGTCAAATTGCAAAGGCTTTGCAAATCTCATCATCTACAGTGCATAACATCATCAAAAGATTCAGAGAAACTGGAGAAATCTCTGTGCGTAAGGGACAAGGCCGGAGACCTTTATTGGATGCCCGTGGTCTTCGGGCTCTCAGACGACACTGCATCACTCATCGGCATGATTGTGTCAATGACATTACTAAATGGGCCCAGGAATACTTTCAGAAACCACTGTCGGTAAACACAATCCGCAGTGCCATCAGCAGATGCCAACTAAAGCTCTATCATGCAAAAAGGAAGCCATATGTGAACATGGTCCAGAAGCGCCGTCGTGTCCTGTGGGGCAAGGCTAATTTAAAATGGACTATTTCAAAGTGGAATAGTGTTTTATGGTCAGACGAGTCCAAATTTGACATTCTTGTTGGAAATCATGGACGCCGTGTCCTCCGGGCTAAAGAGGAGGGAGACCTTCCAGCATGTTATCAGCGTTCAGTTCAAAAGCCAGCATCTCTGATGGTATGGGGGTGCATAAGTGCATACGGTATGGGCAGCTTGCATGTTTTGGAAGGCTCTGTGAATGCTGAAAGGTATATAAAGGTTTTAGAGCAACATATGCCTCCCTCCAAACAACGTCTATTTCAGGGAAGGCCTTGTTTATTTCAGCACGACAATGCAAAACCACATACTGCAGCTATAACAACAGCATGGCTTCGTCGTAGAAGAGTCCGGGTGCTAACCTGGCCTGCCTGCAGTCCAGATCTTTCACCTATAGAGAACATTTGGCGCATCATTAAACGAAAAATACGTCAAAGACGACCACGAACTCTTCAGCAGCTGGAAATCTATATAAGGCAAGAATGGGACCAAATTCCAACAGCAAAACTCCAGCAACTCATAGCCTCAATGCCCAGACGTCTTCAAACTGTTTTGAAAAGAAAAGGAGATGCTACACCATGGTAAACATGCCCCGTCCCAACTATTTTGAGACCTGTAGCAGAAATCAAAATTGAAATGAGCTCATTTTGTACATAAAATTGTAAACTTTCTCAGTTTAAACATTTGCTATGTTATCTATGTTCTATTGTGAATAAAATATTGGCTCATGTGATTTGAAAGTCTTTTAGTTTTCATTTTATTAAAATTTAAAAAACGTCCCAACTTTTTCGGAATTCGGGTTGTAGGTACCGGTGCCATATTGGCTCCAGTTTTCGGTACCCAACTCTAAATGACACAAAAACTGCCCATACCTCCCAAAGACCAGGCGATCTGTCTGTCTCCAGCCGATTAATCTAGGATTAACCCACGCAAGGCTGCGGGTCCTGACAACATACCTGCTCGTGTACCGAAAGAGTGTGCTGAACAGCTGACAGATGTCATAACCTTCAACATCTTGCTGAGCCAGGCATTCGTCCCCGCATACCTCAAATCCACAACAATCATACCAGTACAAAAGAAATCACCTGTGTCCTGTCTAAATGACTACCGTCTTTTACCGACTCAGTTTGCATACCGTCCAAACCACTCTTCAGACGATGCAATTTCCTCCACTCTCCACCTTGCTCTTACTCACTGAAAAAATAAAGACTCCTATGTTAGAATGCTGTTTATCTACTTCAGCTCATCATTAAACCCAATAATCCCACAACAGCCCATTAATAAAAACCTGCTGGGCCTTGACAGTTCCCTCTGTAATTGGATCCTGTACTTTATAACTGGAAGACTTCAGTCAGTCCGTGTCGGCCACAACACCTCAAGCACTACCACACTGAGCACAGGTGCCCCACAAGGCTGTGTGCTCAGCCCACTGCTCTTCATGCTGCTGACCCACGACTGCACTGTCAAGTTCAGCTCCAACCACATCATCAAGTTTGCGGATGACACAACAGCGGTAGGTCTCATCAGCAACAGCGATGAAACGCACTACAGAGAGGAAGTAGCACAAATGGCTGAATGGTGTGGCACTAACAACCTGTCCCTCAAAGTGGAGAAGACAAAAGAGGTTGTGATGGACTTCAAGAGAAACTCCGTTGACCACCCCCCACTCACCTGTGGAGAGACTCAGCAGAACTAAATTCCTGGGGTTGCACATCACCTTGGATCTCACCTAGACCACCAAACACCATGTCAATCTCCAAGAAGGCACAACAGCGCCTACACATTCTCTGCCGGCTGAAAAGACCAAGTCTCCCCCCACCCATCCTCACCACATTCTACAGGGGCACTATTGGGTCAATGTCCGGTATGGGAACTGTAGTCCAGCAGACTGCAAGACCCCCCAGCGGACAGTGAACACAGCTCAAAGATCAACGGTACCCCCTCTCCCCTCCATCCTGGACATTTTCCTCACACAATGCTCCAGCAAAGCCAGCAGTATCGTGAAGGACCCCACCTATCAGGAAGACGGTACCAGAGCATCAGTGTCCACTCTGCCAGAATGCTCAACAGCTTTTTCCCCCAGGCTGTGAGAGCTCTGAACTCAAATCACCTGAAACCCCCACACATACCCTCAACCTCCTGAAACATGGACCATCTCACCTCCTCCACCTTCCAAATACACCCCAACATAACCACAGCACAGAAAAAAACTGTCTGAAACTTTCTCTTTTTGTGCATTTCAAAGTGTGCTACACACAGGTGAGTGGGCCTGTACAAACCACCTGTAGTAACACTCTCTCTCCTCTATGCGCACTAGACACTTTTCACACACACTGCTGTGTACGTAATCCCACAAAAGACTCCCCCAGCCAGCTGCTTGACTTACGATGTTTCTCTTTGTACATGTACAGTACTATGTGAAGCACTCTTATAGTTTGTATTTTTCTGTTTATGTTTAGGTAAACATTTATATATAGTATATTTATAGTCAAAATCTGTCAGGAGGTTAGTTGTCTATAGGTACAGTATGTGAAGCATTCATATAGCTTTTATTTTTTAGTTTATGTATAGGAAAAATGTTATATATAGTATATTTATAGTCAAAATCTGTCAGTAGGTTAGTTGTGTATAGGTTTATACTGTTCCACTTCATTGTTATATGTCTGTATTTATGTAGCACCGTGGTCCTGTGAGGCACGACATTTCGTTACACTCTATGTCCACACATGTAGCGGATTGACAATAAAGCTCGACTTGACTTGACCTTTCATACAGTGTGTAACACTGCTGTAAGTGAATCAAAACATCTTGCAAAGTTTTAAATCTGACAGTGCATGGTGTATAAAGTTATTTTCTCTGAAAAGAAAGTCCACTCTAAATCATTGAAACAAGAAGTTTTTTTAAACAAAATCCAAGCCGTTTCTTGTTGTTGTCAATATGAAACATTAGCATATTGCCTGCCCACCTGTTGGTCTTTTCGCATCGGTCGGAATGAAAATGCAAATTCATTCTTCATTCCACGCAGCTTTTAAAGTGGTAAAAATAGTTTTTTCCAGTAATACTGTACACAAAGCACCACTGTGCTCACAAACGCTGCTTTATCAGACATTACAGGTGAGATTAAATGAAAATGAGACCAATCGGACCAATCACAGCAGATTACCTTCACGCAAAGGAGGGGTTTGGAAAAATGAATCACTGAGCAAATTGTTTGGAAGTCATTGAGCAAGTAGGGAATAAAAGTGAAAATGCATGTTATAAGAAAATAAGTGTTTTTTTACCTTGCATGCATGTCAACCTGTTGTTGGGACTCCCAAAACCAAATATGAACCTTTCATAACCCATAATAGGGGCACTTTAAATCTTTATATTCACAATTGATCGTCTGAAGAGTCACTGAATGTTGATCCTTGCTACATGCTAAATTACTGTTAATACTGCATAAAGTAGGAAAGCTATTTGTCCTCAGCCAGGAAAATAATCTTTCCTAGAACTGATAAAAGATTACATTATCTGCTTGGTGGACGGACAGATCAAAATAATTGTAATACTGATTCTGCTACAGTTAATTTTAAGATCTAATCTTAATAATTAATACTAATTATAACCAGTTATAATTAATTATAAATGTTTCCCCTTTGAGATCATTTGCTACATGGTGCTAAAATCGATCCCTAAGATAACAAAACAAATTATTGACTTGAGTCTCTAATCTCTTTGTCATCTCTGATGTAATCAGTGTGGTTTCCTTTACATTAGCACTGTTTTGGAGTGATTGTTTGAATTTATTTGCTTACTGCAGAGTCCAGCTCCAACCCTAATCAAACATACCTGAACAAGCTAACCACTTACTAAGTCTATAGACAGGTGAGGTTTT
Organism: Carassius carassius; assembly: GCF_963082965.1. Classification (NCBI taxonomy): domain Eukaryota; kingdom Metazoa; phylum Chordata; class Actinopteri; order Cypriniformes; family Cyprinidae; genus Carassius; species Carassius carassius. The sequence continues at coordinate 29,894,737 of NC_081780.1, forward strand.
TTTCAGGGTTGAAGCTGAACTCTGAAGGAATGTGGCTCTCTAGGAACGAACTTGCTTACCCCAGGCTTACTGGATCATTGGACTGAAAATTTTCCCAGAGTTTGGCGGTTTAAAATGATCTGATTGCAAAACTGAACTTTCAGGGTTTACATGTATTCACTGCTATATGCTCAGGGGTGCTATTATGTATCTCCTGAATCAGGCCAGAATATATCAATCAAAACACAGAAACGAACAATCTCATATGTAAGCATATGCTTTTTAATGGGGAAGTCGTGGCCTAATAAATATATATATATATATATATATATATATATATATATATATATATATATATATACAACCCGAATTCCGGAAAAGTTGGGACGTTTTTTAAATTTTAATAAAATGAAAACTAAAGGAATTTTATATCACATGAGCCAATATTATATTCACAATAGAACATAGATAACGTAGCAAATGTTTAAACTGAGAAATTTTACACTTTTATCCACTTAATTAGCTCATTTAAAATTTAAATGCCTGCTACAGGTCTCAAAAAAGTTGGCACGGGGGCAACAAATAGCTAAAAAAGCAAGCAGTTTTGAAAAGATTCAGCTGGGAGAACATCTAGTGATTAATTAAGTTAATTAATATCAGGTCTGTAACATGATTAGCTATAAAAGCTTTGTCTTAGAGAAGCAGAGTCTCTCAGAAGTAAAGATGGGCAGAGGCTCCAATCTGTGAAAGACTGCGTAAAAAAATTGTGGATAACTTTAAAAACAATGTTCCTCAATGTCAAATTGCAAAGGCTTTGCAAATCTCATCATCTACAGTGCATAACATCATCAAAAGATTCAGAGAAACTGGAGAAATCTCTGTGCGTAAGGGACAAGGCCGGAGACCTTTATTGGATGCCCGTGGTCTTCGGGCTCTCAGACGACACTGCATCACTCATCGGCATGATTGTGTCAATGACATTACTAAATGGGCCCAGGAATACTTTCAGAAACCACTGTCGGTAAACACAATCCGCCGTGCCATCAGCAGATGCCAACTAAAGCTCTATCATGCAAAAAGGAAGCCATATGTGAACATGGTCCAGAAGCGCCGTCGTGTCCTGTGGGCCAAGGCTCATTTAAAATGGACTATTTCAAAGTGGAATAGTGTTTTATGGTCAGACGAGTCCAAATTTGACATTCTTGTTGGAAATCATGGACGCCGTGTCCTCCGGGCTAAAGAGTAGGGAGACCTTCCAGCATGTTATCAGCGTTCAGTTCAAAAGCCAGCATCTCTGATGGTATGGGGGTGCATAAGTGCATACGGTATGGGCAGTTTCCATGTTTTGGAAGGCTCTGTGAATGCTGAAAGGTATATAAAGGTTTTAGAGCAACATATGCTTCCCTCCAAACAACGTCTATTTCAGGGAAGACCTTGTTTATTTCAGCAGGACAATGCAAAACCACATACTGCAGCCATAACAACAGCATGGCTTCGTCGTAGAAGAGTCCGGGTGCTAACCTGGCCTGCCTGCAGTCCAGATCTTTCACCTATAGAGAACATTTGGCGCATCATTAAACGAAAAATACGTCAAAGACGACCACGAACTCTTCAGCAGCTGGAAATCTATATAAGGCAAGAATGGGACCAAATTCCAACAGCAAAACTCCAGCAACTCATAGCCTCAATGCCCAGACGTCTTCAAACTGTTTTGAAAAGAAAAGGAGATGCTACACCATGGTAAACATGCCCCGTCCCAACTATTTTGAGACCTGTAGCAGAAATCAAAATTGAAATGAGCTCATTTTGTGCATAAAATTGTAAACTTTCTCAGTTTAAACATTTGCTATGTTATCTATGTTCTATTGTGAATAAAATATTGGCTCATGTGATTTGAAAGTCTTTTAGTTTTCATTTTATTAAAATTTAAAAAACATCCCAACTTTTCCGGAATTCGGGTTGTATATATATATATGCATATGTGTGTGTATACACAAGGGCCTATTTAGATTTTGCCAGTTTCCATATGGCCTGGCATTAGCTCCGTCAGCTTTTCAAAAGATGATGGCAACCATTCTGGAAGAAGTACCTGGTGTCCAGAATTATTTGCACGATCTAATAGTTTACAGTGCCATTGCTGATGAACACGATCAGACTCTCCTTACTGTCCTGATAAAACTCAAAGAGGCTAGACTGTTTCTGAATGATGAAAGACCACACTCCGCTTCCTTGGCCATGTCATTACTGCAGATGGTATTTTGCACGAGCAAGAGCACATTATTGTAAAGACCAATATTTCTGATGAACAGGAGTGCAACATTTTTGAAAAACAATAAGCAGAGTGGACTGCCATAATGCAAAACATTTACTGCAGGCTTCAACATGGCTGTGTTTACGATTAAATTTCAACAACAACAAAAAAATCGCATAGGCGATTTTCTTAGGCTGTCAAATAAAAGAAAATTTTGAATATTCGTCGAATTTAAAATAAAAATCCACATCCTAATGCGCATATGAATTTTAGGTGTGCATTAAGGAAGCTGCCTTATGAGCCCCGGTCCGTGTTCCATTCCATCTCGCCGCGCGCACAGCTGTGTCTACACAACTTTCAAAGGCGGACGAGCTCGACACCCAGGATCTGCTTTCTCATCTTTCACCTACGTGCACGAGATGCGATGACAATATATGTGTCATTGCATTATAAGGATATGTTAGCCTATCCAGTTGAAGCCTCTTAAAAAAAATTATAAATAAATAAGTAAAGAACATCAATGTGGAGAAGATCTTGTTTACATCAAAACTGAAACCAAGTCGTTCACACAGAAAGCATATTTCGCGCATTTTCTAGAGGGACACCGTTGGATTTGCGTCTCGCAGAGAGCCGCATGTTTAGAAAGACATGTAAAATTAATGTATTAATTTAATTTTCTAAAAATATCTCGAGACTTTATGTTGGGATTTTGTTCCCCATCCCACTGCATCTCATGTTTTTAAATGAAAAAATGTATCCTGTGTGACTAGTTTTCTGCCCTTTTTATTTATTTAACAATGCATGCATACATGATGCTGTTTTGTTTATAGTTCTTTAAGCAACTTAATTAATAATAATTGGTTCATAAACATTATTTTAAATATTATGTTTTTTTCACAGTCATGTATTCTAATGCTTTGAATAAACATGGAGTAATATTTCTCGATGCGCTATCTTGAGCCTCAGAAGAGAAGCAAAAAGCTTTTCTTCACCCTAACTGAAATTATGTATTTAAAATTCGAATACAATTCGAATTTTGATCATATTTAAGTAAAAAATTCGAATTTAGTTTTTCAGCTATTTTGACAGCCCTAGGCGATTCTAGCCCGGATCTGTATCTGTATGCATGAGACGGTCTGAATACCGGCAGAATTCACATTTCTGTTGTAAAAAGAGAAACATTGTGCAGAAGTATTATTTGCTGTTATGCGTATTTGTCCGAAGCTGCAGTTGCTGTGTGACGCCTGTTCAAAAAAAAAAAAAAAAACCTGGATGCGCTCCGAGAGAAGGTCGTTAAAATCATTTTCTTATTTTCGTTTTCAAAACTTGTGTTGGTTGATTCGTGCTTGATTCGTACAATAGATTTTCGAACATAAAGTGACAGTCGACACGGTCACGGTTTTAGACTAGAGATGAGAAGGGATGGGAAAAGATCTGGGCACAGTTTTTCCAGAACTTCGTTCCAAGTTAAAGCGGTGTCGAGCTGTTTTAATGAATTATTTTAGATGTATTATGGTGCCCGAACCCGTATGACTTTGAACAGTAACCGCGAACATTTAGTTTACTGCAGCCGCAGCCATCATTACCAAGCGCGAACCGTTGACTCTGACAGTGAATGAGAGTCTGAGACGAAGCGAACGCACAGGCCACAGTGTGACATCTGTGTAAACACAGATTACGTCAAGGGTTTTTTTTATTAAAGAAGATAGCCTTCATTTGTATGTAGGCCAAGGCAATTTATATATTTACAATACTTACTTAAATATTATATATAATTAATAGTATTTTATTGCGTTTGTATTAGTTATTTGAAGAGTAAAAAAATAATTGGTCGGTCTTAACGCAAATTTACAATCTGCAAATCGGTCGGACTAAAAGCAAAAAAATTAATAAAAATTGAGTCGGTGCTAAATTTACACGGTCGGTAAACAATAATATTTTTAAGGATGGCCTAAACCAGATCTTTTGCACCACATATATCCCTAGTCAATTAAAAATGTATCACTATAGCATATTTAAAGGCAACAGACTTGCACCTAATGGCTGTACAGAAAACACATTAAGCATATAAAAAAATACAAACAATTTAAAAAGAATACAATCAGACAACTTTAACAAAAAAAAAAACCCCAACTAATCAAACGCCTGAGAGAACAAATAAGTCTTATATGGAATATAAAATATACTGACACAGCACAAATGCTCATGTGATCACGTAAATCAGTTGAAAACGAATAGAAATTATGATTCTGTCATCAGAATTATGCAGTAAACGTGTAAATATATACATATTTCTACAGGTATGTGCATCTTTGGACTGTCACGGTCGGTAAACCGTGATCTCTGGGTTTTGCACTTTGTGGGTGAAGTCTGTGTGTTACGCGTCAGCAGTGATTAATTTGTGGGCGTCTCCGCTAATTGTCATCAGCAACAGCTGTCACTCATTACCCATCCCTATATATTTGGCTTGTCTAGCGTCTTGTGTTTTTGAGAGCGTTGTTTCATGTTTGTGACCTATGCTTTGCTTTCTTGTGTGTTTCTGCGTTGGATGTCCGTGTCTCCCAGGAACCCCGTCCACTCTACGCAACCCACCACCAAGCAACACCACTTATGCCGCGTTCCAGGCAACCCGTAACCCGTGTTTTTCCAACCTTCTACCCGTGAAACTGCACTGGAACAGCAGTCAAACCCGTGACTTCCCACCCGTGAACTCGTACTAGATAGATGTACTCCGAGTTACGAACTCTGACGTCACATAGCCTGCGAAACAACAATGGCAGCCTCTACAGATAATATTGCCTATGGATGCGGTGTTTACGCAAGTGGTGCACGTTAAAAAAACGATTTTAGGACAATATAACATTCCAATAAAATTAATAATCTAGCTACAATTGATTGCGCTCAGGAAGTTTGGCGTGACTTGCCTGGAACGCTATTGAGTCGTGGTTTGATATCGTGCCTTTACGGGCTCAAAAACCTGCCTGGAACGCAGCATTACTTTCGGCTCGCTTCCCCACAGTTCCTGTGTCACCCTCTCCTGCTGCCAACTCACCTCCACCTTCCGGATACTTCACTCTTCGCCACCATCCTGGACTGTGTATTCCTCCCAGCATCATATTTGTGTCTCAGTATTGTCTTGTGTATCATTGTCTTCATTAAATTGTGTTAACCTCTGTAATGATAAAAACTTCGTATTCATCCGGAAGAAGGAAGCGGGAACCGGCAGACAATCAAAAATGTCAAACCCGATTCTTTGTCACGTCTTTGTGATCCTTCCGCCCACCCGGTGACTCCCGAGTGTATTTTACCTGAGAAAATAGTCATCTCAGCACTCGTATGGGAGGTCGAATCCAAGGTCAAGACGGCCTTAGAAGGGGTAACGCCTCCACCCGGTTGCCCACCGAATCGTTTATTTGTGCCGGAGGAGTTACAGTCCGAAGTTATTCAGTGGGGTCACTGCTCTAACGTTGCTTGTCATCCAGGGATAAGCCGAACCAAGGGTTTAGTTAAACAACGATTCTGGTGGCCACTTATGGCTTGCGACGTCCACGATTTTGTTTTGGCTTGCTCCGTTTGCACCAGTGGTAAGTCATCTAACTGGCCTCCAGGTGGGCTTCTTCAACCGCTGTCTGTCCCTTCGAGACCCTGGTCACATATCGCGCTAGATTTTGTTACCGCCCTCTAATGGCATGACGGTCGTTTTGACCGTAGTGGACCGGTTCTCGAAGGCGGCACATTTCATTCCCTTGCCCAAATTACCTACAGCCATGGAGACAACGGTCACTGTCCTAGATCACGTCTTTCGGTTACATGGCCTCCCGGTAGACGTGGTTTCGGACAGGGGATCCCAATTCATATCCAAATTTTGGAAGGAAATTTGTAAATTGCTAGGAGCGACGGTTAGTCTGTCTTCGGGTTATCATCCCCAGAGTAACGGGCAGTCTGAGCGAGCCAACCAAGATTAAGAGAGAACGTTGCGATGTTTAGTCTCCAAGAATCCTTCTTCCTGGAGCCAACAACTCTCTATGCTGGAGTACGCTCACAATTCGTTACCAGTGTCAGCCACGGGCCTCTTTCCGTTTCAGTGCAGCTTAGGTTACCAGCCACCAGCTTTTCCTAGTCTGGAATCTGAAGTCGCGGTCCCCTCCGCTCACGCATTTGTCCAGAGGTGCCACCGCACCTGGACCAGATGAGGGAGCACACTAAGGCCAAGGCCGATCGCCACCGGTCAAAGCCTCCCGTTTACATCGTGGGTCAAAAAGTGTGCCTTTCTACTAACAATATTCCTTCTCCGTTCCGTTTCTAACAAATTAGCCCCCAAATTCATTGGCCCGTTTACTGTCACCAAGATCATTAGTCCGGTGACAGTCCGCTTCAAACTACCTCCAGCATACAGGATAATACATCCCGCCTTCCATGTGTCCTAAATTAAACCCGTGTTTTATTCGCGTATTAATCCGCCTACCCGGTTCCCCCACCGCCGCGTCTCATAGATGGGGAACTTATTCGGTGAATCGTATTCTGGACTCAAGATGGAGGGGACGAGGATTCCAGTACTTGGTGGACTGGGAAGGTTACGGTCCGGAGGAGAGGAGTTGGGTACCTGCTAGGGACATACTGGATCACTCCCTTATTGATGGTTACAATCAGCAGGTAGGCCCTTCTGGGAACTCCAGGAGGCGTTCTTAGAGGGGGGGGGGGGTACTGTCACGGTTGAAAGTGAAAGTGAAGTGACATTCAGCCAAGTATGGTGACCCATACTCAGAATTTGTGCTCTGCATTTAACCCATCCGAAGTGCACACACACAGAGCAGTGAACACACACACCGTGAGCACACACCCGGAGCAGTGGGCAGCCATTTATGCTGCGGCGCCCGGGGAGCAGTTGGGGGTTCAATGCCTTGCTCAAGGGCACCTAAGTCGTGGTATTGAAGGTGGAGAGAGAACTGTACATGTTGGTAAACCATGATCTCTGGGTTTTGCACTTTGTGGGTGAAGTCTGTGTGTTACGCGTCAGCACTGATTAGTTTGTGGGCATCTCCGCTAATTGTCATCAGCAACAGCTGTCCCTCATTACTCAACCCTATATATTTGGCTTGTCTAGCGTCTTGTGTTTGTGAGAGTGTTGTTTCATGTTTGTGACCTATGCTTTGCTTTCTTGTGTGTTTCTGCGTTGGATGTCCGTGTCTCCCAGGAACCCCGTCCACTCTACGCAACCCACCACCAAGCAACACCACTTACTTTCGGCTCGCTTCCCCACAGTTTCTGTGTCACCCTCTCCTGCTGCCAACTCACCTCCACCTTCCGGATACTTCACTCTTCGCCACCATCCTGGACTGTGTATTCCTCCCAGCATCATATTTGTGTCTCAGTATTGTCTTGTATCATTGTCTTTATTAAATTGTGTTAACCTCGCACTTGCTTCCTGCCACTCCTTCACCCAGTCGTTACATGGACTAAAAGCCCTAATGGACGCTGTTCAGAGAAGCTAAGTGAACACAAATAAACCGCTGCAGACGTGACTGATTATGAATACGTGTTGTTATTATATTCAAAATGTCACATGTACCAATTTTTCATTTTGCATAAATTTATAAATCACTGTCACTGCAACATAGTTTTATCAAAACAGTGGTCAAATATCGAAGCTAGACTCTTTTTAACGACACACAGTATCTCCGGATCAAATAAAGAGTGTTTTAATATGCTGTGAATGTGAATTAAGAACCGATTTAAAACTGGCTGGTGAAGTTTAGTGACAAATCAAATGTTACCTCAAGATTTCTTGGATGTGGCTGCAGACTAGCTGCAAGAGAACCTAGATTTTTTTGTCCCTAGAACAATAAATATTGTTAACTCCTTAAAAATGATCAAATATAAAGGCAATATTGAACAGGGAACCATTAAAAGAGCCCTATATTCATTAAACAGTTTATAACATACAAGGCTAAAATGGTGATTTTATATGATGCAATTTTTATGTTTCCATCTGTGTTGGAGGGGAAAAAAACTTTACTCACGGTTCTGACGTCTTCTCTCCTCCTCCTCCTGCTGCTGTCTCCGGTTTTCATCTTCTTTAATTTTTCCTATTCAAAAACAGCATCAGACACTATGGGATTAGAATCAACTAATAGGTTACACTTTATCATTTTGTGTTATTTAGCTTGCAGTCAACAATTACCCCTATAGCTAAGCACCAGCTATGTGCTGTCACAGCTGTATATAAGAGATGTCTGTTTCATTTGTATTGACTGCAAAATAACATAAAACTGTATCCGAAAGGCTTTATGTTTTTATCTCTACTATATATTTTTAATCTCTGCCCTTTTATTTATTCTGCTATATATACATATATCCAACTCAAAGTCTTTAATAAATCCAAAGGAATCAGGAAAACACACGTAGAACTCTAGACACAAACAAGGACAAACAGGAACTACACAAGACAGATCACCCCCCTCCTGAATGGCATGTAACAGTACCATCGGGGAGGTGGGCAGGCGCCCTTGAGGCTAGTTCTGGACTGGAACAGGGTGAAGACAAGGAGAGCCTCCAGGGCAGATCAGGAAGCCATGGCGGAGCAATGTTCAATTTTCAATTTATTTATAAATTACATTAACAACCTTAGTATACCAAAGTGCTGTACACAGACAAAACTACATGACTAGCGCAGTTAAAAAATCTCCCACCTCGTTCCCCGCAAAACTAACACGCCTGCTAACTTCGTAATGAACACACCGACCCCGAGACATATTGTTCTCACCACTGACATTGGGCAAAGGATTCACCGTTTGTGCTTGGTGAAGGGCTATACTTTCACTTTCAGAATCACCGTCATCTTCTGAAGGCAGATATTCCCCTTCAGAATCAGGGTCCGCGAATAGAAGTCCCAACACTTCAATGCGGGTAAGCTTTATTGATGCCATTAGATGATAATAATAAGAATAATAAGAATCTAATGCAAATACTCGCTGGCATTGACAATATTGCTCTGATAAAATGTCTCACTCTCACACTAGCTCCACTTTTGTTCGCACTGATTCAATGCGCTCTAGCTTGAAGATTTTGTATAGAAGCATGGCGTTTTTTTGAGTGAGATGAAGTATGACATGTCTGCTATCCAGTGGAGGGGAGGTCAAACGAAATTTGACACCCTATTTGACAAAATCTGCCATTTTATTCAGTGCCGCATCTTGTCGAGTAAACTCGACCGTGGCGCCAAGAGGGTTAACTCAGAATCAGGAGCCCTTCCTGGGCTGAGATGGGGATCAGGGTAGCGCTTAAGTGGTGCTGGCACTGGAGGTGGAGCAGGCACAGCAATGCACTTTCAAGGAGCTGGTCCTGAAGTGAGCTTTGGGGCTGGCAGGCTTGCCACATTAATGTTCGTTGGGCCATATGAATGGCCATTTAATTAGAGTGGGCCGCAGGCGGTGGGCTTAAGCCAGTGGCGGGCCACGAACTTGACGGGGAAACGGCCGGCTGTATTAACTTCGGGACGGCCAGAAGGCTTGGCTCGGGAATGGGCAGCAGATGGACCCTGATCAGAGGCTCTCCAGACACCGGATGACTGCCTCTTTCCAGCCGAGGTTGGTGGTGTCTGGGAGCTCCGCAGAGCGATGGTAAGTTATCCCGATCCGGGACAGCATTACGAGGATTTCCCCCTCGAGGGAGCTGGCTAGGACGAGCGGCACGAACGCCCTCGTATAGATAATCGGATCGGCGCTTGCTTGAGCTAAGGCAAGGAACATCACTTGTTCCTCCATTTGATCAGGGAAAACTAAAAACATATTTTTGTAAAAAAGGAAATCAAACGGGGAAAAAAGGTGCCGCTTACTTTCATTTAAAGGTCTGGAATTCTGTCACGAGGTGCTACTGTGAGGAGCACGAAGCGAGACAGGAGGAGAGGCAATGTCTAACTCAAAGTCTTTAATAAATTTAATGGAAAACACACATAGCACTGTAGACACAAACAAGGACAAAGAGGAACTACACGGAACATACACGTGACTATTATATTATATTAATATTATATCAATAAAATATTGCTATTTAATAAAATACTTTATTAATTATTAATATTAACAATTATTACATTATATTATATTATATTATTATATTATAGATTACATCAAAAAATATAGTATATATTCTGTTACTAAAAATATATTATATATTCTATTATATATATATATATATATATATATATATATATGTATTTATTTATTTATATACATATATATGCTATAATTATTGAATTAAGATTATAACAATAAGCACAGCCACCATGAAATCACTCTTTTTACTTTGAGATCATTCTGAGGTAAAATACAGATTTAAAACCATAAAATATAGTTTAATAGCTACGATACTGTTTTTGAAATCAATCTTTGAATAGCTTTGACAGGAAACACTGGCATCTAACTGTGTCTTTGGAAAAAAACAATTAATAAAAAAAAAATATTATCGAATAAGCATGTAATATTCTGTGTCCTAAACTCCTGAAACATTGGTGTCTCTGCAATTTTGGAAAGAAATTAATGAAATTGTGTGTTTGTGAAAATATTCAGATGTAACCCCCTTTGTGATTGTTAACATTTTCATAAGTAACTGTAATTAAATTACATTTTTTCTCAGTAACTGTAACAGATTACAGTTACATTTATTTTTTTAATTAAATTATGTAAGTTTGTTACATCTAACTAATATATAATATTATATGTATATTATGTATTAAAAACTGAAAAACTTTGTTTTTATAACAGCAAAGGCAAAATTCATTTTGAATGGGATGCCGCACAAGCACATATTGCAGTATTGGGGTGCACATACTTTTGGCTGTACAGTGTAGTCCAGAAATGACACGTTTGCAGGAACTTACCGTAGTTGGGACAGTAATGAGTGCCGCCCTCAGAAGTGCAGTGCATCTGAATCTGGGAACGGTCGTAGGTTTCTTTTAGGATAAAACACGTGTTGCCTTTATGCGTGTTAAACTCGTATGAAAAACTACTCCACGAGTGATTTTCATATCTGAAGTAGATGTAGCGATGGATTGCCAGAGCCTCTTCATAGGATGTGGTGCTGCCAGGACCGATGTATGTATACTGAAAAGCAGAATTTGACATCTGTTTTTTTCATCAGAAATGCAGTAAAAAATGACAAATAAATACAAACTTATTGTTGTGAGATATTATGTCATTCTTAGTTATTGATATGCTAACTAGGAAAAAGTGAACAAAGAATCAGGATTTATAATCTAGAATTGCATAAATAATGTAGTGAATATGTCACACCCAGGGGCTGGCTATGCTTTAACTAAGCCACACCCCTTCTCAACTTCCACCTCGAGGAGGTCCCCAAACCCGACCCAATGGCCAAGCAACACGAGAACAAGTAAGTGATAAAACAATCTTTATTTAAATATTTAAAAATAGCTTAGGGAATAGGGAAAGGGCAATTAAAACTAAACTCTGACTCGGCCCTCCAGATGGGCTATGGCCGGGAAGAGGTCAGGGAGCAAGGGGGCCACGGGGATCCGGGGCGTGGGGCTCGGGCCCCGGCCTGAGTCTTAGGTATCCGTAGCGCCCTCCTTCTTCCTCCTCTTCGCTGAATACAGCTCACGGTAAGTACTGGTTCACTCAGTTCGTTCTCGAGGTGCCCACTCTCTTTCTCTTCCTCCACAGGCAACAGCTCTTCGCTGATTACAGCTCACAGTAAGTACTGATTCACCCAGTTCGTTCCTTGGGTGCTCACGCTCTTTCTCTTTCTCCACAGGCAACGGCTGGGACACACAGGCACAGTTAGTTCAGCTTGGTTTTGCTCTCACCTCTTCGCTGATTACAGCTCACAGTAAGTACTGGTTCACACAGTTCGTTCCTTGGGTGCTCACTCGCTTTCTCTTTCTCCACAGGCAGCGGCTGGGACACACAGGCACAGTTAGTTCAGCTTGGTTTTGCTCTCACCTCTTCGCTGATTACAGCTCACAGTAAGTACTGGTTCACACAGTTCGTTCCTTGGGTGCTCACTCGCTTTCTCTTTCTCCACAGGCAGCGGCGTAAGTACAGGTTCCCTCAGTCTCTCCTCGTGTTACCCACTCTCTCTCCTTTTCTCTCCACAGGTATCAACTTGGGCACAATAGCACAGTTAGTTTGCTTTGAATGGCTCTCACCTCTGGGCTGGACACAGCGTACTGTAAGTACAGGGTTCGCTCTATTCCTCCTCGTGTTATTCACTCTCTCTCTCCTTTCCTCTCCACAGGTATCAACTTGGGCACAATAGCACAGTTAGTTTGCTTTGAATGGCTCTCACCTCTGGGCTGGACACAGCGTACTGTAAGTACAGGGTTCGCTCTATTCCTCCTCGTGTTATTCACTCTCTCTCCTTTTCTCTCCACAGGTATCAACTTGGGCACAATAGCACAGTTAGTTTGCTTTGAATGGCTCTCACCTCTGGGCTGGACACAGCGTACTGTAAGTACAGGGTTCGCTCTATTCCTCCTCGTGTTATTCCCTCTCTCTCCTTTTCTCTCCACAGATATCAACTTGGGCACAATAGCACCGTTAGTTTGCTTTGAATGGCTCTCACCTCTGGGCTGAACACAGCGCACTGTAAGTACAGGTTTCCTCTGTTTCTCCTTGTGTTACTCACTCTCTTTCCTTTCCTCTCCACAGGTATCAACTTAGACACAAAACACAGTTACTCTGCTTTGGATGGCTTTCACCTCTGGGCTGGACACAGCGTACCGTGCTATCTCCGGAGATCTGAAGCACGCTCACAACATATACTGTACTGAACTAGGCCAGGACCAGCAATCTCCTTGTCCTCCCACGCCGAAGTGCGTGAAGGCGGGGGTTTATCTGACAGGACACACGGCAATACACAGCAGCCCACAGCAATATACAACACCACGTCAAAATTATAGGTTTTCACAGCACGAAGACTCACCCACCACACTCAGTGTACGGAAAGGACACCCGTCTTCCTTCACTTCGCTTGGTTCGGATCTGGCGATGGAATATGCGGCCTAGCTAGTGATGTCGTCGTTGCGACTACTTCAATAAGTATTCCTTCGGCTCTCCCACCACACTATATTAGGGGTAGGGCCACCCTCCTCCTCCTGGAGAGATCTACACAACGCCAGGTCAATATACAGGGCACTTTCGACTGGCTCTTAGTACTCACATCAATGCCACTTCCAATCCCCTTTTTCACGTCGTCTCAGTTCGCCGTATAATCTGTTCACTTCTCAACCTTTAAGGTTCGCGATGTCTTCACAATCATACAATTCCAGCCTGAGGGAGAGAGAGAGTTAGACAGCTACCAGCAGCGTACCAAGACGGGCACAACCCAGTGCTTCACACACACCAAAGAGAGCTTCCCAGACTGTAAAATAACTTGGCCTTAAGTACTGCCTTGTCCAGCGTATCCTCCAATCACCAACCGCTGTCCCTAACTAGGCACAGGTGCATCGAATTCCCTGATTTTCCTTCTTACGGCGCTACCGGAAGTTCCGGTGTTCTGTTTTTCCGGTCCGGGCGGAAACACTTCCGGGCGGAACCAAACTTCCCGAATTTTGGTTCCGCCCCTAAAGATCGTCACCTTGTGACATCCTCCCCCGCCAATCCGTTCTAGTCCCTAGAACGTCCTCGGGCTGTCCACTCCCCATAGCGGGCAGGGGGTCGGCCTCGGTTCTCTCGCTGGGATCGTCTCACTGGTGAATCGGGCTCAGCTTGTTCAGGGGCTGCTTCTGGTTCTCTCGGGGCGATCGGGGGTGGTGCCACCACGGGTCTCCCTGGTACCACAGCCCAACCTTCAATCCAGGGGGCCGCTGGTACAGGTTCCGTGGGGACTTCTTCCACGGCTTCAGGGTAGTTAGGGCATGGGCGAATCATGTTCCGGTGCACCACACGGTCGGGGCCTGACTTCCCTTCTGGCCGGATGGTATAGACCGGCTGCCCCGGCCTCTGCTGCCGGCAGACTACATAAGGGGTGGCCTCCCAACGGTCACTCAGTTTCCCCTTCCCCTGCCGCCGATTATCTCTCACCAACACCCTCTCTCCTGGCAGTAGAGGGGCTTCTCTAGCAGTCCGATCATACAACCGCTTACTTTTCTCTCCTGCCATCTGTATCCTTTTCGACACCTGCTCGTAGGCGAAATGCAAGCGCTGGTGATGGCGCCCCACCCACTCCGTTACACTTGCTTCCTCTTGGTCGGCTATCACTCCTAGGACCAGGTCAGTAGGCATTCGTATGTGTCTGCCAAACATCAGGTAAGTGGGAGCGTAACCCGTAGTACTATGTATACTGTTGTTATAGGCCTGTAGGAGGTTTGGCAAGGCACTCACCCAATCGTCCTGCCGTTGTTGGTCCAAGGTCCCCAGCAGCCCCAATAGGGTCTGATTGAATCTCTCACAGCCGCCGTTCCCCTGAGGATGATACGAAGTGGTGTGAGTTTTCGTGCAACCGTACAACTGGCATAGTTCTCTAATTACCCTGGACTCAAAGTTGGCTCCTTGATCGGAGTGCAGAAACTCCGGGCATCCGAACGTCTGGAAGACGGCCCGCCATAAAACTGTAGCGGTGGTGGTTGCAGTCTGGTCGAGGGTGGGGATAGCCCAAGCGTACTTTGTGAACAAATCCGTTATTACCAAGATGTTCTGGTAGCGATCTCGTGGTCGGCCCAGTGTCAAGAAGTCCATAGCCATGATATGAAGGGGGGCCTTCGCATGGATGGGTACCATTGGCGCTCGGACCTCCCGTCTGGACTTAAACAATATGCATCTCGGGCAAGCTTGAATTAGGGCGTGCACCGATGCCTCTAGCCCGGGCCAAAAGAAGAATCTCCTAAGCAGGGACACGGTCCTCTCCTGTCCCTGATGCCCCAACTGGTTGTGGTACGCCGAAACTAAAGCCGTTACCTCATCTGCGGGTACCACGATCTGGCGTACTTCTTCGCCCAACTTCGGGTCACTGACCCTTCTGCACAAAACGCCATCTCTCAGCTCCAGCCTGTCCCATTGCCCCAGCAGCCTCCTCCCAGTATCCGTCTGGGCTAACCTCTCCGCTGGCGTCAGCCGTCGGCCCTGTTCCAGCCATTCTCTTACCAGCCGCACATCTTGATCCCTGGCCTGTCTCTCCCTCCACCGACGGGGATCCCATCCCCAGTTCTCAGGCACGGCCTCTTGTCTGCTGCCTGGTGCCTCTACTGCTCCTACCATATAGCCCTCCTCCGGGCTGGCCCCTCCGGGGCTTTCCGCTTCGGGCAGCCTTGAGAGGACGTCCGCGTTCATGTGTTCACGCCCTGGTCGGTACTGTAGTTGATAGTCAAAGTTGGCCAGTTGGGCCACCCACCGCTGCTCCACGGCTCCCAGCTTCGCCGTCTGTAAGTGTACTAATGGGTTATTGTCTGTAATGATCGTCACCTTGGCACCCCAGAGGTAGTCTTTAAATTTCTCACTTAGGGCCCACTTCAACGCCAGCAGCTCCAATTTGAAAGAACTATAGTTCGCATCGTTCCTCTCGGCTGGGTGGAGGCTCCGGCTGGCGTACGCGATGACCCTCTCAACTCCGTCCTGCCGTTGAGCCAACACCGCTCCCAGCCCGAGATTGCTGGCATCTGTATACAAAAGGAATGGTTTTGTGAAATCTGCGTATGCCAAGATAGGGGCCTGTAACAGCTCCTGCTTCAATGTCTGGAACGCCGACTCACAATTTGCATCCCAGTCTACGTTGGGCGACCCCCGGCCCCGGTTACGACCTGTGCCAACCAGCAACTGATTAAGGGGTTTAGCAATTTTTGAAAAGTCCTTTATGAAACGCCTATAGTATCCCACAAATCCTAAAAAGGATCGCACTTGCCTCACTGTCCTCGGGGCCTTCCAGTCCTTCACGGCCGATACCTTTCCAGGATCTACGGACACTCCAGCCGCACTGACCACGTGGCCCAGAAAGTTGACTTCTCTCCGTAGTAAGTGACACTTTTTGGGCTGTAGTTTCAATCCGTACTTCTCCATGGCCCGAAAGACTTCCTCGAGGTGCCTCAGGTGTGAATCAAAATCTGGGGAGTAGACAATCACATCATCCAGGTAAACTAATACTGACTCCATTAACTGACCTCCCAAGCACCGCTGCATCAGCCGCTGGAAGGTGGCCGGAGCGTTACAGAGCCCGAAAGGCATCCGGTCCCATTCAAATAGTCCAAACGGGGTTGTAAAGGCAGTCTTCTCCCGGTCTGCTTCGGCCACCTGCACCTGCCAGTAGCCACTGGCCAAATCTAGGGTAGAGTACCATGCCGACTGCGTGAGGCTGGCAAGCGAATCTTCGATCCGTGGCAAAGGGAAAGCGTCTTTCTTAGTCACGAGGTTCAGCTTACGGTAGTCCACGCAGAATCTCCAAGCCCCCGTCTTCTTTTGCACCAGCACTATGGGGGCCGCCCACGGGCTGCTGCTTTCCCTAACAACTCCTTGCTTCAGCATGCCTTGCAGGAGTGTACGTACCTCGGTATACAAAGTGGGCGGAATTGGGCGATACCTCTCCCGGCTGGGCCCTGCATCCCCGGTAGGTATATGATGTTGTACCACCTGGGTGCATCCGTAGTCTTCATCGTGGGTGGCGAACACATGCTGCCATCTCCGAAGGAGGGCCTGTAACTTCTGTGTCTGTGCCTGCTCTAAATCCTCCCCTTGTAACGACTCACCCGCCAGGTGGCTCGGCACACTCCTCTCCATACCACCCCATGGGGTGTCTACTTGTGTCAGGGCCACCTCGATGACAGTGGGGCACACCTGACGAAAACTAATATCCCTCTCTTCCCTTACTTGGTGGGATGTAACCGTTGTCAGACGGGCTAATCGTTGGTGCCGATGTAGTTGCACCGCGTATGGATGTACATTCCGTATCCTCACGGGGACTCTCCCCCGCCGGACCGTCGATAGTCCTCGTGCCACTTCCACTTGTGGACAATCCACATGGGGCTCCACCAGCACCCACTCTTCTGGGCCCGCTCTTCGGGGCGGTACTCGCGCCCACACAACAGCCTCACTTTTTGCGGGGACAGACAAAGCAAAACGACACATCACTCTTCCTACCTCTTCCTGTTCCCTGCGGACTTGGCTCATTTGCACCCTTCGACAGTCAGCTACCACACACTCCCACTTGGGCCTCTCTGCAGGTGGTATCTTCGATACGGGCCTAGCCCGAAATAGCTCTTCCCAGCAATCAGCGAGGACATTCATGCCCAACAGGGCTCGATGTGCACCCAGACAATGGTCTTGCACGATAATCACACCTTTCTGGGGGACCATCACTCCGTGAACCTCTAGGTCCGTCAATCGGTAGCCAATATATGGGATGTCGAGGCCGTTTGCGCCCTTCAGAGTAAGCCAGGGGGCCTCCGCCCCTGGTGCCCCTTGTTTCCCAAACACTTCTTCGGATAAACTCTCAGCAAACAACGTCACTTGGGAGCCTGTGTCTACCAGGCATTGAATCTCCTTGCCGCACACTCTCACCTTCGCCACGGGGCTACGCCCAATCATCTGGCTCCTAGAGCCATATCCTCTTCCAGGGTCTTCTCGAGGGGTCCCGGCCACACGACCCACAGTGGCCGGCCGACCTAAAAACCCCCTTCTGACGCCCTGCGGGGCCCACACTGGCGGCTATAGTGACCTGGTTTGCCACAGCGGTTGCAGATGGGTCGCCCTTGCTCGTCCCATTCGAAACGGGGCCGGTTAAAGTGGTTCGGGCGCCTGAACGGCTCTCGGCCTCCCTCTGAGTACACTCGGTCTCGGGGCGCCGGCCGTGGTTCCTCCCGCGCCCGTCCTTGGCGCAATTCTCCTACGAGGGCTTTAGACAGTTCAGACATCTGATCGCGGACATCTTTCAAAAGTTCAGCCTTCAGTGCTTGCTTCCAGTCAGGGCCTCCGGGTTGTGCTGGTGCTACTTCACTGACAACCGCACACACTGGGGAACCACTCACCTCAGTCTCATCACCTTCCAGGGCCAGTGCCTCTTTCTTCAGATCTTCGAACGTAAGACCCGGGTCCCTTCGAAACTGGATACGTAGGCTCTGTCTCACCGGACCCTCCTTCAACCCCAGAAGAAACTGGTCCCGCAATAGAGTCTCTCCATCTCCCAACCCGTGGTCCCGACGGGTCTGTAGTCGGGCGAATTGCTCTCGCAACCTCAGGGCGAAAGCTCTAATCGGTTGGCGGGGGCCCTGCTTACAATTGAAGAACTGGGAGCGAAGGACAGCTACGGGGGTGTGGTCACCATACTGTTCAGTGAGGAACTGGAACACGGTTTGGGCGTTGGCTCTAACGGCTTCGGGGGCGGCATGCACCTCTCGCCGCGCTTCTCCATCCAGGGAGTTTAACACAAATTGAAGCCGCTGGGCTGCACTAAGGCCCTGTAGGTCGGCCAAGTACTCTAGTTGAGCCTTCCATTCAGACAATCGTACCTCGGATTCTGTCCCCCCATATTTTTGAATCCAGGGGCTCCCCATAAAAACGGGCATGGCACGGGGTTGGGCTGAAAGCCCCGCGTTGTCGGTCATTGGACGACCTTGGTTACTCAACTCGAGGTGGAAATCCTGCCGACTACGCCAAATCTGTCACACCCAGGGGCTGGCTATGCTTTAACTAAGCCACACCCCTTCTCAACTTCCACCTCGAGGAGGTCCCCAAACCCGACCCAATGGCCAAGCAACACGAGAACAAGTAAGTGATAAAACAATCTTTATTTAAATATTTAAAAATAGCTTAGGGAATAGGGAAAGGGCAATTAAAACTAAACTCTGACTCGGCCCTCCAGATGGGCTATGGCCGGGAAGAGGTCAGGGAGCAAGGGGGCCACGGGGATCCGGGGCGTGGGGCTCGGGCCCCGGCCTGAGTCTTAGGTATCCGTAGCGCCCTCCTTCTTCCTCCTCTTCGCTGAATACAGCTCACGGTAAGTACTGGTTCACTCAGTTCGTTCTCGAGGTGCCCACTCTCTTTCTCTTCCTCCACAGGCAACAGCTCTTCGCTGATTACAGCTCACAGTAAGTACTGATTCACCCAGTTCGTTCCTTGGGTGCTCACGCTCTTTCTCTTTCTCCACAGGCAACGGCTGGGACACACAGGCACAGTTAGTTCAGCTTGGTTTTACTCTCACCTCTTCGCTGATTACAGCTCACAGTAAGTACTGGTTCACACAGTTCGTTCCTTGGGTGCTCACTCGCTTTCTCTTTCTCCACAGGCAGCGGCTGGGACACACAGGCACAGTTAGTTCAGCTTGGTTTTGCTCTCACCTCTTCGCTGATTACAGCTCACAGTAAGTACTGGTTCACACAGTTCGTTCCTTGGGTGCTCACTCGCTTTCTCTTTCTCCACAGGCAGCGGCGTAAGTACAGGTTCCCTCAGTCTCTCCTCGTGTTACCCACTCTCTCTCCTTTTCTCTCCACAGGTATCAACTTGGGCACAATAGCACAGTTAGTTTGCTTTGAATGGCTCTCACCTCTGGGCTGGACACAGCGTACTGTAAGTACAGGGTTCGCTCTATTCCTCCTCGTGTTATTCACTCTCTCTCTCCTTTCCTCTCCACAGGTATCAACTTGGGCACAATAGCACAGTTAGTTTGCTTTGAATGGCTCTCACCTCTGGGCTGGACACAGCGTACTGTAAGTACAGGGTTCGCTCTATTCCTCCTCGTGTTATTCACTCTCTCTCCTTTTCTCTCCACAGGTATCAACTTGGGCACAATAGCACAGTTAGTTTGCTTTGAATGGCTCTCACCTCTGGGCTGGACACAGCGTACTGTAAGTACAGGGTTCGCTCTATTCCTCCTCGTGTTATTCCCTCTCTCTCCTTTTCTCTCCACAGATATCAACTTGGGCACAATAGCACCGTTAGTTTGCTTTGAATGGCTCTCACCTCTGGGCTGAACACAGCGCACTGTAAGTACAGGTTTCCTCTGTTTCTCCTTGTGTTACTCACTCTCTTTCCTTTCCTCTCCACAGGTATCAACTTAGACACAAAACACAGTTACTCTGCTTTGGATGGCTTTCACCTCTGGGCTGGACACAGCGTACCGTGCTATCTCCGGAGATCTGAAGCACGCTCACAACATATACTGTACTGAACTAGGCCAGGACCAGCAATCTCCTTGTCCTCCCACGCCGAAGTGCGTGAAGGCGGGGGTTTATCTGACAGGACACACGGCAATACACAGCAGCCCACAGCAATATACAACACCACGTCAAAATTATAGGTTTTCACAGCACGAAGACTCACCCACCACACTCAGTGTACGGAAAGGACACCCGTCTTCCTTCACTTCGCTTGGTTCGGATCTGGCGATGGAATATGCGGCCTAGCTAGTGATGTCGTCGTTGCGACTACTTCAATAAGTATTCCTTCGGCTCTCCCACCACACTATATTAGGGGTAGGGCCACCCTCCTCCTCCTGGAGAGATCTACACAACGCCAGGTCAATATACAGGGCACTTTCGACTGGCTCTTAGTACTCACATCAATGCCACTTCCAATCCCCTTTTTCACGTCGTCTCAGTTCGCCGTATAATCTGTTCACTTCTCAACCTTTAAGGTTCGCGATGTCTTCACAATCATACAA
The DNA here is from genome assembly GCF_963082965.1 of Carassius carassius. Lineage (NCBI taxonomy): Eukaryota > Metazoa > Chordata > Actinopteri > Cypriniformes > Cyprinidae > Carassius > Carassius carassius. The sequence goes on from NC_081780.1 coordinate 29,915,567, forward strand.
TTCCAGCCTGAGGGAGAGAGAGAGTTAGACAGCTACCAGCAGCGTACCAAGACGGGCACAACCCAGTGCTTCACACACACCAAAGAGAGCTTCCCAGACTGTAAAATAACTTGGCCTTAAGTACTGCCTTGTCCAGCGTATCCTCCAATCACCAACCGCTGTCCCTAACTAGGCACAGGTGCATCGAATTCCCTGATTTTCCTTCTTACGGCGCTACCGGAAGTTCCGGTGTTCTGTTTTTCCGGTCCGGGCGGAAACACTTCCGGGCGGAACCAAACTTCCCGAATTTTGGTTCCGCCCCTAAAGATCGTCACCTTGTGACAAATACACTGTAAGATCTTACTCCTCTGTTGTCCTGGGTGTCAAAGTACCAGGTGTAAGGAGTCTGATTGACGACTGAAACCTTGGCACCCATGGTTCTGGATACTCTGTTACATTAAAACATTAAACTTTGGTCAGTATTTAATAGTGATGGAAGACAAAGCTAAGATTAGAAAAACAACAACAACTGTAATGGTATTAACAATAACTTAAGTAAAAAAGAACCTGATTTTATTCCTGTGCAGAGAAGTCCATGAATGTGAGAAGAGTGAAGTCTCCTGCTCTTTATAAACTGTCCATCAGAATGAGAGGACAGAAGGGGGCTGAGCTTACGACTATGTCATAGAGAGAAATAAATATAAGATATAATATATCTTTTTTAATAAGTAATCATATGCTATATACTTAACAAGAACCCAAGAGTTAAATATTATCACAGGTGACTTTAAGTGTATGTTTAGAACTTTGTATTTAAAGTTACAAGTGATAATATTTCACCTCTGGGGTGTTGTTCATCATACACTTTAGTGTTTTCTAAAACAAGAAGCCAATATTTAACTCCTAGGTTCACACACTATACTATTTTATGAAAAATTATTTAACAAGAACCCAGGAGTTAAATATTATCACTGGAAAATCTAAGTGTGATGTATTTATTTATTTAAATTAAATTAAAAAATAAATTTAAGACCAAAAAAGACAAAAAAAAATAACTGTAATTACATTTATTGTTATCTTATAGTCAAATACTCCCAGAATTCCCTGCATGACACATTAGATTTTTTTCCCATTGAAATAAACATCTTATTCTTATTTTTTCGTATCAGTTGTGTACATTAGGGTTTTATGTTAGATGTGTAGAGCTACATCTCCAAAATTGCCAAAGCAAATTTTTAAATAGGCGCTATCTTTATAAATAAACTGCAGATTTGAGTTTTAAACAACTACATTCTTGCCTGAAATACTCTTAGAACTGCATTTCATGACACAATAACAGTAATACTTTGAAAACGATGTGCTTGCAGGTTGGTGTGAAATGCGGTCTGGGACACCTGGCACCTCTGGATGCATCCTTGATAAAAGGAGCGGAGCACAAAAACTTCTGGCGATTTGAACTGTACTTGGCTAGATGTGAACTTTGAATTGGAACAGTACTTGGGCCACGACCGAGCGGCAACCTCCCGCTCTCTGTTGTGAAGCCAACAAGGAAGTGACTAAAACTGTAATTCCTTAACTGGCCGCTTGAGGCTGGCTGCAAAAGGGAGTCAGTCCCATAGACTCCACATGTTAAAATGCCCAACTTTACAGCAGAAAAAAAACATGTTTACAGCCTGGTTCTAAAAATCATTTTGGTCTAAATAGCAAATTTTGCCCTTCATGACAACTGTGAGGGGGGTGAGTTTTTTTTTATAACTCATCCGTTTAAATTATATTAAGTCTTAAAGTTCTGCATAATTAAGGGCATGGCCTCTTAAGTGACAGGTGCCGCTGCTGACACTGCCGTCGAATCTAGGTGGGCGTTTCTTCAGCAACCAGCTCCCGCCTTTTTGCCCATTTTCAATTGTCCGGGAGAGTCACGCGATGACGTGCTGCCAAGATGGCGACGGCCCGCTCTGGACATTTTGAGCTTCAAAAACGCTCTTCAGGAGTCTACGGGTGATGTCACAGACACTACTTCATATTGAGAAACGGCAACTTGTTTAGTTTCTATTGAATCAACCATTTTGAATGATTCATTTGATTTGAATGATTCAATAAGTCATTTATTAAAACAGGGAAGTGCTGGCACCTACTGGTGGTTTTATTGTCATATTTATTTATCCATGACGGACCTAAGTGCCAGCACAAAAACAAATTCTGCAAAATATTGTTTAATTATCAATATTGACCAAAATTCCTCTATTTCAGGCCCCAGAAGAAAAAAAAACGTATAAATAATAGTTACTTTAATAAGGCTAATTTCATTAAATATGAGACAAATATTGTAATTAGAGTAAAATTTGCCAAAGGACCCAACCCCACCAGCCACTTGTGGAGTGTTCAGGAAATGTATATCTTCATACTTGCACGTAATGACAGATAATTATCAGAATTTACAGAAAACAGGAAGATAAAGAAGGGAAGCTTTCAAACTGAAAGTTCAAGATTTTTAGAAAGTACACAGTTCAACGTTCAACTAAATAAAATGTAATCATATTTTTTAAATGAATGTTTTCTTATAAGCTCTTTTTTGGCCTCTTCAGAAAATTCATCCATGCATGTAAAGTCCTCACAATGATCTCTGATCTGCAGTTTTTTTTTCTTTTGAGTAGTGTTTTATTCCTGCCTTGTCTTGTTTTATGATTCAAACTGTACTTTTTTAACATTTAAAGCTTAGTATCATAGAATATTTTAAATATATTTTCACATATATAAGCCTCAGGTTTGTAGGTCAGGAGCAGAAAGCCATAAAGAACTCATTACAGCTTTCTGTAGAAGTTAAAGTTTGCAGGCTACATTTCTGTTTTTATTGCACCATACCAAAGACCACTAGAAACTATTGGAGCAACACTGCTCCTAAAATGTTTTGTTGACAAAGCAGTGGTAGAAGATACAGCTAAAATTAAAAAAACTAACTATTATGTAGTTTTTATCATAGCACATGCAACTGTCACATTTCAAAAGAAGACAATGTTCATAGATTGAAATGTTGGGGGAATTTAGTTACAATTTTTAACATTAGACCTTAACTCAACAAAATGAATGAAGCGATTTGGAAAAGGATTCACTCCTTTTGCTGAACAAAGTTATCTACCATATCTATTCCATCACACTTTTAACATGTTGTGAGATTTGAAAACTGATTCTTTTGAACATTAGCGTCACATATCCAGCATCATATGTATGGGTTTTTATATTCAGTAGGTTTGATTTGTAGCTCACGCAGTATGCAGTTGCACTTGAGAGGTGAGGTTCAACAAAACAGAGGTTCAACAAAACAGTTCAAACCTGCATATAAGGAAGTTCAGGTGTAGGGGATATTTCCAACATGATAGAGCATTAATTGTTAGCGACACTGCCCATATATTTGATTTCTGGACCGCCGCAATACATACCTGAAGCAACACAGCAATACGTGCCTATATCAATGTAATAAAAACGTTCCAGAGTCACGTATTTGACCCGTATTTTAGCACCACTCTGTATACATTTCACATTAAAACGGCCACAAAACATGTAGTAAGGTGCGTAAAAAAAATGGTGTAGCAGAAATGTATCTAGAGGCACGTATTTCCATGAGCCTCGGTTGGTTTTACACTATTTACAGATACAGCATAATTACAGCACACAGTAGCAGTATTTTAGATGAGAGAACTTTCACTATGTTGTACATCCTCAAACTCATTGCTGTTGAAATGATTTGTAGCCAAGTACTTCTTCTTACATATCCTGTATTTTTGCAGAACTGAGACAGTATAATGTTGCGTTGCATGTCATATGAGGCTATAATTTGATTGCGAGAATATGTTTTTGAGTAAAATATTGACGTGGAAGTTTGACATTTGTACAAGTGCATGTGTAGTTTTGAAATGGTATTCATAGTTGAGAGAAAATTATGAATTGTTTCATGAATTGTGTTAGCAATCGAGAAAATGAAAGGTAAGATGAAATGAAAATGCCATCAAACCTTTTCTAAATATGTTCATTTCCCTTTAGATATACATTTGTAGCACTTAAAAACAGCAGTGTATTGTTTCTACTTTAAAATGTGCAGTGTTCACATTTATTTATCGCATTTGAAGTTTAATAATCAATCACAATAATCCATATCGGGATTTCCTGTTTTTCTATCCACGTTTTTAAGACCTATTGAAATGATCATTAAAAATTTCTTATGCAATTTGGGATATAAGCCTTTTCATGGCTTTCAATTTGATTGCAAGACTTTTGATTTGACTTTTTATAGACCTGCAAGGAGTCTGTTATTGCGGCCATTTTTGGGGTTCTTCTCAGCATTTGTATTTAGATTACTAAAGCTCTAAAAAAAGTAACAACAATAAGAGTGAATTTACATATTACTAAGATATTTTTTTTGGCAGTAGCTATTTGCACTAAGTGCAAATGGCAATGGATTATATTTATACAAAGTGAAAATAGCATTATTTTTTAACGATATACTATTTACACTAAGTGCAATAGCAAGGTTTTCTGCTATTAAATCACCTGTGTCCTGTCTAAACCGCTTTACACACTATACTATTTCCTCCACACTCCACCTGGCTCTTACCCACCTAGAAAATAAAGACTCCTATGTCAGAATGATTTTTAATCGACTTCAGCTCATCATTCAATACAATAATCCCACAACAGCTCATTAATAAACTAAACCTGCTTGGGCCTTGACAGTTCTCTCTGCAATTGGATCCTGTACTTTCTAACTGGAAGACTTCAGTCAGTCCGTGTCGGCCACAATACCTCAAGCACTACCACACTGAGCACAGGTGCCCCACAAGGCTGTGTGCTCAGCCCACTGCTCTTCAAGCTGCTGACCCACGATGATAACTGTAATAGATTGATGTGTGAACTTCAAACAACTATACAAAGTTTTATGAGGAAAGTGAAATATAAACCAGGCAAAAAAAATTATCTACCGTGTTTAAATGAAAACATAAGGTCACTCATGAAACAAAGGGACCAAGCTCTTAAGATGGCTCTCAGGAACAAAGTGGATCATGAGAAGCGTCTATTTACCACAATGAGAAATAAGGTTGTAAAAGAGCTCAAAAAGGCTAAAGCAACATTTTTTATTAATGCAATAAGTGAAACAACAGGGAACAGTAAAGAAATCTGGCGGAATTTGAATAAATGAACTGGGAAATATAATACCATTAATAAAAAAATCTAATTAAATATAGATGGAAATGTGATCGATGATCCAAGTAGAGTGGCCATAGCATTTAATACTTATTTCATTGATTCTATAAAAACTTTGACTCACAATTCCCCGGGATTTAACTATTCTATCGCTCCTCTGAATACTAATGCTCCCATTTTAACTTTTAGAGAAGTGACTAATTCCAAGGTGTGTATGATTATTTCCTCCTTAAATTGTTCAAGGGCAAAGGATGTTTACGGAATGGACACAATATTTATTAAAACTCATAAGAAGGCACTCATTCCTCCTATTACAAAAATTATTAATCAGTCTATCATTGATGGAGTTTTTCCAAGTGCTTGGAAATTGCTACAATTACACCAGTGTATAAATCAGGTGATCATATGACTATTAGTAATTATAGACCCATCAGTATTCTTCCATCAGTATCAAAAATTGCCGAAAAATGGATCTCTGAACAGATAACATTTCATTTAAATGCTACATCTTTTACATTACATCCAATGCAATTTGGCTTTAGGAAACATCATTCCACCGAAACAGCTAATTGTTTTCTTTTGGAAAATATAAAGTCTAAACTTGACCAAGGAGGTGTAGTTGGGGCAGTCTTCCTTGATTTGAAGAAAGCTTTTGAAACAGTAGATCGTGAGATTTTAATAACAAAGTTATCAAAGTTACATTTTTCATCCAGTGTCATCAAATGGATACAATCATACCTTTTAAATAGAAAACAATGTGTTCTGTTGTTCTGCCTATATATCTATGATCTACCTGAAGTTTGTCCTTCTGCAGTAACTTGTCAGATGTACGCTGATGATACGGTTATATATGTACATGCAAAAAACAAGAGGCAAGCTGCCAAGGAACTATCAGCTACTATGGTCAATATTTCTAATTGGCTAACAAACTCTTGTTTACATCTTAATACCAGTAAATCTGTATGCATGTTCTTTTTCGAAATCGCCAAATAAAAATCCCGATCCAGAAGTTACTGTAGCAGGAAGAACTCTGTCAGTTGTACAGGAGTTTAAATATTTAGGTATAATACTAGACACACAACTGACATTTAAATCACAAGTTTAAAAAGTTGTAAACAGAATTAAATATAACTTGATTAATTTTAGGCATATTAGAAGTAATTTGACTACAGAGGCCTCAAAGTTGTACATCGATGCCATGATAGTCACATATGAACTACTGTATGACCAGCTGGACGCAGACAGGAAGGACTGCATTACAGTCAGTAGAAACAGTTTATGAACGGGCTTTGAAAACAATGGATAATAAGTCAAATTCTTTTCATCATTGTAATATTTTAAAGAAACATGGTTTTTTAAACTGGGAAAATATGGCCAAATTTGCTGATATCTTGCTTGTGTATAAAATGTTCCATGGTTTAGCCCCCCCTCCACTCAATGAATTTGTTAAACAAAATCTTAACGCATCCACCAGAGCGACTTCTAGAGGTGATTGTAAAAAATCATATAGGAAAAGTTCCTTTGGACAGTCAGCCTTTTCCTACCATGCAGCGCATACCTGGAACACAATACCTACAAAAGTAAGAAACATTACCTCTCTCACCACCTTTTCAAAAACTATAAAACAGTAGTTGCTGGATAATCAAATATGTTGTCATAATCTGCAGTAGTGCAGTTATTTACTCACAGGTTGATATATTCTATGTGACATTATTTGTGCTTGTTTGATGTTGACTGTGTCTATGTAATCTGTTTATGTTTTTAATGTGTATGTATGCAATGTTTTTTTTACAGTTTTATAATAACAACCTGCCAGGGAATCCAGATGAAAATTAGTCTGTACGGCTATATCTGGCTCATTTACATTTGGACATTGTCCTTATTTTCATGAAATGTAATCATATTTGCATTATGTACGCAGCTCTGCACACTCATTACTCTTGATGAAATATCTCACAAACTTGTCACCTCAAATCTGGTCACCCTACTGAAAGTTATGGTTTCATGTTTTTATGAACATTGATGTAGCAACAAAAGTATGACTTAATTGTAACCAATTTAATTTATTGTGTCTAGATATCACTGGATGCAGAGAGTGCCAACCTGAAAGCTTTCTCCTGCAGTTGACTGGTAAAAGATTCTGCAATCACATAGTTGCCATCCTGTACCAGACTGCACATTATTCACAGCTGGGTCTGCAGGCTGTTCCACCCCCCCTGGCCTGCACAAGTGGCTTGCAAAGATGGCACAGACCAAGAACACAGGTGGGTTTGTGATAAACATGTCATTATTATTTAAGAACCGATGTGAATCTCTAACAACTGTAAATTATTATAAAAACACTCCCAGTAGTGACTACAGACTGTAATTGCTTTTTGTCTTTTACCTTAAAGGGAATCCATCCTGAACCGGTTAGTGAGCTGGTGGTGCAAAAGCCCAAAACAGTTGGCAAGGACAGTCTGAGGTCCACACTGTACAAGACATACACAGGTGATTAATTTGACTTTTTGTTGCTTTGTGAGAGCAAGTTAAGTTTTTTTGATGTTATGACTAACCAAATTATGGTTACCGCAGATATAATGAATACAATTTAAATGTAGTTATGCACTCATGTCTAACTTTTCTTTTGTGTGACCAATAATCTTGTGTTTCTCTTGTCCACTGCCAGATCCATATATGCTGGCATCTGGAAGCAAATTAAGCCAGGTGCAGCCCCAACCTCTCATGGCTGTTGTATTGGATGGGGTTTCTGAGATGGACATGACGCCATCTAAATTTGGGTCTGTCCTTCGTGGATCCCCCATGTCCTATCACTGTCCACCCAAGAAGTCCAGTGACATCCACATGGCTTCAGAATTTCCATCCCTTCCTGTGATGCAGCACACTTTTCCCAGGTTGCATTTCGTCCTGACCTTGCATCAGTTAATGCATCTCCAGTCTCTTGAAGTGTCACTGCAGCTGTCCTGCGAGATAGCAAAAGAAACTCAGCAACAATCCGAATGTCCTGCATGGACACAGCTACGGCGACCAAGGCTGACTGCTAGTCGTTTTTTGGGATGCTTGTTGTAGTAGGGCTTGTCGTGCAGAGCTGGGGTCTGTAGCTATTCAGATGATCAGAGGCTCCACAAAGCAAACAGCTGCAATGAAACATGGTCTACTAGTGGAGCCCGAAGTGCTGGCAAACTATGCTGAACTGTTGCGAGTTAATGTGTTACCAGCAGGATTCGTCATTCACCCTGACGCACCACATCTCGGGGCCAGTCCAGATGATCAGCTGTATGACCCTTCAGAGTCGCCTCCTTTTGGCCTGGTTGAGGTGAAGAGCAGCACAAAAACTGATCCATCTCAGGTTGCTCAACTCAAGGTGCAGGAAGGCCATGCCAGTCTGAGGCGTTCACATAAGTACTACTGGCAGGTTCAGGGCCAACTGGCAATCACAGGACTGACATGGTGTGACTTTGTTACCGATACCCTATCAACTTTAAGTGTGGAAAGAATTTGGCATGATAACTCATTCATTGCGGAAATGAAAGAGAATTAGATATATTTTTATGGCACGTACATGAATGCAGTGCTTAAATTGTAAATTGCGAGGTACCGGAACAAAGCGGGAAAGCGGATCCGGCACGCGATTACAGAAGGGAGAGGTAACGGAGCACTCGCGCAATCATATTGGTGACCAGTTTAAGTGATTAAGAACGTGCATCAGTTGCTTTTATAGGGTCTGTAAGGTCATGAATAACATGGAAATGCCATGCAATTTTAACAACAATTCCCACGCCTAAAAACTTTTCTGAGGGGGACTACGTGTTGCATGGTTTTAATAAATCTCGCAGCTTTCAAGTTTAGAATGAGGGAAATTCCTGCATTTATTCAACATAGCTTGTAGGTTTGAATAATAAAATAAATCCACACAAAGTCTAGGATTAAATCAGTCATTTGAATCCATGAACTCTCTCAGAGTGTGCTTCTCATCAGCGCATCAGTGACCTGCACGCTGCGATACAAGACTCACTCGCGTTTCAGGACAGCTGACAGAACTGTCACTTGACTAATCGGGTCATTGTTGCATTGTCACAAAAATGTATAATAATTTGCACACCTTTTTAAGAATTTTAAGCCGTTTGGTACTCACGCGCTCCAAAGGCTGTATTATGTGACCTCACAGTCACCTCCAAAGCTTGTGCGTATAAAGCTGAAACGCGAGTATTATATCAGAGTTATTTTCCGTAGTTTGATGAGTTTAAGCAATCAAATACAAACAATATGATGTCTGATGGGTGTTGACAAATAAAACAGTTTCATGGCACACGGTACGAAAATACAGGGGGGGGGGGTTGTGAAATCAAAGTCACATTTCAACAGAAAAATATTAAGAATATAACCATTATATTTAATTTGACTTTTAAGAATATGTGGGAACACTAAATTATTTGCATACTATTTACACATTATTTACATACCAAACATTAATTCACTCTTCAAAACAAAAAGGTCCTTGATAATAACAAAACACAACAGTTAAGCCAGATCTGTTTCACACTGCCAATCAGTGTGAGCGGCACGGGAGAGTCCCAGATGTGAAAGGACGTTATCCTACCGATCACTCTTTCCACTATAATTCTGAGGCGGGCAATGACTTGGGTTTGTTCCGTTTCCTCCTTGCTGAATTGACCTGAATGCTTAAAAGGTGGAATGATGAGCTTAGATCCAACGTCAGCAAGGAGGTCTTGAATGAGGAACCCTTTTTCCGCCATGACATCGTCTCCTTGCTCCAGCAAGGGAAGGACTCCACTGATCCTGGTGATCTCCTTATCTGAGATGCACCCAGTGTACAGGGGTGAGATGAATGTCACCAAACCATTGGGAGCAACTCCAATTAGCCCTTTCAATGTCCTCCTTTTTTGAAACTTGAAAATGTGTCTGACTGTAAGGTCAGGGATGAGGCTGTCTCCAGGACAATTTCTGTGCAGTCCAGTATCACTCTGACATTGGGACAGTACCCCTGGAATTTAAGGGGCATAGTGGACTTAACCTTTTCTCTGCTTATCCAGATGGGAAGTGAGCTCAGTATCATAAAAAGATAATTGGCCCAGGTGTTGGTAACCCAGCTAATCCTGGTAATGCTCACATTAAACATGTCAGCAATGAGCTGCTCCTTCATGCCAACAGCCTCCAGCATGGAGTACATCAAGAACTCATCTATTAATGGCATGATGCGTAGTGGGCTTGGGTCTTCGCAGCCTTCCTCACCTGCCCTCTGTGCTTTGGTCCAGTACACCAGTCTAAGTGCAGATGGTGCAATCGACTCCCAAAAAATAGTAAAAACACTCTCGGATGGAAATTTATATAATATCAGATGATGAGTGCCCATGGCCGTACGTGGAGGAGTTGTTCACATACAAGGGGAGGAAAGGAGACAGCGTATTGAGGTAATGCAAACTCTGTTTGCCAGCTGCGGTGATATCAGACTACAAGACTTCAACCTCTAATCTCGAAAAACACATTGTGGTAAGAAGACTTTATTATACTATTTATGTAATGTTATTTTTATTATTTATTAAACAATGTAATAGTTTGGTTAGGAACGCCTATCACGATTTTATTTGACTTAACATGTTAGCTTGATTGTCAAATGAACATTATGTGTCGCTCAACGTTAAATACATTTAAATTGTTTGAATTCCGTGTTTTAAATCCGTGTTTTAAGCATATTATGAATCGTGTAATGAAGTAACTTGTCGTTATGTATTGGCATAACAATGTAACTGCACTGACAGCTTCAGCATCTCACACACATGGGTGCAACTTAATTTTTTTATTTAGCAAGTTTCAGAACCATTTAGCAATTTTCTTGCATAAATTCCAACTTTCAACAAGTTGAATGATGCCAACAGTACTTCCCCGCAAGTGTATGCAAGAGCGGTCTGGCTTTCTCGGCACACTGCCTCTCTCAGCATTCTGTGGGGCCGTTCACACGGCGCGTCAATGCTATTTCTTACTTTCCAAAGTGCGATCACTCCCGTGGAGTCTGCTGTTGCTAAGCAGTCAACCATAAACCGCGTTCTCCACTAGACGTTTTTTTTTGTCAACTTAAAAAAAATGATAAATATAAAAATGGTAAGCTTTATCAGGCATTGAGTAGTACAGTAATTGACAGTTCAGAGAGTAGAATAATAACAGATCATGATTGAACGTAAACATGATGATGCAATGTCATCACGGATATGCTAATTAATATGTGATGCCATCCGCTGCCACAAGTCTCACAAAATATTTTGGGAAACACTGAAATGTAATAGTAGCCCAACAAGCTTTTTATATAGCATTATAATGATAATGATGATGGTATTAATAAACGTTGATGAGAAAATTTAATTTCCAAAAATCCAATTAAGAAACTTTTTTTTTTATAATTTTTTCTATAATTTGTATAAATCCTCTGTTATATTTCCAGAGAAAACATCCATCAAAATCAGACCAGTACAATGGCATTGTGACAGCAGCATGTCGTCAAAGGAAGACCACGGCCACACCAAACAAGCTTTCATCAATGAAGCAAACCATGTTACCAGATGTCCTGTTGGCACCTGCAAGCAAACGTGTCCCTCAAACGACTGTTGACAAGCTTATCATCAATTTCAAATATGAAAGTGTTCAACCATTTGCAGTGGTAGAACAGTCAGCTTTCAAATAATTCATTACCACACTACAGCCTCAAGCTCAAGTCATGTCTAGATCAACCGTCCATTCTAGAATCTGCTGATAACATGAGGAAGACTATAATTGCAGAATTGGGTAAAGCCAAATTTGTTGCAACCACCACAGATTGTTAGTCTGCTCATCAGAAAAGTTACCTTGGTGTAACTTGCCACTGGATAGATGAAGAGTCCTTAGAAAGAAGATCTGTAGCACTTGCATGCAAAAAATTCAGAGGCTCTCACACATTTGATGTGATTGCTGGTGCTCTTGATGATATCCATTGCCAGTACAAAATAAGACACAAACTTGTAAAGACCACAACTTATAGTTGATCCAATTTCATCAAAGCTTTCCAGGTGTTTTGGGGCACAGAATTATGCAGAACTTGAGGATGAAGCAGACATGGATTCTCTTGCGAGTGACCATGCTGAATATCATGATGCAAGTGCAATCCTTAATGAAGACTCTGGTATGGAATATCAGCTACCCCCTCATCAATGATGTGCATCTCAAACAGTACACTGACTGAACTGCTGTGAAGAAAGAACTGAAGACGAACACCGCGCCGAGCCAAATAATGAACAAAACATTGACTTGTTCACGAGTCAAGAACCGGTTGCATTGGTTTTCGGGTCACCAGTAGTTCTTTCTGACAGTTCGATTCAATAAACCGGTTGAAGAAAACGGTTCACCGGTACTTTCACGCTCGACGTAATGGCGTCATTGGCAATGATTGCCCTTGAGTCAAGCCTTCGGTTTACCTGGTCTCATAAAATTAGCACAAAAGCAGTTCAGAATCAATCACCAAAAGAATCAGTTTGGTTCAGATGCTCTGTGTGTCAGTCTGCTTCACGCTGAATCACACATGCGCAGTATCATCAGCTCCTCGGTTCTCGAATCGGACGCGTCTGACAGAAACGGTTCTTGACTCGAGAACGAGTCAGTCTATTGTTCGTTATCTGGCTCGGCTCGGTGTTCATCTTCAGTTCTCTCTTCACAGCAGTTCAGTCAGTGTACTGTTTGAGTAAATGAATTACTCCGGGATATTGGTTTGTTTGAACTCAGAGAGAGTGTCAGCCACATTAAAAAAGTTAACAGCTTAAGTCATTTGTGGATTAATGCGTATTGGAGACGCGAACCGTTTAAAACGATTCAGTTCGATTTGGTGAACTGGTTCAAAAAGATCCGGTTCCATCGAATGATTCGTTGCTGAACCGGATATCACAAACTGCTTTGTTTTGAACTCTCTCTCACAACAGACACAGAAGAGAAGACAATGCTGAATAAAGTTGTCGTTTTTGATGTCACATGGACTACTTTGATGATGTTTTTCTTACCTTTCTGGACATGGACAGTATACCGTACACACAGCTTCAATGGAGGGACTGAGAGCTCTCGGACTAAATCTAAAATATCTTAAACTGTGTTCCAAAGATAAACGGAGGTCTCACTGGTTTTGAACGACATGAGGGTGAGTTATTAATTACATAATTTTGATTATTGGGTGAACTAACCTTTTAAGGAATAAAATTATTGTTTACATGCAGGGACTAAGATTACTGATGCATGTAGTTTTTTTTTTTTAAATCTGAATTTATAATGTTGCTTTGTCTCTAGTAGGGGTGGCACGGTTCGTTGAAAAAAAAACTGTACCGTTTGGTTCACCACACCACGCTGGGACCGCGGTTCAACTTAAATCCAAAGCATCTGTAATATGGTTTGCTATAAATAGCAGTTAATATATGTTTCTTTTGATGGATGCGCATTGTGGATTCCCTGACATTACAACAATAGCGATGAGGGAAAAAAAACCTGGACAAAACATTCACTCTTGATCAATGTGAACGACTTATGCTGGAATATGAGCATTCATTTATTCTGTCATCATCCGGGTGCTGAAAGCGCGCTCACACAGATGAGACCTGAACAGCACACGTTAATATGTATTTAAATTAAACTCATTTAAGCTTTGTCAGTTTAAACATTTAAGAGCCAGAGGACGTGAGTTCGTGCGCGCAGTGAGAAGATTTGTGCATGCGCTCATCCGAAGCGCGCAAACCCGTGCCTCAGAATGCGCGCAAATATAAGATCTCTCTGAAGTATTGTGTTTAAATGGCCAAATTCAGACAAAAATTATGTCAAAATGCCCGTCTTGGTAAGTATCCTACAGCAGACATAGCCGGCTGAACGCAGGCCACTGTATCAGTGTATTCTCTAAAAGTCTTTATATTAATAGAAACAGTAACAACAAAGAAATCACTCACTGCTCTTGATTAAAAAGCTTTTATAACTTTAATAAAGAATTATCTTTATAATTATATAGTTCAATATGCAATGCTGTTTTACATTTGATTACTTTATTCAATTTCTGTACCTAAAAACTTATGCTAGACCTGCCAAAAAAAAAAAAAAAAAAAAAAAAAATGAAAATCACTGTTTATTGTTTGTATCTTTACTCTATTGTGTTTATGTGTGCTGCTGCTTGTAGTTGGATAGAATATTCTTCTTTTTTTATTAGAAAGTATAGTTTTTGCATAAACATAGCAAGTTTAACCGTGCCACCCCTACTCTCTAGATCAAGAAGGAACACAGAAGCTGGAAACAGTTCTTACCTTTGCCATTGGAGCCAATACTGTTCCATCAATTGACTTCTCTCCACAACCTTCAATTGAATTTCTTCACCGAGAGCATGGTGCAGAAAGCACCTCTAAACTGCCTATTGCAAACACCTGCATCAATTGTTTCAAATTACTTCTGTACACCACCTACAGAGACTTTCAGGAAAACATGGACTTTGCATTGTGAAATACCCATGGTTTTGGCATAAAATAATTAATGGGTTGGTTTAGCCAAAAATGAAAATTATGTCATTAATGACTCAGCCTCATGTCGTTCCAAACCCATAAGACCTCTGTTCATCTTCAGAACACAGTTTAAGATATTTTAGGATTTAGTCTGAGAGCTTTCTGTTCCTCCATTGAAAATGTATGGCCATAACAAGGCAAGCAGAGAGCTCACAGATGGCCTCCATAGCCGTGATGGGACAGTCAGAGAGACATTACCAACAGGATAGACAAAGAGTTCAGTAGCGGATGCTGCTGACTCGAGAGGCTCTGCAGCAGGACCTGCCACCTCAGGAGGAGTCAGAATGGACTCCGACAAGCTGGGACGCTCTGCAGCAGACTCAGAAGCAAATAGGAATGAGCTCAGGAGGGAATCCACAAACCCAAGTGGGCTCTGGAACTGACGCATAAACTAGAATGGAATCTGGAGCAGATCCCTGGACTGGAATGGCCTCTGGAGTGGATTCTGAGTGTTCCTGGACTCTAGCGGGCTCTGGAGTGGGTCCTAAAGGCTCCCGGATTGGAGCGGGGTTCATAGTGCAGAGAACAGCAGGATCATCGGCGAGACTGTAGTACTTGCCCGAACCACTCATACTGACATCAGTGGTGTCTCTGCTAACTGAGAGACCAGTCTCGTAAGCCTTGGGGTAGCCTTACAAACCTCAGTAGCTCCATTCACGACGACCAAGAACACAGAAGCGGCATCTGTGAAGGCTGAAAACGCTGGCATCAGCCCCATGCTGGCTGGAGAGTCTGGCTTAGTGGCCATCTTGGCTGAGGGCTCTGAATTTACTATTACTTGAGACAACTGAAAACAATAGCTGAGGTAATCAACAAAACCCCAATAACCCAGACTCTTAAATTCAGTCATCTTCTCTGAAAAAAGGGGGTAGTCCAAACAGCTGTTAAATAATTGAATTAGCTCAGAGTCCTTATTATTTTAGTCCCACCGCCGATGTCCAGAATATCTGAGAAAATCCCGAAATTGCTCCTTCGTTCTGATGATAAGCAATCAATGCCTGACATCATGTGTTTAATTCCTTCTTGATTTTCTGTCACATACTGCTCTGAGACAAGGTAGAGATTAGAGTGCAGTTTTATTGAGAATACCAGAATTGTAAACAGGCACAAAAAAATCCAAAAACCACAAGACATAAACAGACAGAACAAACCTCAGAACGTGCAGTATATATCAATGGCAAAACTTCAATGACAAATTCAGACACAAACCCAGCTTGAATAGAGAGACAAACTAATACAAATGACATACAGCTGAATACAATCAGTCCAGATGAGACTGGGCCAAGACATATGGGAATTTGAGTTCATGGTCATGAAACAGTGGGAAGGTAGAGTGTCATCAAGTGGTCAGTCTAGGGCACAATAACTAGACAGCGTGACACTGTCAACTTAACAACACATTTCTATCCAGACTAAGCAGCTGTATGGTGTTTTCTTGACCCTTCTGAGGGTGAAGAAAAACAGAGAGAAAAAAACTGGAAAGTAAGCCCTTGATTAATTCAGTCAACAAATATTACAATGACAGCATAGTTTTAGTTTTTAAAAGTAGACATCACTATTGGGGGAAAAAAAAGGAGATCAAGTACATGACATTGTTATTAACTGCCATGTTATCTACATAACATTGATTTACAGTTAATATAAAGGAGTTTAAAAAAAGGTGTTTTTGGACTATTTCTTTCTGTGCTTTTAAAGGGATAGTACAGATCGAATAATCCTCACATATTATGGATTTCCTACATAAAACTACATTGTTTAAATCTTAACAACCATGTCAGTTTGTCATTTGTGTTCAAATGTGTAAAGTGTGTATTAGTTCAATTACACAAATTTCATATATTTATATTTTATGTATATGAAACAGTTTTCCACAGTGTATTATTAAAAAAACAAACATCTGAAGACACAGGGTGTTATAATGTGAATGCCAACATGCATGAATATGAATATTAACAGGTCATTCTGAAATATATAGTCTTATTAAATACAAAATGAAGTTACAGGAGAAATTCAAACCACCCTTAAGTGGATTAAGTGCATTATGGGTATTCTTGACCAGTTAAGTGTACATCAGTTGTACAATTGTTATTGCAGTGCTTTATGGGATTGAACAAGTGCACTCAATAATGTCCACTTTAGTTTCGGACACTACTACAAATAGCTGTCATCTCATATAGGGTATAGAGGGGATTTAAGATACAGCCTAGGTCAACCAAGGCACACAGGAACTAAGACAAAAGAAAAGGGGAACAGACAAACCAAAATTTAATTAAGACAAAACTGAAACTTAGGCTGAAAGTTACAAAGAGGTCACTTCTGCCGAATTTATTATAAAATCTCAACAGTAATCTAAAAATTAACAAAGAGGGTGGAAAACAGGAGAATTATAGCAACAAACATTTCTGTAATATATACGCATTATCAATGTGTTCTTTTGTGTTAATGGTGCAAATTGTTCACTGGAAGAGGCTTGTTGGTTAGGCTTGCTCCAGACTCATGGCACCAGGGTACCTTGGACAGATTTATGATGTTGTCTTTTTATCCGGGGCCTCTCTGTGGAATTTGGCTCTTTAAGTTTTTCAACACCAATCTGATCAAATCTTAATTTGTACGACTCTTTTTGATCCTGCACTTAACTTGCCTGTGATGTATGCATTGCCCAAATTATTACTACTTTTCAATTAAATTAAATATTAAGTAGACGATCAAAGTTTTTTATATATATAAATATATATAATATATATAAAATTAATTAAACGTGGTTGTGGTTAGACATAGCTTAATTCCCCTATAGACTGTAGCCTAGAGATAGTGGAGAAGTGCTAATGGGGCTTTTTGTCTACATATGTAAGTAACAATCTGAAAAAGAAAACCACAAAAAGGTCAGTTATAGTGCAGTGAGACAACTGTTCACCACTCATGATTGTCAGCTCACTCAGCTGTAGCTTTAAGCACTCATTTCAGGGCTTCCCCCAGGAGATTAACATAACATAACCCAAAGCGCCATCTGCTGTCTTGAAAGAGGAAGTTGTGCATCCACTTTTACGAGAAAATCCGCCTAAATGCATTTGTGAGAAAAATCTTCTTAATACTACTTATTATGTGAGAAAATCAAGTCGAGAGAATCTCTGGGACGACACTGCAAATTGTGTTCCCTTCAAGAGGTCAAACACCCTGCTTAACCCAGGGACCACTCTTCAAATGATTTTAAATATTGTCTGACGTGTAGTTTCCTTTGGCATAAATACTGTTTCGAGGCAATGTGATTTCAGATTCCAGTCAGTGCTCAGGTAATGAACCATTAACTCGTATAACTCATTTTATTAATTATTAAATTATTTAACATTCAATACATGTAAAAAAAAAAAAAAAAAAAAAATCATTGCCTCATGGAAAAAAGTGAACATCATGGCTGCAGTGGTCTCTGCAGCTGAATCATATGTGCTCTAATCCAGATCATTTCGAGTATTGATTTATATAATAATAAAAAAAAATTAACTGTTTTATTATAGTGATGCTGATTATATTATTTGCTTATATATTCTCATATTGAGATTTTTTCCACTACTCATAATGTAGAAACTGATAAATGAAACATCCAAAGTACATCTTATTTGAAAAATGTTACTATGATATAATATCATACGTTTATAACTACCCATTTTAAAAGCACAAACTTTTTTTTTATAAATATTCAAATATCGTATGCATGTAGCCTAGTTGGCCTTCATACTTTTATCCAACGTTGGCTGTATATGCCTTTATTAGTTGAGTCAGCATTAGCCATTCTGAATGTCGACCAGTATAGAATAGAACTCTTTATTCACTGATTTGAAAAATATATATGTTTGCAGTTTTTATGTGTTTTTTTTTTTTTTTTTTTACTAAGCCCAAGCAAGAGTTAAACTAAGGTATTTTTGCTCTTCCAACATTTCATTAATTGGTGTTTTTGTGTTTCTTTACTGTCAATTGTGCATTTTATGGACAATTTTAACTTTTAAGTACCTACTGGCTTTTTTTTCTTCCTTAAATATATATTGAAAATACACTAATTAATATATTGTTAATTACTTATTACATTGTAATGTATGTACTCAATAACATTCTTTTCAATATCTAGATGTGTGATAAAATGATACTCTGTGTATGTGCACACACATAATGAAGCCATGATTTTAACCAGACATCTGATCGTCTAAAAGTCCAAAACTTTTATTTATTTTTTCAGTACAGTTCTCTTTTATACATCACAAATATTTTCATATATGAAATGTGTAACTATCTTAACAATAAAGTGAGAGAAAAGTTTGTGTTCAGCTATATGTGAACTTAAGCATTAACTTTTGAAATTGAGTGTTTTAATTAAGCTTTTACATGTAAAATTGTGGTGCAGTATATATTGCAGTATGCAAATAAATATACGATAACTATAACAATATATAAAAATATATTATTTAATTATTTTCTAATACAGTGGTTCCCAAACTTGTCTTGGAGGCCCCACTGCCCTGCACCTTTGTATGTTTCCCTAATCAGACATAACTAATTAAGTTCTCACAGTCTCTACTATTGAACTGATGAGTGGAATCAGGTGTGTTAGACAGTCCCTTCAGGATTTTGTGATCGCTGAATTTATTGCAAAATCAAGCAATTTTTACAAAAGTTCACAAATTTTCATAATTGCTGCAAATTTTCTGCAGAATTTGGGCTTAGACGCGTCCCGTGACGGTATTGCAATGTGCATTCAGTCAAAGAAAGGTTGTTCAGTTCTAAAAATGGAATGAACAGCCTTGTGTTCTCATCATGACCGATGTACAAGAGCTACATTGAATAAATGAACCAAAAGCAGAATGAATCCACACTACTAGTTTGGGCTACGCAGCGCAGACCGTTTATCTGCTCGAGCCAGATCCTCTGGCTGATATCGATCACACGCAGGGCCGGCGCTAGCCATTTGGGTGCCCTAAGCACAAATGCTTGACAACTCTGTGAATATGAAAATATACAAACACTGAGATTGTGGGTTTTTTTTTTTCTAATTGCAGTTTCACCAACAGATGTCGCCCTTGGCCGAACCTCTTGAAAATGACCGCATGCCATATTACAACAACGAAAAATCTTTATCTAAGCGGTCTAATTTGGCAAAATCACATCACGTTCAGTTGGAGGGTTTTTCTAAAGTTCAGACTGAGGCAGATAGAAGCGAAAAAATTTCAATAGGGAATGTTCTGCACTAATAGCTATATGCACACGTGACACATCTGTAACGTATGGGGAAAATTAGCTTTATTTGTCATTCAAATATGACGATGAGGACCCCAACGATTGGCCTTCCTTTCCTTCTCAAACAAACTGCATCTTTAACAGCCAAAGTTTCACAATTTCCCCGGCCCCAGTTAAAATAAAATAAAGAAAATAATTTATAAAACTCACAACAATTGCTTAATCAGTGTACAGATTAATATATTTTTCCCAAGAAGTTTTCTGTCAAAAGAATAACAAAGTAGTGCATGACAAAAGCACGTAATCCTCTTCTTCTACAGATGACAGACAGAGAACTTACGGCTGGATTCAAGAGTTTTATTTGTCACATACCAAATTATAAATAGCATACATAACCAGCAGTGAAATGTGAGTCAGGTCCGCTCCATGGACAGTGCAATTATTAAAGAAAACAACACAGATGGAAATATACATAAATATAGCTATGTAAGAATGAAATAAAAGTAAACAATAAAAATATAAGAACAAAATATAAAAAAGATGTATATTGTAGAATTAAATAGAACGCAAAATAATGTGCATGAACGTAAACTGAAGTCTTAAATATTAAGATACACAGGAATGTACAAGAATCAAATGTGCAAACATGGTGACACTGTCAGTGTGTCTATGTGAGGTAGTGAATAAAATGAAAAAGATAAAGTGAACATTAAGTGGAGGCATGAGGATGTTAAGGGGCTGGTTAAGAGTTTAGGAGCCTGATGGCCTGGGGGAAGAAACTCCTCCTGAGTCTCTCGGTTTTTGCCATCAGGCTACAGAAGCGCTTACCAGATGGCAGCAAAGTGAAAATATGGTTACTAGGGTGGATGGAGTCCTTGATGATTTTAGTAGCTCTACTTCTGCAGCGTTTGAGGTAGATGTCCTGCAGAGAGGGGAGAGCAGACCCAGAGATGCGCTCAGCTAAGCGCACAACTCTCTGCAGGGCTTTGCAGTCATGACTGGAGCTGTTCCCATACCACACTGAGATGCACTGAGTCAATACACTTTCTATAGCCCCAGAATAGAAAGTTTTCAGGATTGCTGGTGTGACCCTGAATTTCCTCAGCTGTCACAGATGGTACAGTCTTTTCCTGGCTTTATTTACCTGAGTTTGAATGTGAGTAGTCCAAGTCAGGTCCTCCGAGATGTTTACACCAAGGTACTTGAAGCTGCTCACCCTCTCCACAGGGGTCCCGCTGATCATAAGAGGAGTATAGGGCTGCTGCTGTTTCTTCCTGAAGTCAACAATCAGTTCTTTAGTTTTGCTCACATTCAGAAAGAGACAGTTGTCCTGGCACCATGATGTTAATTTCTCTACCTCATCCAAGTATGCGGTCTCATTATTGTTGTGAATGAGGCCCAGAACCACAGTATCATCAGCAAATTTGATAATGGATGTGGAGCTGTGCGAAGACACGCAGTCATGTGTGTAGAGTAGAGCAGGGGACTCAGGACACAGCCCTGTGGGGCTCCTATGTTCAGGGTGATGGAGCTGGAGGTGTACTGGCCTAGTTTCACCACTTGAGGTCTGCCGGTGAGGAAATCAAGAATCTAGATGCAGAGTGAAGAATTCAGGCCGAGGTCTATGAGTTTAGAAGCTAGCTTTAAGGGGACTATAGTATTAAAAGCTGAGCTATAGTCAATAAATAGCAGCCTTACGTAGTTCCTGTTATTGCTGTCAATGTGTGTGAGAAAAGAGTGCAGGATGTGAGAGAAGGCATCATCTGAGGATCTGTTTGGGCGATAGGCAAACTGAAGAGGGTCCAAAGTATCCGGTATGGAGGAGCAGATGACGTTTTTAACCAGTCCCTCAAAGACCTTCATGACTATTGATGTGAGGGCAACTGGACGATAGTCATTCAGACAAGAGGGTTTATTGTTTTTAGGCACAGGGATGATGACCGATTTTTTGAATGAGGTGGGAACCACCGATGTAGCAAGAGACTCATTAAAAATGGATGTAAACAAACCAGCGAGCTGATCAGCACAGGACCGCAGAACACGGCCAGAAATCCCATCAGGTCCGGCTGCTTTCCTTATATTCACTCGCTTTAGTGCCCTCCGAACCTCGTCCTCCGACACGGTGATCGCATAATGATCGCTGATCTGACTGCTGCTTCCTGACGCGCTGATCGGCAGACTCACACTGCTTAGATTGTTTTCAAAGTGGCCGTAGAAAGTGTTTAGCTCGTCAGCCAGCTACGGATCTGCTCTCACCTCTGCAGAGGATTTATTTCCAAAGTCACAGATGGTCCTTAGTCCTTGCCACATGCGTCAGAAGTCATTTAGCTGGAAATGTGACTATGCGTTCCCTGTATCTGTGTTTGGCGGCTCTTACTGCGCGCTGGAGAGCATAGCACGATGCTTTGTACTCGCTCATGTTTCCTGACAGAAGACCGGCGTTGTAAGCAGCAGTTCGTTTGTTTACTGCTGCACGGATTGATCTGTCCACCCACGGTTTCTGATTTGAGAATGACCTTGTAGTTATTGTATCCGTGGCTTGTTCGGCTAGCGTGTTTACAAAGCTTAACGTTACATCCGTGAACTCGCTGACGTCAGATGAACTTGCGCGAAACATGTCCCAGTCCACGTCATCAAGAGCAGCCTGTAACGTTGCTTCTGATTGGGCGGACCATCGCGTCACCACCCTCTGCACCGGGGGATCTTGAACGAGCCGTTGTTTATATTCCGGTGTGAGGAAAATGGCGGCATGGTCCGATCTGCCGAAAGCCGGTAGTGAGCGAGCTTTGTAGGCATTCTTAAACTGAGTGTAGCAATGATCCAGTGTATTCGGTCCTCTGGTTGGACAGGATATATGTTGATAAAAATTAGGCATAACTTGCCTGAGTTTGGCTTTGTTAAAGTCCCCAGCGATGATAATAGCAGCGTCAGGATGTTTGTTGATATAGCCGCTGAGCGCGTCGTGAAGCTCAGACAAAGCCAAACCGGTGTCTGCTTGTGGTGGGATGTAAACAGCAGTTATGATGATCGATGAAAATTCCCGGGGCAGATAGAATGGGCGGCAAATAATGTTTAAATGTTCCAGATGAGGCGAGCAGGAGCGCTACAGTGAGGAGATATTATAAAACAGAGAAGTTTTCAGACGGCGTTACAGCAGCGTCCGGGACCAAGGGCGTGAGCCACGTTTCAGACAAGTAAAGGATGTTACAGTCCCTAATGTCCCGTTGGAAACTTATCCTGGCTCTAAGATTGTCCATCTTATTCTCCAGAGACTGGACATTGGCGAGCAGAATGCTCGGTAAAGGAGGGCTGTGTGCTCTTTTCCTCAGTCTGTTGCGAATCCCAGCACGTTTCCCGCGGTGTTTCTTGATCCGTCGCCTCGGGTGGTTATTCAGGTGGCCATTGTTCATCTCGGCGTTCCGGAGAATCTCAGATGGCCACGATGGGTTGGAGGATAAAGTGTCCTGAAACAGGTAAGTTAAGCGGTGTCCAATGTCCAAAAGTGTTTCTATGTCGTATATGATCAGTGCAGAGGTAATGTGTGTAAAAAGAGAAAGCAAAAGTAGGTAAAAAAGTAAATAAAAACAATCTAAGCGGAGCGACCTGGACGGCGACCGGACTCGGCGGCGCCATCTTGTACAATGGAGGGCTACACTGTTGGAGGGCTTCACTGTCAAACAGTCAGGTGAGCATTCAGGTACGAAATCCTCTTGAAGGGCTGGCAGACACAGAGCTTACGACGGGAGAACTTCGCTGCAAAGCAGACAGGTGAATACACAGTTATGTAATCCTCTTCTTCAAAAATGACAGATAGAGAACTTACGGCTGGAGGGTTTTGCTGCAAAGCAGTCGGTTAAAGCATTCACTTATGTGTGTAAATATCTATGGAGTACAACAGAGTTAGCCTCTTCTTACATCTTAGAAAGTGATGGAAAACTCAGGTAAGTTATGGACAACCGGCAGGTTTAAGTTCACACTTCACACATCAAAACAGTGCATCACGTCACTTCATCACTGCAATTCAACACTCAGTGGGATATACATATGTAGATGGCCGTCGCCCGTTTTCTGACCTGGCATTCACATCAGGAAGTCCCATAGACAAGAGAGAAGATGGAGATCGATTGGACTACTCACAGTCTCACACAAACGATCCTACTGTCCAGTTATTTCCTCCTTCCGGTTAGGTTGGGGTGCTCTTTCTCCCAAACTCACAATGCTGTGCCGTCTGCCAGCCCCACTTCCTCTTCTCCACCACTCACGCTTCCTCCGAGATACACAGTCCCCAAAAACAGCCCCTCCTCTTTAGTCCATACTCTCTCCTTTTATCCTACCCTAATGGCAACGTGTCCCAACGTGCACAACTGCCAGCGATTTCGGCTGATCACCCCATTCGCGGGGATTTTTCGCTAACCCGGAACTAGCCCGGTGTTTCATTGTTATTGGTCCGGCGGGAGGCAATCGCGGTGAACATTAGTTCCGCCCTGACAGTTGGAATTTTTGTCATCTCGTGACAGTTGTTCTGCACGCTTAGTAAACAAACTACAGCTAGTCCAAAATGCAGCAGCAAGAGTTCTTACTAGAACCAGGAAGTATGACCATATTAGCCCGGTCCTGTCAACACTGCACTGGCTCCCTATCAAGCATCGTATAGATTTTAAAATATTGCTTATTACTTATAAAGCCCTGAATGGTTTAGCACCTCAGTATTTGAATGAGCTCCTTTTACATTATAATCCTCTACGTCCGCTACGTTCTCAAAACTCAGGCAATTTGATAATACCTAGAATATCAAAATCAACTGCAGGCGGCAGATCCTTTTCCTATTTGGCAGTGACAGTACGCCCCTCCTGGAGGTAGACAGATGGACAGCCAGAAGGAGAACAACAAACTAAATCCAGGAAGGTGCAGGTGGAGCAGATGACCTGGGTCCTGTTCTTCGTAAATCACTTATTACATATGAGATCAAATGTCACATACAAGATGATATGATCGCGCTAATCAGGATCTTGCTGTGACGAGAGCCGTGGGAACGGAGCAAGGCCGGTGGAGTGATTGGGAAATTAGAAACACCTAATCCACTTCTTACCACTTAATCACGTCTCGAGTCCCACGGAGGAGATCGGAAATATACAAAAGAGGAGCAACGACAGTGAAGGACGAGAGAGTGTTTTGTGTTTATTTTATTATTAAAAGCTTTATTTGAAATGTCCACTGGTTCCCGCCTCCTTCTTCCCGAGATTATGAAGTTTGTAAATTGTTACACCGTTTGTTAATTCGGTTCTTTGAACGCACCTGTTGTTGATGATTAATATGGCTGGATTGAGTTATCTGAGATAATTGTATGTTCATGATTTGGTTAAAAAGGGGCTATGAAATGATTC
This sequence comes from Carassius carassius, assembly GCF_963082965.1. NCBI lineage: Eukaryota > Metazoa > Chordata > Actinopteri > Cypriniformes > Cyprinidae > Carassius > Carassius carassius. Next base: position 29,940,915 of record NC_081780.1, read on the forward strand.
TTCAGAAAAAGCTTTATTGCCAAGTATGCTTGCGCATACAAGGAATTTGTTTTAGTGACATAAGCTTCCAGTAAACAGAGACAACAACACACAGAAAAAAAAAAAGAAAAAAAAATTTACAGGAGATTTACAAATTGGCAAATAAATAAGTGTATAAACAATTGTGCTATAAATGATAATGGAATAGGATTGAGTGAGATGCAGGAATGTTCTAGGATGGAGGGGTAACAAATAAATATAAGGATATTGCACATTTTTACATAAGTTTAAGTGGGAAACATTTAACTGTTCATGAGGTAGATTGCCTGGGGGAAGAAACTATTCTTGTGCCTTGCTGTTCTTGTATTTGCGGCTCTGAGGCGCCGGCCAGATGGCAAAAGTTCAAAGATGGGGTGACTTGGATGTGAGGGATCCAGAGTGATTTTCTGAGTCCTTTTCCTCACTCTGGATGTGTACAGTTCTTGGAGGGTGGGCAGGGGAGCACCAATAATCCTTTCAGCAGTCCGAACAGTTCTCTGTAGTCTTCTGATATCTGATTTTGTTGCTGAACCAAACCAGACAGTAATTGAAGTACACAGGACTGACTCAATGACGGCTGAGTAGAACTGTTTCAGCAGCTCCTGTGGCAGGTTAAACTTCCTCAGCTGGCGAAGGAAGTACAACCTTTGTTGGGCTTTTTTCACAATGGAGCCAATGTGATTGTCCCACTTCAGGTCCTGAGAGATGGTGGTTCCCAGGAATCTGAATGACTCCACTGCAGTCACAGTGCTGTTCATGATGGTGAGTGGGGAAAGTGCAGGGGGGTTTCTCCTAAAGTCCACAGTCATCTCCACTGTTTTGAGCGTGTTCAGCTCCAGGTTGTTAAGACTGCACCAGACAGCCAGCTGCTCAACCTCCTGTCTGTAAGCAGACTCGTCACCGTCCTGGATGAGGCCGATGACTGTAGTGTCGTCTGCAAACTTCAGGAGCTTGACAGAGGGGTCTTTAGAGGTGCAGTCGTTGGTGTACAGGGAGAAGAGCAGAGGGGAGAGAACACATCCCTGAGGGGCACCAGTGTTGGTGGAGCAGCTGTTTGACATGAATTTCCCCAGTCTCACTAACTGTTGCCTATCTGTCAGAAAGCTGGTGATCCACTGACAGATAGAGCTAGGAACAGAGAGCTGGGTCAGTTTGGTCTGGAGGGTTGTTGGGATGATGGTGTTGAAAGCCGAACTAAAGTCCACAAACAGGATCCTCACATAAGTCCCTGTTTTGTCCAGATGTTGCAGGATGAAGTGCAATGCCATGTTGATTGCATCATCCACGGACCTGTTTGCTCGGTACGCAAACTGCAGGGGGTCCAGTAAGGGTCCAGTGATGTCCTTCAGATAAGCCAGAACCAGTTTTTCAAACGACTTCATGACGACAGACGTTAGAGCCACAGGTCTGTAGTCGTTAAGTCCTGTTATCTTGGGTTTCTTTGGAATGGGGATTATGGTTGAGCGTTTGAAGCAGGAAGGCACTTCACACAACTCCAGAGATCTGTTGAAGATCTGTGAAAAGATGGGGGCCAGCTGGTCAGCACAGGTTTTCAGACAGGCTGGTGTAACACCATCTGGGCCTGGTGCTTTTCTTCTTTTGTTTTTCTTGAAGACCTGGCGCACATCATCTTCACAGATTTGAAGAGCAGGAGGTATGGAGAGGGGGATTGCAGGAGGTGTTAATGGTTGTGTAGGGAGATGGTCAGAGTGGGTGTTGGGGGTTTCAAATCTACAATAAAACTCATTCAGGTCGTTAGCAAGTCGTTGATTAGCCTCAGTGCAAGGGGATGGTGTCTTGTAGTTTGTGATGGCTCTCAGTCCTCTCCAAACTGAAGTAGAGTCGTTGGAAGTAAACTGGTCTTCCAACTTTTTAGCGTAGGTCTTTTTAGCCGCTCTAATCTCTTTGTTCAGTGTGTTCCTGGCCTGATTGTACAAGACCCTGTCCCCATTTCTGTAGGCATCCTCTTTGGCCTGACGAAGGTGTCTGAGTTTTACTGTAAACCATGGCTTATCATTGTTGAATGTTAAATAAGTCCTGGTAGGAATGCATATATCCTCACAGAAACTAATATAGGATGTTACGGTCTCTGTGAGTTCGTCCAGATCGGTGGTAGCAGCTTCAAAAACGCTCCAGTCTGTGATGTCAAAACAAGATTGTAAATCCTGCTCTGTTTCGCTGGTCCATCTCTTCACAGTCTTTACTACAGGTTTAGCAGATTTAAGTTTCTGCTTGTAGGTCGGTATAAGATGAACCAGACAGTGATCAGAACGTCCCAAAGCTGCTCGTGGAACAGAGTGATATGCATCCTTTATTGTGGTGTAACAGTGATCCAGTATATTACTGTCTCTGGTGGGACAGGTAACATGCTGTCTGTATTTTGGCAGTTCACGGGAGAGATTGGCTTTATTAAAGTCCCCAAGAATGATTAAAACAGAGTCCGGGTGTTGTTGTTCTGTGTCTGTGATCTGATCAGTGAGTTTCTGTAAAGCCAGACTTACTTGCGCTTGAGGAGGGATGTAAACACTAACCAGAATGAATGAGTGAAACTCCCGCGGCGAATAGAACGGCTTGCAGTTGATAAACTGCGTTTCTAGATCAGGACAGCACATCTTCTTTAATACAGTTACATCTGTACACCACCGTTCATTGATGTAAAAGCATGTCCCGCCGCCGCGCGATTTCCCCGTTGATTCTGCTTCGCGGTCCGCTCTGAACAGCTGGAAGCCCGGCAGATGGAGTGCGCTGTCCGGTATGGCGTCATTCAGCCAGGTTTCCGTGAAACACAGAGCAGCAGAGTGAGAGAAATCCTTATTTGTCCGAGAGAGCAGAAGGAGTTCGTCCGTTTTGTTGGGTATAGAGCGGAGATTTGCGAGATGGATGCTAGGCAACGGCGTTCGAAATCCGCGCTTCCTGAGTCTGACGAGCGCTCCCGCTCGCTTTCCCCGTCTGCGCGTCCTGAAGCGCTTGATCAGCGCCGCTGCTCCTCCGATAACAATGTTCAGTAAAACGTCTGTATAATAGAAATCCGGAAAAATATCATGTGGTGTGTTCTGCCGAATGTTCAGCAGTTCATCCCTGGTGAAACTGATCGTGTTTGTTAAACAAAAAACAGGAAAAACGAACAAAAACAGTACAAACACTGGAGAGCCAAGCACTGAAGCAGCCATGTGCGGCGCCATCTTCGCCATCTCTGCTGATCATGGTTTCTTGAAACCATGATCAGCAGTTCAGCGATTGGCTGGTGGCAAAACAGCAAGGTAATGACATCATATAATTAAAAAAGACACCTGACAAAAAACTTGACAAATTTTTTGACTTTTGTAAAGAAACAGCCAAGAGAACAAAACTACATAAAATGTTATAATATATAAATGAAACGTGCACTGTTTTTATTTTGTTTAAATGTTTTACATGATTCCTAATTATTCACGATTTCTAATATTTGTAGAGGCTTTACATTTTTATTTCAATGTTGTTATTAACAATTCATTTAATTTTATATTTGAACAGAATTGTTATGTGACAGCATTAATGAAAGTTTCTTAAGGGTCAAGATCATGTTATCTGCATCTCCTGCGCTCCATCAAGCCACAATATATCTGTCATCACTCACATTAATGCATGACTCTACATTATCTGTATAGCCTGTGTGTAAGACTCAAATACAATTATGAATAATTTCATGACGAATAAATCTTTCAGTGAGTAAAACTGGCATTGTCTATAGTATCAAAGACTACACAACATTATTATATTATCTTTAATTTTTAAATGATTATTATTTTAAATTATTGTCCTTGGATCACTAGGATACTATTGTTATAAAGTAGCAGGGGCTGGGACAGATTTTAAGTATCAGTTCTGCTTAAAAAGATGCTATCTAATCCTGTTTACATTAAATAAACTGCTTCCGAGCAGGTTTAAGTTTATGGACCTGTTGCTATGACAACAACTCTGGGATGAGCTTCGAATAACCAACTAATCCAAGATAATGGCAAATCATCAACAATCAAATCCAGCTAACTGAGTTAGCGACGTACGAAGAATGGACCCCAGGGAGCAAGGGTGTAAATTTCATCTAACAATAAATGTAATTTCTCTAGAGCATTATTTGAGCAAGCCCACTGATCTGCCACTTAACATCATATTGAGCAAAGCCCAACACATCAGTAGGTCAATATTAGCCTAATATCAGTTCACGGCTTATAGTTGTAGTGAGTGACAAGCTACGGTAATGCTTTGTTGCATTTATAGTTTTACTACTTGCACAATTATTTCAAGTAAAGGTGCATATCAATAAATTAGAATGTCCAGACCGTTCTCATCCCAAGGCGTCATATACTGACCCTTTTGACATTTCGTCAACATCCTACGCACATGGCACCCTCTAGCGTCAATATTACACGCAGATAAAAATGGGCCAGAAGGCGCCTCCTAGCGGTCTAACCCTAACCCTAACCTTAACCCATAATCTGTGTCTCATATTGACGCTAGAGGGTGCCATATGCGTAGGATGTTGACGAAATGTCAAAAGGGTCAGTATATGACGCCTTGGGATGAGAATGCGTTAGAATGTCATGGAAAAGTTCATTTATTTTCAGTAATTCAACTTAAATTGTGAAACTCGTGTATTAAAAAAATTCATTACACAGACTGAAGTAGTTAAAGTCTTTGGTTCTTTTAATTGTGATGATTTTGACTCACGTTTAACAAACATTCACCAAGTCACAATCTCAACAAATTAGAATATGGTGACATGCCAATCAACTAATCAACTCAAAACACCTGCAAAGGTTTCCTGAGCCTTCAATTTGGTCTCTCAGTTTGGTTCACTAGGCTACATAATCATTGGGATGACTGCTGATCTGACAGTTGTCCAGAAGACAATCATTGACACCCTTCACAAGGAGGGTAAGCCACAAACATTCATTGCCAAAGAAGCTGGCTGTTCACAGAGTGCTGTATCCAAGCATGTTAACGGAAAGTTGAGTGGAAGTAAAAAGTGTTGAAGTGAAGTGAACTTCACAAGGAATGGACTGAGGCTGGGGTCAAGGCATCAAGAGCCACCACACACAGACGTGTCAAGGAATTTGCTGAACCACAGAGAACATCAGAGGCATCTCACCTGGGCTAAGGAGAAGAAGAACTGGACTGTTTCCCAGTGGTCTAAAATTCTTTTTTCAGATGAGATCATGTTTTGTATTTCATTTGGAAACCAAGGTCCTAGAGTTTGGAGGAAGGGTGGAGAAGCTCATAGCCCAAATTGCTTGAAGTCCAGTGTTAAGTTTCCACAGTCTGTGATGATTTGGGGTGCAATGTCATCTGTTGGTGTTGGTCCATTGTGTTTTTAGAAAACCAAAGTCGCTGCACCCGTTTACCAAGAAATTTTTGAGCACTTCATGCTTCCTTCTGCTGACCAGCTTTTTGAAGATGCTGATTTCATTTTCCAGCAGGATTTGGCACCTGCCCACACTGCTTAAAAGCACCAAAAGTTGGTTAAATGACCATGGTGTTCGTGTGCTTGACTGGACAGCAAACTCATCAGACCTGAACCTCATAGAGAATTTATGGGCTATTGTCAAGAGGAAAATGAGAAACAAGAGACCAAACAATGCAGATGAGCTGAAGATGGCACCTCCATGCCACACTGAATTGAGGCAGTAATTAAAAACAAAAGGAGCCCCAACCAAGTTTTGAATATATGTACAGTAAATTAACATACTTTCCAGAAGGTCAACAATTCACTATTTTTTTTTAATTGGTCTAATTTGTTGAGATGTGAATTGGTGGGTTTTTATTAAATGTGAGCCAAAATCATCACAATTAAAAGAACCAAGGACTTAAACTACTTCAGTCTGTGTGCATTGAATTAATTTAATACAAGAGTTTCACAATTTGAGTTGAATTACTGAAGTAAATGAACTTTTCCATGACTTTGTAATTTATCGAGATGCACCTGTATATTGATACAACACAATAAGTTTGGAAAGTTCTGGTTTGGCTCATTACTCACCAGAGAAGGATAACCGTATTTGTTGGCTTTACAGGCAAATGCTGACAGACAGATGGAGATGATAAACTCGAACACGGCGAATAACATTAATACCCCTCTGATTCCATAGAAGAGAGTCTGAGAGAAAAATCAACATTAACACAAATAATCCATGATCATTTCTACTCACACATGTACAAAGTTCAACAGTCCAGAATAGAGATGCAACGATACTATTTCTTCAGAACCGATCCGATCCAGTACTGAAAATTATCTCACGTTTCTTTTAAATGTATAGCACAATAATAAAGGCAACAACATGTGATAGATAGGACAGAACAAGAAAGACTATTAATAATCTTTGATTGGTTGCACTTTATTTTACAGTACATGTACTTATGTACTTATAGTGTACTTACAGTGAATTTATCTAAGTTAGTTCTGGTAATACAAGGTAACTACATGGGGTAGGGTTAGGTTTAGGGATAGGTTCAGGGTTAGTACCTAGTTGTGACATAGTTATTGTAATTACTAACAATAAGTACATAGTGTGTACATGAGGAACAGGAACGTAAAATACTGCTACCAGTATTATAATACTAAAGGTACGAATACAGAGTGCTTATGTGCATCCTGTGCACAGAATGATGAGCTTGAAACAACACAGAGTCAAAGTGTACTGCTGTGCAGTCCTCCGAGTCCACAGAGAACAGTTAGTACAACACACAAGCTGCTCGGCTCAAGTTCATTGTCAGTTCTCCCCTTACGAAAATAACCATGGTTTTATTATAGTAAAACTGTAGTAACCCATGGTTTTTTGGCATGTTGACTACCATTTGTATAACCACAGATTTACTACAAATACCACGGTTAAACTATGGTTAATATAGCGATGGTGGTTAATTTGTGGTTACCATGGTTTAACTATAGTAAACATGGTTTTTTGGTTTTATTTGTAGTAAAACCATTGGTTATTTTCGTAAGGGTCTCTTCATAGCAGTTCAGTCAGTAAACTATGTAATTAAATTAATTACTCCGGGATATTGGTTTATTTCGACTCGGAGGGAGTGTTAGCCACATTAAAAAAAGCGAATAATTTAAGTCATTTGTGGATAAATGCCTACTGGAGACGCGAACCCGATTTAATCTGATTTGGTGAACTGCTTCAACGGTTTGGTGCTTTATAATGTTTTTGTGCCTTTTGTGGAGCTCAGTAATAACACAGAATACTATACGCACAATATTGGATTTGGATCGGTCTCGTCTGTCTGACAAGCATGACAGCACAAATCTTAGTAAATCATGGTGCATGATTCATTTAAATAATTTTGTGCCTGAAAAAACTCTTGCAAATGCAGTAATGTTAGCAGCATAAAAAAACTGTCTTTTATATTGTTAGTATATCATTGCGTCTTTAGTAAATGCTGACAAATCTTTTTTAATGCCAAATGAGGGTTTGCACTGGCACAAGCTGTTAGTAAATCTAGCCCTGATAAGTCAAACTGGACTGAGTTTACAATTAACGTATAATGTCAATGACTTCTTGTATTATAAATGATCTATAAACTACTACTGAAATGCCAGATACAAAAAGTGAACAGAGGAGTGCAGATTAAGGCTTGTGTACTGGCCACACAGTGATCTTACAGTAAATATTAAATACAATTTCCATTTTGACACAATTTGATGTTAATTGTGAATATAAAAGTTGATGACATACCTCATACTTTGCCCTTAAATAACAGGAAAAATCGCTGCAGTAATGGTATCGCCATAAAACAAAATCTAGTGAAAGTGCAATAATGGCAATCCCTGCAGATATCGTACTGAAAACGTTCATTCCCAATGAAGCATTCACCTATAGGCAGAAAAAAAAGCACAAAACAGATTAATAAATGAGCAAGATTTAAAAAAAAAATAGTGTTAACATGTTGATGTACATAAAAAAAGTGTATGAAGTGTGATAAAAATGCTCTTTTGAGGTTATTAGTTGCTGAAATTTTCATATTTAATATTATTATTTTCATATTATGAAGATTCGTATTCATCCTACAGTTACAATGTTGAGGAGTTGAAGCGCCTCCTACATGTGCAACTTTGATGCCATTTGGTGTGAATACTCAAAATATCCTGTGTATATACCTGTCATGATCATCAGCTGGAGTGCCCATAAAATCCAATTGAGGGCACTCCACTCAGGACTCTGGCATTTTTATTTCCATCCCCTTTTTCAAACTCCATTTCCCACCCTGCCTCATTCCTGGGACTTATTGCACACACACACACACACCTGCAATTAATTACACATACACACACACCTGTAGCTAATACAAGCACACACATATAAGCAGCACAATCACTCTCAGTCTTGGCGAAGTCTTGTTTAGTTCTGTCTGGCATTTCCAAGCGTTTTCCCTGTGTTTGTTCCTTCCGTGTCTGATCTTGGATTGTTTATACTGACCCTGATTCTCTGCTGCCTGCCCCGACCTCTGCTTGTTACTGTTTCTGATTCTGGATATCCCTGACGCCGTTCCTGATCACTGCCTGTCTGACCATACATATAATAATGGATCTGAATGTCTCTGACTCGGTGTTACAATAACAGTTATATATATTATGTATATTGTATATTGGCAGCTCTTAAATTCACTTCTATCATCGTAAATATTGATTAATTACAGTTCTTTCTGTTCTCCCTGATTACTTTCCCTGTGTTTTCCTGAGTCTGGCGTCACTGTCAATCCTTGTGTGCTACGTGTGTGTTCCCATGTATTTGTAAATAAAGTTCAAATTGTTCTGGATTCTCCCACGCCCCCTCGCTCCTTTGTCTCATCGCCGTAGGCGCACTGTGACAGAAGACTAGATCTACAAAAGCGGCACCCCTTCTCCCCGTTTTGTTTTCGTGTTTTGAAAGTTTTTTTGTTTTCCCTGTTTTCTCCCCACGACCATGGAAGTAGCCGCTCGGTTCTCCGCCCTTTCCCTAAAGAGATCTCCTTTTCGTTGAGTACGCCTGGGAATTCTTCGGCTCACTGCGGCGACGACGCCACCATCATCTCGCTGTTCAGGATCAGGGCACATTACTACCACCCTGTTGACCTCCCAGAAACCACAGGGCTAAGCTGGAGGAAAGTATCGGTATTGTTCGTCTATCCCATCTGCTAGGTGTGCTTTGCTTTGGTTAGGTGTAAATAAAGACTTACTTCACGGATTCTCCTACATCTCCTCTCTCTGTCACAGTAGCAGGAGCATCGTGACATACATTTAAGGATTAAAGGGAAAAAGTTAATTGTTTCTAGAAATTACTCAAAAATGGAGATTGTATTATTGCGCCACCTAGTGTTGTGTGTCTGAATAGATATACATGTTTAGGACCTTCTTGACAAGTGTGGATGTTGCATTCATTTACATTTACATTTATTCATTTAGCAGATTATCCAAAGCGACTTACAGATGAAGACAGTGGAAGCAATCAAAAACAACAAAAAGAGCAATGATATATAAGTGCTATAACAAGTCTCAGTTAGGTTAACACAGTACACGTAGCATGGGATTTTAAATAATATAATAAATAAAAAGAAAACAGATAGAATTAAAAAAAAAAAAAAAAAGAATAGAGCAAGCTAGTGTTAGAGGTCTATACACACACACACATACAATTGCATAATGAATGAAAAGAAAATAGAATATAAAAAGATTAGAAAGGTAGTTAGATTTTTTTAAGAATAGAATTAGAATAGTGAGTGTTAAAGTTAGAGGGTCAAATAAATATCAGATCAATTTGCATTCAGGTCAAATTGTGGTCATTGTTGCCCATATCATTTTAGAGAAGAAAAAAAAAAGAAAAAAAAAAAGAAATCAGTACAAACACAACAGAACACTATTTCTGTACTTCCAGCTGGAGCTTAAGACCCCAAAAATAAGTGTTATGTACATACCAAACACAAACCGGAGGGAGACTTAATTTTGTTTTCTGCAGCAATGCAGAGTGAACCTGCAGCAATGTACTGAGAAGAGAGAGAAAGAACAAAATTAAAGCTAGTGTTGGAATATGTAGCTTGTTTATAACAGACAGAATACTTAATTGTATAGTAGTTTCTTACGATGAGAGATCCCCAGTAAGTAACACCAGTATAGACAAAGATGGGTTCAATATAAACTGTAGACACAATGCCAAACAGGAAAGTCATCACACCGATCATTATCTGGACCGTCTGTGAGAGACAAATAGAACCCAGAAATTGTGAGTAGCATGAGAGTCTTTGATAAAGTGGAACAATATAAATCATACAATATGACTGCTGTAGTTATGGACTTACGACTGTACTAGAAAAATATCCCCAAAAATATATTTTGCAAGTGTGGAATTATCATTGTATGAATGTCCTTGTATTTGCGGATGTGCAAGATTGGATACTTCACTTTTTTTCACATTTGCAGCTCCTACAACATTCTTCTCTGTGACTGACACACTGTAATCTTTACTATTTTACTCTGTAATTGATAAACCTAATCTTATACTGGTGTGTTTCCTGCACTGCCACCAAGACAATGAGTCACATTCTTCAATAAATATTGTGTATTCATTTTTTATGTCTCTTTTAGAATGTATTCATGTATTTATTTGCTTACCTCACAGTGATATACACACATAAAAAATATGTATATATGTGATCCTGGTTTTAAGTGACCATTTTTCGAAAATAAGATTTTTACATCACCTGAAAGCTAAATAAATACCATATTTTTCGGACTATAAGTCGCACTTTTTTCATAGTTTGGCTGGTCCTGCGACTTATAGTCCAGTGCGACTTATATATGTTTTTTTCCTCATCATGACGTATTTTTGGACTGATGCGACTTATACTCAGGTGCGACTTATAGTCCGAAAAATACGGTAAGCTTTTTTGTTGGTTAGGATGACAATATTTGGCTGTGATACAACTATCTGAGGGTGCAAAAAAATACAAAATAAAAATTTTGAGAAATTCACCTTTAAAGCTATCCAAATAAAGTTATTTGCTATGTATATTACTAATCAAATTTTTTTGAAAGGAAATACACAAAATATCTTCATGGAACATGATCTTTACTTAATATCCTAATGATTTTTGGCGTAAAAGAAAAAACGTCCATTTTGACACATACAAAGTATATTTGGCTATTGCTACAAATATACCCTTAAACTTAAAGACTGGTTTGTGGTCCAGGGTCATATATTTGAGTTTCTGAGACATTTCTCACCCCAAGGGCTTTTGGTTGTCCTTTCAGAAATGCCTGAAGTCCTTGAAGAGGTGAAGCTCCCTCGGTCCCAGGAGCGGTTTGCAGCTGAATGACGAGTGTTGAAGAGTTCATGGGTATGACAGTGTGAGACATCTTGGTTTCTAAAACTGACCTGTTCAAAATCATAGTAAATCATAAACAGTAGTATTATAAAACAGCTCAACAGCTCATGTTTAATTTAATCTACATAATTTACTGTAAGGCATTCAGCAGATGCTCTTTCCGAAGACACTTAAAAGATACATTCATGAATATCATTTGATGTATATATACAGTACAGACCAAAAGTTTGGACACACCTTCTCATTCAAAGAGTTTTCTTTATTTTCATGACTATGAAAATTGTAGATTCACACTGAAGGCATCAAAACTATGAATTAACACATGTGGAATTATATATGGAATTATATACATAACAAAAAAGTGTGAAACAACTGAAAATATGTCATATTGTAGGTTCTTCAAAGTAGCCACCTTTTGCTTTGATTACTGCTTTTCACAATCTTGGCATTCTCTTGATGAGCTTCAAGAGGTAGTCACCTGAAATGGTCTTCCAACAGTCTTGAAGGAGTTCCCCGAGAGATGCTTAGCACTTGTTGGCCCTTTTGCCTTCTGTCTGTGGTCCAGCTCACCCCTAAACCATCTGGATTGGGTTCAGGTCCGGTGACTGTGGAGGCCAGGTCATCTGGCGCAGCACCCCATCACTCTCCTTCTTGGTCAAATAGCCCTTGATGCCTTCAGTGTGACTCTACAATTTTCATAGTCATGAAAATAAAGAAAACTCGGTTGCACTTTATTTTACAGTACGTGTACTAACATGTACTTATAGTGTACTTACAATGTATATATCTAAGAAAGTTCTGGTAATACAAGGTAACTACATGGGGTAGGGTTAGGTTTAGGGGTAGGTTCAGGGTTAGTACCTAGTTATTACATAGTTATTGTAATTACTATAATAAGTACATTGTATGTACATGAGGAACAGGACTGTAAAATAAAGTGCTACCGAAAACTCTTTGAATGAGAAGGTGTGTCCAAACTTTTGCTCTGTACTGTATATATATATATATAAGTGCTGTCAACGTTAACGCGTTAACGCATGCGATTAATTTTTGTCTGGTTTAACGTGTCAAAATATTTAACGCAATTAACGCAGCATCCATATTTTCTGCCATCCGTTGGCTAGCTTTACATTATATGATCACGCTCTTATTCATTTAAATGCTTTTAAACATTTCAAGCGCGGCAAGACAAAAGAGAATGCGCTGTCTGTGAATGCCCTTTTGTGACACATACACACGTAACGTTACACACACACACACACACAATGCATAGACAGGGCGCCAGAATCCAGTTCTCTTAAGCGCTTGAACTAACAATAAACATCCCAAAGTGCCAGTTTGTCGATTATCCTCATAAGAGCAATCTTAAATGATTTATATAAAGTCTAAAATGACCAAAAAGAGTTGTGAGAGAATGAGGCGAGATCCATAGACAGTATATAAACGGTGAGATCCGCGTGTCTGTCTGCTCTTAAAGGGACAGCAGCCAATAAAGCTTCCTGTCAGTAAAGTTAAAGAACAAAGGGAACAGAGAAAATGACTCGCTGCTCTTGACTAAATAACTTTTGTAGCTTTAATAAGGATTAACTATTTAATTTATAGTTTATGCAGTGCAGACTGCATATAACTTTGATAACTTTATTAAATTTCTGTATATTTCCTAACTGTTAAGACAGGAAGGGCAGGAGTAAACATGACATTTATTATGTTAGCATTGTTTTAAGTTTACTTAAATTAAAAACTGTTATATTTTTGAAGCCTAGTAATAAATGTAAAAAATAAAAAAAATCAGTAGCTGTATTAATATCAGTAATACTGGCCTTCATTCATAAAAAGATGCCATTTAAACAAGTATTTAATATACTGTCTTTATGTTGTTTCTACATTAATTTGATTAAATGTGAAATTATTACATTAAAAAATATATTAAAAACGTACAAAAACATTTCTTTTTTTATTGCGATTAATTGCGATTAATCACAGAAAAAATGTGTGATTAATCTAGTTAAAGTTTTTAATCGATTGACAGCACTAATATACAAACATCAACAACCGGTGAATCAAGGACACCGTGATCAGAGCTGTGTTTTTGTTGTGTCATGGGTTTCATGATAACGGAGATTAAATGTAAACAAGCAAAAATTTGGGCTAAGAGACTTGCAGTGTAACAGATAATCAAAGCTGAGAAAAAGAACACAACGCCAGTGTTTCATATGCGTTTGGCCATTCATTTCCTATTGAGACCCTACTCTGAAGTAGGAGCTTAATTAGTTACCCCAATTAGAATTCCTACTAAAACCATTCCTAGTTCCTGCAGTGCGAACGCACCAAAAAGTGGGAACTTCCACCAATAGTTCTAGGACTATGAAAAAGTTCCTCTAGTGCGAAAGCTTCTTTTGTTCTTCTTTAACAATTTTTTGGTATAATAACTTTGTATGCTTGGGGTCGTTGTCTTGCTGCATGGCCCACTATCTCTTGAGATTCAGTCCTTGGACATATGTCCTGAAATCTTCCTTTAGAGTTTGCTGGTATAATTGATAGCTCTCATTCATACTGTAATGTTGAATGACTGTAGTCAATGGTCATTTTCATAGAGACATCAGCTGTATCAGTAATACTCACCTTAAGGCATAAAAAAGATGCCAATAAACACATTTTTAAAAATATACTGTCCTTATGTTGTTTGTCCCTGATGTACTGTTGCGCAGGTGAGGTCACTGTTGTGTTAATTTGATTTCTTTCTTTAGTATCTGCATTCATTCTCACTACATTAAATACCTGTCTGTGATGCAATGCCCTGATACACTGCACTTCTGTATAATATTTATGGTTTCTATAGCTGTGGTATCATATTTGAGAACAATTATTTATTAGGTTTATATTATTATTATTATATAATATAAAAACGAACTGAAGCATTTTAACTGATTAAATAGAATAGAATGGGATAGATTAAAACAAACTGAATCTTTTAAACTGAGATCTGCAGCTGAATATTTAGGGAAAGAAAAGCGTGAAAATGTGAATACTTTTACAGTTATCTAAAACATCTGGATGCAGTAGTTTTCACTCCACTACATCTGTGTGTGACTGTGATAGTTTTCTTCCATCATCTGTTATTTCCAGCACTTAATCAAGTCTCTCTGATTTAAAACACGATGGTGATTTATTTCACGTGTCATTGTGTTTGTGATGCGACTCAACTGTTAACCACATTCACCGTCTCTAACTCTATATCGACAACAACTCCCGAGCATTTCGTTATTTCTCCATCAAATGTCTTTCCCAACTCATTTTTGCGTGTCATGACACAACTTTCCTGTGAGGAACATTGTTTGAGAAAACAAAAGATTGAGCAAGACTTCTGTCCGCTGTAGAGAGAACTGTTTGTGCTGCCAACAAGTGTCATTGAGACAACACGTGTTATTAATATGATAAGAAACAGCAGTTTGCAATATTAAGAAGCAAAACGAGCTGTTTCTGTACAGTTAAAAATAGCAGAAAGACACATTAGATTTACAAACACCCGCCCAATCTAACGAGTAAAAGAAGATGAAGATCGAAATCTCTCTCTATAACTTCATTTACTGTCTACTATAATGACTTCGATGTTAATCATAGATTCATAAATACATTTCATGATAAACGTTAGCATTCATTAGTAAAACCTCACAATCAACTCGACTTAAATAGCAAACACACCACACACATATAATACAGTTACTAATATGACAGCATCATATCATGAGAAGAACATTCTGGACTCACCGATAAATAAGACAGAAGTCAGCTTTGCTTCACAGCGTTCAGAGATGGGTCTTTCTCATGGCGTAGTTAACTTTTAAGAAGTGGGTGGGACAGGATAGGAGTGTGTGTGTGTGTGTGTACTTTAATGTGTTAGGTCCTTAATGATAGTAAATAAATAGATACCATAAACATTTTTCAATTTAAAGCAACTTATAGATTTAATATGGACTGCTTTTGGTGCTTGACACTTTTTTGGTCATTTTGTGTGTATTACGAATGAGAAAGTAAAATTTTCTCCCGTAATGAACACTTCTCGTGTAGATTGCAGTTTTCCTGCGCGGTGGATGTTGTCATGAAAAATAATCCTGTAGTGTGTAATCAGTAAAACTGATTTACTGAAGTTAAAACATGGACGGAATTGGCATCTGAGCAAGTCAGCAGAGGATTCTGCAGCCTGTCTTAATAAAGGTCTGGAAGAACATCGAGTGGACTATATTTTGCCATGTTATTAGGTTAATGCTTCAGTTAGAGATGATGTGCTTTGCATTGTGCAAGTGCGGTCACTGTTGTGTTAATTTGATTTCTTGCTTTAGTATCGAGACACCCCTGGCTGCAGACTGTAGCGCGGTGACGTCACGTATGTACGTCACGTATGTGTTTACCGCGCATGCGCCTGTAATTTGCATTGCGTGATGACATTAGTTGTTTTCGCGTCGTGCGTGCATTAAAATGATGATAAAATAACTACAGAATTAAAACCAACATTCTGAAATGTCAAAATGTACTGCAGAGTGTTTAACCTCCAGTAGAGGCCGATATGGTGTAGCATAATGAATGTGGGCTATACAGGCTACTAACAATATACGTAGCTTATAATTGGCAAAGTGAAGGCTCAAGACAATGCAAGGAAGGATGACAGCCAGAATCACAAACGATCCAAGTCTGTTAAAAGTATGGTAGAGGTAAAGTGATTATCTAGCAATATCTGTGTATGTAAACTCTAATGTCATATGCAATTGTAAAATGACAAGATGCGCATACGTCCATCTCGTGAATGTACAGTATTCTGCCATCTTCACAGAGCAATCCAGGCAGAGCTCACTCCTAGCCTCAGACCTCAAGCACAAAGCCCGAGATCATGCCGCGTCATGCCAGTATCCTCGCAGCCCTCCTGTAAATTATGGGCTAAAAGTGTGTTGTAACGCAAGCGTTACTGAACATGTCCGGAGTATGATTTTTAATGCTTTACACTACTGCGTTATAGCAATTTTTTTTTTATATTACTGCAATGCATCACTTTTGTAATGCGTTACTCCCAACATTGGTTATCAATATTAAATTGAATCATATTTGCAATGTCTATGAATCGCGTTGTATTGGGTGATACAAAAAAGGCTAACATTTTAATAAAACTTTATATTTTGCTTGTGAATAGGTTAACAAAGGTATTAGCTGAATAATTACTTTTTCTAATTCTAATCATTACTAGGCGTATCTCTTTTTACCTGTTGCCATAAATCGGTAACCCTGGCACATTTGGCAGCATCCTCCTTCAATGCCTTTCTTTTCTTCTTCCAGGCTCCTCCCATCCATCCTCCCTGATGCATACCATTACTAGCGGTAAGCGCCAGCAGTAGCCTACTTGAGAAAACGTTTTGGAAAAGATGGGCTATGGACCCAACCAACTCTATGGTTGGTCAAATCTGTGTTATTTTGAGCAAATGAATTGCATTCCCGCTGAAAATCAAGTGTTCTAACGGGAAAATGTTGCCTATGAATTGAGTTGTGCGCCTTATTAAATTCACATCACGATGGAGGATCAAGTTGTTGTGTTTGGCGTGGCACTGCTCTGACTGCGGAGAAGACGTGGGAGTGTCAGTGTGGGTGCATGACATTCTCCAAACCCGTCAGCAGCTGGGAATATCACCGGCTGGACGACGGCAGGATCCAACGATACTTCAGGCTGGATAGGGACCAGCTTGACAACCTGACAACCAGACAAAAAAAAAAAAATTCTGTTTTGGGCAGCCGGCAGGAGTCCCCCGTTCCCTGCTCCTCCGGATACCTTCACGGAGGCAGCAGGCTCCGGCCCCCTGGCGAACGGCGCCGACTCCTCCGCTCCCTCACGGACGGCAGCCGTCCCTCCTTATCGTGGGCAGTCGGCAGCGAGCTCGTCCGTCCCCTGCAACTCGCTCCAGTCCACCGCCTCGAGCGTCCATGGCGGCACACTCCTCGCCTGCTCCATGGCACCGCGGATTCACCACAGCGGCAAGGGATCTTCAGCAGCGCGTCCCTCCTTCTCCCGGGCTTCGGCACCACTGTAATGATTTAAAACTTCATATTCATCCGGAAGAAGGAGGCGGGAACCGGCGGACAATCAAATAACATTTTAATTACAAAAATAAACACAAAACAGCGCACCAGCCCCTCACGGACGGCTGGTGCGCTCAAATAAAAAGCAAAACACAACTAAAAGTCCAGGCCTGGTCCTCTCTCGTCCTTCACTGTCGTCGCTCCAGTTTTATATCCTTCCATCTCCTACGTGGGACTCGAGACCGGCGGTGGGCCGCAGGTGCCACTTATTTGCCCAATTATTGCCGGCCTCACTCCTTGTTCCCACGTCCCTCGGCCCCGCCCCACTCGCCACATACATGATGGAAGTATGTTGTTTTTTTCACCTGGGTCCCCTACATGTTTTCAATATAATATGGTAGAATATGATAGATTTGTAATATAAAACACATATAACCAGAAATGTTGACAATATTTTATTGCTATAACATACTTTTATGCAGAACAGTTTAGAACATTGCTGGAATGAATACTTTCATACAAGGCTTACTGTGTGTGAGGGAGAAAACACAAGGGTCAGCTGACACAAAAGTCAAAAAGCCCCCCGTTACTCTCTCCCCAGTGTTCAGTGAGTCCAGCCTCCACACATTTTGCTTAATACACTAGATTATGAATTTGGAACTTTAAATCTTGCCTGGTCCTCAATGACAAGGTCCTGAAATCCTGCAGGATGCTTTTAAAAAACAAACTGTCATTGTCCTCCTGAGGAGTGCTAGCTCTCTTTTCCTTGTGGAAATAATAATAATAAATAGGCAGAAGTGACTGCTTTCATTTTAAAATGTGACATACATCTCTGGACTCCATCAGATGTAAAAAATAATTAAGTACAAAATAAAAACATGCTGCAGCTATCTACAACACATTTTACGTTTAATCCAATACATGTACATATGTCAGAAATATTCTGCGGCAGTAACTGTTTTGCAAGATCTGGAACTAAACTTAGCATGAAATTCCTTCTTTTTTTTTTTTTTTTAGAAAATACACATCATTTTTATTTATTTATGTCCCTGTACACAAATAGGGACATGTTATATATTATTGGGAAGCCCACCACAGCAATAATCAATCTCTCCTCCATTTTGCTTGTGAACCAATGTAATTGGAACCAAAGTTTACAGGACTGCGTTCTCTGGAATCCTCTCAAGCGGTGGACTTCCGATTCGTTGACGCTGAACCACATCATAGCTCATTACCATAGAGTTAACCTGATTTCAACTCTCCTCTACGCTCTCAACGGCCAAGTCGTTCTGCGCCGCTGCTCGACGCCGGCTCACATTGAAAATGAATGACTTCCGGCCACTTTGACGCTCTTGACAGCAGGGGTGTGAACACACATTTACACGGCATTTTTGTATAATATTTATGGTTTCGATAGCCGTAGCGTCATTATGATGGTATATATATATATATATATATATATACACAATGCAATGGTGGTTAATTGCAGACAATCGTGCGATTAATCGAGATTTCAATGATTAATTTTATTTAATAGCGATTAATCGCACGATTGTCTGCAATTAATCACAAATGCATTGTTATGCACAAAACTAATAATTGTGCTGCTATTTAAAAGTACTGCTATTTGAACAAAAGTGCAATAACATTTGGTTTGCAGACACTTTAAACAAATATGGTGCTTTTTTACAGCAGTATTCATTTAACATAGTAGCAGTTAAAATATTTATTGTAAATCTCAACTTATAACATTCATGTAATTAAAATAAATATAAAACAAAGTATTTGAAACACCCAGGACATTAACGTTTTCATAGAAAATATTGTATACATTGTTATAGAAAAACAAGTTATGCTAAGAGTCCAGAGCCTCGATCATAACATTATAACAGGCATCTTTCTTATTAGAGACCTGCAGGGTGCGGGACAACACTTGATGTGCGGGTAGAGACTTATATGTGCAGGAGAGTAATTAGGGTGTGCTCACACTAGGCAATCTTAACCCCCAAAGCCTGGTTAGTTTGACTAGTGTGATTGCTCCGTTCAGCAGTCCCTGGCTCAGCTGGAAGAGATGGGCAAGAGCATGGTTCAGTTATATATAGATCAGTGAGTGTGAGCGCTAACCAAGCTGGAGTGCAGATCTTCTGATACGTGCTGCATGATTGTGTGTAGAGCTGAAGATCTTTGCCCGAACCCGACGGGACCCGATGGGTTCGGTCGGGTTCGGGCTTAATTTATATCATCTTACGCAGGCTCGGGCCGGGCTTGCGCTCCGGTTTGCGCTGTAAATGAGCGGTCATGTGATGTGTTTCGATCAGTGCGAGAAAGATGCAAAATGAATGCTGAGTAGGTGTAATGGAGGCTTGCCTCTGCCGATTAGGTTTTGGTTGCACCAGTAACTAAAGCAAAGTCTGAGGTGTGGAAAAGTTTGGACCATGTTTATAATGAGAATAATGAGTGAATAATGACGCACCATCAGTGAGCGCAGGAACGCGCTGAAGACATCTACAGTGGATTCAATCATTTTCCTCCACAAGAACACGTAGGCTTAGCCTAATCTCTGTGAGTAAAGGTTTTTCAAATGAAAACTAAATATTCGATGAGTCTTAAAAGCATAATGTGGACAGAGTATTTATGCTAATGTTGGCATTATTATTTTATTAAATATCATCTGCTAGTGCGAAGCAAATCCGGCGGAGCCTTTTTCTTAATTTCATTATTGCCAAATACCCATCTTAATTTAAAATTTATCTTAATTTAATTTGTTAAAAAAGACTCGTTTTTATTGGTGCGTTGGTCTATTTATTGGCTAAATGAGCCTATGTCTAAAATGCTAAGATGCTAAGATGTCACAGAGGACTTATTTTATTTCTTTATTCCAACTTCCAAGGGGTCTAGTCTACGTTAGTTATGAATAAATTATGTTAAAACATGTATAAATGACTCATTCTTGACAAATGGCAAAACAGCTGTGTGTGCGCGCAATGTCGGGTGTAAACGGGTTCGGGCTTTAAAAAAGCTGTCAATCAAGATGTACTTGTCAGGCTTGGGCCAAAACCTGTCGGACTTGGGTCCTGTCGGGCCTAACTTTTAAGGCCCGATTGCAGCTCTAATTGTGTGAATATTTCTGAGCAGCAAAAGCGATAGATGTGTAAAGCAATATTTTTTGAGAGGCCCGTGTGTTACTGTGTCCCATACGACTCAAAATAATAAACCACAAAGTTAACAAAACAATTTACTCCACTGGGCTGAGCAAACGCTTCTTAGCTGTCTTCACATGCTTTCAGAAACTTCTTATGTCCCATTCATGAAGTCATGATTGCGAGCTCGTTGCATTCTTTTCTGTTAAACATAACAGTGGACAGTGGTTTGTGAATGCTGATTCTTGACCCATGATTTGTCAGTATATGTATTCAGAGCCAGTGAACAACAGACTTTAATAATATTAAAAAATTGGGTCAACGCGCGATAAAATAATTATCTGCGTTAATCAATCAATGCCTTAATGCGATATTAATGTGTTAACTTGCCCAGTCTTAATATTTATATATATATATATATATATATATATATATATATATATATATATATATATATATATATATATAATATACTGTATATACATACACACACACACACACACAGTAAATCCACCTCTTAATACCTTCATATCATCGGCTATAGAAACCATAAATATTATACAGAAGTGCAGTGTATCAGGGCATTGCATCACAGACAGGTATTTAATGTAGTGAGAATGAATGCAGATACTAAAGAAAGAAATCAAATTAACACAACAGTGACCTCACCTGCGCAACGTACATCAGGGACAAACAACATAAGGACAATATATTTTAATATTTAATAATATGAATTTGGATAGAATAAAACAAACTGAATCTTTTAAACTGAGATCTGTAAGCTGAATATTCGGGAAAGAAAAGCGTGAAAATGCACTACATCTGTGTGTGACTGTGATAGTTTTCTTCCATCATCTGTTATTTCCAGCACTTAATCAAGTCTCTCTGATTTAAAACACGATGGTGATTTATTTCACGTGTCATTGTGTTTGTGATGCGACTCAACTGTTAACCACATTCACCGTCTCTAACTCTATATCGACAACAACTCCCGAGCATTTCGTTATTGCCGTTATTTCACCATCAAATGTCTTTCCCAACTCATTTTTGCATTTCATGGTGCAACTTTCCTGTGAGGAACATTAAAAAACACAAGATTGAGCAAAGTCGTCAAAATGTATTTCTATAGCACATTTAAAAGCAACAGAGTTACACCAAAGTGCTGTACAACAAAACACAATATATAAAATGCAAAATAGAAAAATAAATATATTTACTATACATGCAAAACAATTTTTTATATATAATCAGAGCAAACTGACATGAAAACCTTAAACTGACATTAATCAAATGCCAGAGAAAACAAATAAGATTTGAGAACAGACTTAAAACTGGCAAGTGAAGGAGTAAATCGTACATTTACAGGCAAACTATTCCAAAGTTTAGGAGCTACAGCTGAAAAAGCCCGACCACCCTTTGTTTTACGGCGACAACGTGGGACAGTTAAGAGAAGCTGATTCCTATACCTAAGTGCTCTTTGAGGAGAGTAAGGAATCAGAAGGTCACTGATATATTTTGGTGCAAGACCAGATAAAACCTTGTACACAAAGACAGCCATTTTAAAATCAATTCTAAACTGGGAGCCAATGTAAAGACGCTTAATATAGGAGTAATGTGATCCCTCTTTTTTGTTCCAGTATGGAGCCTCACTGCAGCATTTTGGACAATTTGCAGGTGAGAAATCACTGTTTGAGGCAGGCCACAGTGAAGGGAATTACAGTAATCCCGGCGTGATGTTATGAAAACATGGATTACAGTCTCCAGATCTTGAGTCAAAAACTGTTTCAGTTTAGCAATTGATCTCAGATGGAAGAAGCTGCCCTTTACCACTGTGCTAATTTGTTTCTCAAAGTTGAGTAACGAATCAAATGCAACCCCAAGAACTGAACTATGCAGACTTTGTGTTAAATGGTATAATGTGGTCTGTCATTAGACAGCTCATACAGTCTTTCGCTTGTAATATGTATGCATTTTCCTAAAATGTAATGCTGTAAGCTTAAGGTAAATTAAGCAAATACTGGTGGTGGTGACGTTACACCTATTCATTACATCTACTCTTTCACCACCTCTCGCGGCCTTCCGTCACGGCCTTAGCAGCTTTACTCTCTACGGCCTCTTGTAGCCTTTCTCTCTGCGGCTGGTTCAGCTCTTTTAGTCACCCTATAGAAGCTGTGTAGGATACTTATATAGGAATTCAACTGACGATAAACAACTCTCTCTAATAGCTTTGAGATAAAAGGCAACTTAGAAATAGGTCTGAAGTTACTGAAGATAGATGAGTCAAGTTGAGGTTTCTTAAGCAGAGGGTGAACCAAAGCATGTTTGAAACTAGCTGATACAATTCCATTTGCTAAAGAACTATTAATGATGTATTAAAGATTGCACCTAAATCAACAATTTATAGGATCATCAATAACTTCAAGGAAAGAGGTTCAATTCTTGTAAAGAAGGCTTCAGGGCGTCCGAGAAAGTCCAGCAAGCGCCAGGATGGTCTCCTAAAGAGGATTCAGCTGCGGGATCGGAGTGCCACCAGTGCAAAGCTTGCTCAGGAATGGCAGCAGGCAGGTGTGAGCGCATCTGCACGCACAGTGAGGCCAAGACTTTTGGAAGATGGCCTGGTGTCAAGAAGGGCAGCAAAGAAGCCACTTCTCTCCAAAAAAAACATCAGGGACAGATTGATCTTCTGCGGCGTACTTGAAGTTGTTTCCACTTTTATGCAGGACAGAATGAAGGGATCACACTGGCGCCTTTATGTATTAACTTCCACTCTCTGCAAAAACACTTAGATACAGGTTTAACAGTGCACTTTTAAATGTTTAAACAAACATTGCTATATGATTTAAGTGTATCTACAGATTTTATCTTAAGCAAGTCATGATGTTTTGAAAAGGCTAAGCTTTTTCTAAATTAATTAATAATGAAACAATAAGAAATATAACTTTTCAATTAAAAACATAACTGAAATATTTTAATGGCGAGAGAAAAAAGAGACACAGGCTCCGGTCGGACTCAGGCAAGGGATACTGGTTAGCTGTTGGCCAAGGGCTGCTATACAGACAAATCTCTACTGGATGACTGGTGATGAGGATCAGGTGGTGATGGTTCAGTACTCAGGTGAGGGTATGTGCTGTGATTGTGTGGAGGTGGAACCTGGCATGTTTGTAACACATAGCTCAAAACAAATCTCTACTGAGCAGACTCTGGCTCTAAATGAAAGTCTACTGTGCAGACTCTGGCTCCAAATGAAACACTACTGCACAGATTCTGGCTCCAAATGAATCACTAACGAACCTCTACTGCGCAGACTCTGGCTCCAAATGAATCACTAACAAATCTCTAGTGCGCAGACTCTAGATCCAGATGAATCGCTACTGTGCAGACTCTGACTCCAAACAAAACTCTACTGTGCAGACTCTCAATCCAAACAAAACTCTACTGTGCAGACTCTCAATCCAAACAAAACTACTGTGCAGACTCTCACTCCAAACAAATCTCTACTGTGCAGATTCTTACTCCAAACAAATCTCTACTGTGCAGATTCTGGCTCCAAACAAATCTCTACTGTGCAGATTCTGGCTCCGAACAAATCTCTACTGCACAGACTCTGGCTCCAAACAAATCTCTACTGTGCAGATTCTGGCTCCAAACAAATCTCTACTGTGCAGACTATGGCTCCAAACAAATCTCTACTGTGCAGACTTTGGCTCCAAACAAATCTCTACTGTGCAGATTCTGGCTCCAAACAAATCTCTACTGTGCAGATTCTGGCTCCAAACAAATCTCTACTGTGCAGACTCTGGCTCCAAACAAATCTCTACTGTGCAGACTCTGGCTCCAAACAGATCTCTACTGTGCAGACTCTGGCTCCAAACAAATCTCTACTGTGCAGACTCTGGCTCCAAACAGATCTCTACTGTGCAGACTCTGGCTCCAAACAAATCTCTACTGTGCAGACTCTGGCTCCAAACAGATCTCTACTGTGCAGACTCTGGCTCCAAACGAATCTCTACTGTGCAGATTCTGGCTCCAAACAGATCTCTACTGTGCAGACTCTGGCTCCAAACGAATCTCTACTGTGCAGATTCTGGCTCCAAACAGATCTCTACTGTGCAGACTCTGGCTCCAAACAAATCTCTACTGTGCAGATTCTGGCTCCAAACAAATCTCTACTGTGCAGACTATGGCTCCAAACAAATCTCTACTGTGCAGACTTTGGCTCCAAACAAATCTCTACTGTGCAGATTCTGGCTCCAAACAAATCTCTACTGTGCAGATTCTGGCTCCAAACAAATCTCTACTGTGCAGACTCTGGCTCCAAACAAATCTCTACTGTGCAGACTCTGGCTCCAAACAGATCTCTACTGTGCAGTCTCTGGCTCCAAATAAATCTCTACTGCGCAGACTCTGGCTCCAAACAAATCACTACTGCGCAGACTCTGGCTCCAAACTAATCTCTACTGTGCAGTCTCTGGCTCCAAATAAATCTCTACTGCGCAGACTCTGGCTCCAAACAAATCACTACTGCGCAGACTCTGACTCCAAACAAATCTCTACTGCGCAGACTCTGGCTCCAAACAAATCTCTACTGTGCAGACTCTGGCTCCAAACAAATCTCTACTGCGCAGACTCTGGCTCCAAACAAATCTCTACTGCGCAGACTCTGACTCCAAACAAATCTCTACTGCGCAGACTCTGGCTCCAAACAAATATCTACTGTGCAGACTTTGCCTCCAAACAAATCTCTACCGTTCAGACTCTGGCTCCAAATGAAAGTCTACTGCACAGGCTCTGGCTCCAAACGAATTACTAATGAATCTCTAATGCAGAGACTCTGGATTCAGATGAATCTCTACTGTGCAGACTCTGACTCCAAATGAATCTCTACTGTGCAGACTTTGGCTCCAAATGAATCACTAACGAATCTCTACTGTGCAGACTTTGGCTCCAAATGAATCACTAACGAACCTCTACTGTGCCGACTTTGGCTCCAAATGAATCACTAACGAACCTCTACTGCGTAGACTTTGGCTCCAAATGAATCACTAACGAACCTCTAGTGTGCAGACTTTGGCTTCAAATGAATCACTAACAAATCTCTACTGCGCAGACTCTGGCTCCAAATGAATCACTAACGAACCTCTACTGCGTAGACTTTGGCTCCAAATGAATCACTAACGAACCTCTAGTGTGCAGACTCTGGCTCCAAATGAATCACTACCAAATCTCTACTGCGCAGACTCTGGCTCCAAACAAATCACTACTGCGCAGACTCTGGCTCCAAATGAATCACTAAGAAATCTCTACTGTGCAGACTCTGGCTCCAAATGAATCTCTAACAAATCTCTACTGCGCAGACTCTGGCTCCAAATGAATCTCTAACAAATCTCTACTGCGCAGACTCTGGCTCCAAACAAATCATTACTGCGCAGACTCTGGCTCCAATCATTCAGCCCTCATGAAAACTCACCTGGCTGTATCTATCTAGTAATCCAGAAAACACTAATTGCCTTGTTCAGGTGTGTTTAATTAGGGTTGGAGCTAAACTCTGCAAGACATTGGCCCTCCAGGACCAAAGTTGCCAATCCCTGGCTAAGGGGTAGAATTGGGATTGGGCCTAAGACGGAGGTTTGGAAAGAAATCTGCAAGATTTGGTCTTGAATCACATCTCTCTCTCTCTCACACACACACTCCCTGTCTCATAAACTCTTTAACACACACTACCTCACTTTTATGCACATTATCTCTCACACACATACCGTCTGGTCACCATAATTGCCCTCTGGACAAGCCTCCATGTTACTACATGTGTGTCTCTCTCTCTCTCTCTCTCTCTCTCTCTCATACACGCACAGGCCTCGTGATCTAGGTGCTTTACAGTTCATGTTATATGGTAATTTATTTGTTATAGTTTAAGGTGTCTTTTAGGGAACAGAGGTGATGAGAAGGTTATGGGTAGGTATGGCCTAAAGGAGAGAAATGTGGAAGGGCAGATGGTGGTAGATTTTGCTAAAAGGATGGAAATGGCAGTGGTGAATACGTATTTTAAGAAGAAGGAGGATCATAGGGTGACCTATAAGAGTGGAGGAAGGTGCACACAGGTGGACTATGTTCTATGTAGGAGATGCAACCTGAAGGAGATTGGAGACTGTAAGGTGTTGGCAGGGGACAGTGTAGCTAGACAGCATCGGATGGTGGTCTGTAGGATGGTTTTAGAGACGAAGAAGAAGAGGAGGAGAGTAAGGACTGAAAGAAGAATAAGATGGTGGAAACTGAAGGAGGAAGACTGTAGTGTGAGGTTCAGGGAAGAGGTCAGACAGAGGCTAGGTGGTGGTGAAGAGGTGCTGGATGATTGGGAAACTTCCGCAGGAGTGATGAGGGAGGCAGCTAGAAAGGTACTTGGTGTGACATCTGGAAATAGAAAGGAAGACAAGGAGACGTGGTGGTGGAATGAGGAAGTGCAGGGGAGCATAAGGGGAAAGAGGTTAGCAAAACAGAAGTGGGATCGACAGGGTGATGAGAAAAGTAGGCAGGAGTACAAGGAGATGCGGCAACAGGTAAAGAGGGATGTGGCGAAAGCCAAGGAAAAGGCATACGAGGAGCTGTATGAGAGGTTGAACACTAAGGAAGGAGAAAAGGATTTGTACCGATTGGCCAGGCAGAGAGATCGAGCTGGGAAGGATGTGTTGCAAGTTAGAGCAATAAAGGATGGAGATGGAAATGTGTTGACTAGCGAGGAGAGTTTGTTGAGAAGATGGAGGGAGTATTTTGAGCAGCTGATGAACGAGGAAAATGAGAGAGAGAGAAGGTTGGATGATGTGGTGTTAGTAAAGCAGGAAGTGGATAGGATTAGTAAGGAGGAAGTGAGAGCAGCAATTAAGAGGATGAAGAGTGGAAAGTCAGTTGGACCAGATGACATACCGGTAGAAGCATGGAGATGTTTAGGAGAGATGGCAGTGGAGTTTTTAACCAGATTGTTTAACAAGATTTTGGAAGGTGAGAGGATGCCTGAGGAATGGAGAAGGAGTGTGCTGGTACCGATCTTTAAGCATAAGGGAGATGTGCAGAACTGCAGTAACTACAGGGGAATTAAGTTGATCAGTCACACCATGAAGTTATGGGAAAGAGTAGTGGAAGCCAGGCTGAGAGAAGAGGTGACCATCTGTGAGCAACAGTATGGTTTCATGCCGAGGAAGAGCACCACAGATGCCATATTTGCTTTGAGAACGTTGATGGAGAAGTATAGAGAAGGACAGAAGGAGCTGCATTGTGTATTTGTGGATCTAGAGAAAGCGTACGACAGAGTGCCAAGAGAGGAGTTGTGGTATTGTATGAGGAAGTCAGGTGTGTCAGAGAAGTATGTGAGGGTGGTGCAGGACATGTATGAGGACAGTGTGACTGCAGTGAAGTGTGCAGTAGGAACGACAGACTGGTTCAAGGTGAAGGTTGGACTGCATCAAGGATCGGCCCTGAGCCCTTTCCTGTTTGCAGTGGTGATGGACAGGTTGACGGACGAGGTCAGACAAGAGTCTCCCTGGACTATGATGTTTGCGGATGATATTGTGATTTGTGGTGAGAGTAGTGAGCAGGTTGGGAAGAGCCTGGAGAGGTGGAGGTACGTGCTGGAGAGGAGGGGAATGAAAGTCAGTAGGAGTAAGACAGAGTACATGTGCGTAAATGAGAGGGAGGGCAGTGGAGTGGTGCGGTTACAGGGTGAAGAGGTGAAGAAGGTGGAGGAGTTCAGGTACCTGGGGTCAACAGTGCAAAGTAATGGAGAGTGTGTTAGGGAAGTGAAGAAAAGAGTGCAGGCAGGGTGGAGTGGGTGGAGAAGAGTGACAGGAGTGATTTGTGATAGTAAAGTATCTGCAAGAATGAAAGGAAAAGTTTATAGGACTGTGGTGAGACCTGCGATGTTGTATGGGTTAGAGACAGTGGCATTGAGTAAAAGGCAGGAGGCGGAGCTGGAGGTAGCAGAGCTGAAGATGTTAAGGTTTTCGTTGGGAGTGACGAGGATGGACAAGATTAGAAATGAGTTTATTAGAGGGACAGCGCATGTTGGACGTTTTGGTGACAAGGTGAGGGAGGCGAGATTGAGATGGTTTGGACATGTGCAGAGGAGGGACATGAATTATATTGGTAGGAGAATGCTGAGGATGGAGCCACCAGGAAGGAGGAAAAGAGGAAGACCAAGGAGGAGGTTCATGGATGTGGTGAGGGAAGACATGCAGGTAGTTGGTGTAAAAGAGGCAGATGTAGAGGACAAGGTGGTATGGAGACGGATGATCCGCTGTGGCGACCCCTAATGGGAGCAGCCGAAAGAAAAAGAAGAAGAGTTTAAGGTGTCTTTTAAATGTTCACTTCAGAACAGTTTTCATCTAAGAGACCGATTAGAATTGTACAATACCAAACTAACTCACATACAACGTGTGCATGCTCAAGATACTTATTAGTTCATGTTACAATGTATTGACATCACTAACTTTTTAGGTGTTTTTTAAGTATTCCAAAATTCAAAACAGTGTTCATCTAACCAATTATAATGTAATAATTTTACAATTACAATTTATGCATAACTTACATTTTTCATGTGATTATTTGTGGTTAGTTGTCTACAGTAAGGCTGTAACTGTTCATCTGGTTATGGAACCAAACAGACTAATGACTAATGATTTGTTAAATGTGTTTCGAATAAATGTTTTCTGTTTTTCTACATGGACGTCCAATCATTGTCATTTCCACCACCTCATAATGTTACGGATCACTCGGAGACAGAGGAGTAACAGATGAAGTTAGTATTTATTTAAAGACACAAGCAGAGGAGCGGGAAGTGAGGAGTGGATGGGTGTTTGGATCCGAGCCGGGAAGGTAGTGACCACACACACGCACCGTTGGGGCTTTGAGGATCTTGGAGGCAATCCTTAGAGAGAAGATGGAAGAGGAGTCTTCGGAGGTTATCCTTGGAGAGAAGGTAAAGAGGAGTTAGTCCTTATAGTTAGCGCACAGGAATGATCTTGTCGCGAACGTGACCGGACAATGACTGGGTGCGTGTGTGTGGCTTTTATGGTGCTGTGGTGGATGACTGGTGATGAGGATCAGGTGGTGATGGTTCAGTACTCAGGTGAGGGTATGTGCTGTGATTGTGTGGAGGTGGAACCTGGCATGTTTGTAACACATAACTCTTTTTAAAAATATGTACAAAATTCTAATCACTCATTAAAAATTTCTGCATAGTTTATGGGATAATGTTCCACTTAATGTAATAACACAAGTAGTAATTTTCAGAAATGTATCTAACCAATGCAATATTATATTTCAGGTTGTGGTGAATGTAAGCTTTGCGTTTGGGCCTCATGACAATTAATTGACTTAATCCACAAATGTATGGTAATTTTAATATAGATATAAATTGGTAAAACTATGTGTGACAGTGGTCTTACACTGTTAAGAAATTATGTATATCGTATTCATTTTAAATAATAATCAAATATTTACATGTGATGGAAATGACATTTGTTTAGTTACTTTTGAAGCCTGTCTTGTCAGTTTTGCATTAGCCCATTGGAGCGGCTACTCTGAAAATTCTGGAGTAAGAAACTCCAAATCAATCAGTCAGCTTAACATAATTTGCCGTTTTCAAGCATAATCACCTTGATCGCTCCTGATGAAATCTCTCTCTCAGCCGTAGGACAACGATCATGCAAAAAAATTACAAATAAAAATCATGGGTCTTAGCACTTGGCTGGCAAATGTCGACAGCACCTCAGCTTTCAAAGCTATGCCCATGCATCCAGATTTCATGGCACTTATTCAGTTGGCATGCAACTTTACCTTTCCATTCAACGGTAGGCAAGGCCCTTCCCCGAACAGCACACAAATACGCATTATCATACTTCAGCTAATTATATGTAAGCATGAACTCGTGAAATGCTCCATTTCTTTAGCGATGTGTGATACTGTCATGCTCATATTTCGTTTTTTCGTCCAAAAGCCTGTGCTATTGTCACATGTGCAATTTTAGTTTAGTTTTAGTTTCTGTTTCCTGTGATTTGTGACTTTGTTTAATGGCACGGTAAAATGTATTTCACTGCATAATACAAAATATATGCCTGAACTGTTCAGAATAAACAAGTGACTCGTACAATTACCACAAAACAAAAACAGTCATGGATCATCCAGAAAACAACACATTGTTCAGATTCAAGGTTATGTAAACTTTGTGTGGGGCAGTTTCTATAAATTCATTTATTTTGTCCTGTTGATTTTATGTAAACATATGCAAGTGGTATGAAATGTGTGAGCAGAACTTTAGCTTAGGATGCTTTGACAATTCAAAGTAGTTACTTTGGTAATCTAAAATACTTTTCAGATGAAACTGTAATTTGATTGCCATCCATTTAAAAAGTAACTAATAAAATACTCATACTATATGTGACTTACAAAATATGCCAATAATTATCTGATCAAGGGTTTTTTTTTTCTCTTAGCTGTCATGTTCTCTTTTTTTTATAAGAATAAACAAGACAATGAGATATAATGGACATTGGGAAAACAAATGTGTCTCGCAAAAGCATCACACACACAGTGGGAGGACTACAACCCATACGCAATTAAAACATATTATCTTATATATTAACAATCAATATATGAAATTGTTTAATGTTAATTGAAAATACAGTGAATAGTACATTGTTGATTACTTAATACATTGTAATGTATGTACTCAATAACATTCTTTGCAATATCTACATATATATGTGATAAAATGATACTCTGTGTATGTGCACACACATAATGAAGCCATGATTTTAACCAGACATCTGATCGTCTACAAGTCCAAAACTTTTATTCATCTTTTCAGTACAGTTCTCTTTTATACATCACAAATATTTTCTTATACTGAATGTGTAACTATGCAAACAATAAAGTGAGAGAAAGGTTTGTGTTGTTCTATATGTGAACTTAAGCATTAACTTTTGAAATCAAAATTGAGTTTTAATAAAGCTATTACATGTCAAATTGTGGTGCAGTATATATTGTAGTATGTTGAAAAATATAAGATAAAAATATATAAGTATACTTTCACTTCACATTTGTATGTCTCCCTAATCAGACACACCCAATTTAGTTTTCGCAGTCTCTGTTAACGAACTGATGAGTGGAATCAGGTGTGTTAGATGAAGGAGACATACAAAAGGTTCAGGGCAGGGGGTCCTCCAGGACAGGTTTGGGAACCACTGCTATAATACATTCCCATACATTTTGGTTTCATATGGTAACAGCCTACTCATTCATATTTATTTGGATTCACTGTATTGTGGAGGGGTGTCTGCAGGCTGGTGATGAATGGAGGAGCTGCTGGCTACAGGTATCTGAAAAAATATATATATTTATAATTAAAAAAAAATAAATTACCACCATTTTACTAAAAGTCCAGTTAAACTGGGGACAAAGATTTTCTTACCTCTTAGCTGTTAACATCATGTAAACGCGTGAAATCAGAGGACTGTGGTGATAAAACCTGCGCAAACTGCACCTATGGTTTTAAAAAAAAAACACTATGTAAAATGTGTTTAATTACTTCTTACTGTGAGACGCCATAAATGCAATAACACCAGCAGACAGTTTCAGTATTACAGTTTCAGTAGCTGAATACAAATGCAGGAGGAACAAGATAAATGTTCTAAAAGACTTTAATCCGACACACAAGTAGACCTAATCCTGATGAGTCTGGACAATCAAACACATACTGAACTAAAGTCGTGGAAATGATGAAACATCAAACTGAAACTCCGTGTGTATCATCTGCAGTGAGCTTTTTTGAGAATTTGCACATGCACAGAAAGCGAATTTAACATTTTCTGATGTTTCAGTGTGGATGAGACAAAGTTTGGAAAATGCTTGAAAACGTTAATGCACAGTAAAAAACGTTGGGTTGTTTTTTTTAACCTAACCGTTGGGTTACACCTATTGGGTCAATATGTTGGGTTATCTTAAAGGTCCCGTTCTTCGAGATCCCATGTTTTAAACTTTAGTTAGTGTGTAATGTTGTTGTTGTTAGAGTATAAATAATATCTGTAAAATTCTAAAGCTCATAGTTCAATGCCAAGCGAGATATTTTATTTAACAGAATTCGCCTACAAAAAACGACCCGTTTGGACTACATCCTGCAGTAATGACGTCACTAAAACAGTTTTTTGACTAACCTCCGCCCACATGAATACACAACAAAGGGGGCGTGGTCTTCTTGTGCTCCAATGGAGAAGAGGAAGTGTTGCGTTTGTGTTTGTCGCCATGTCGTCGAAACGCTGTTATTTTCATCTCTGAGTCCAATCACCTTTGCTTGGGCTTCCCAGGGACGCTGTACTTGGAGATTAATGGTTACAATTTATGTTTAACTCGGTTCCCGACAATAATAATCCATGTAAAACTATGTGCAGCACATTATGCTGAGGACAGCTTCCTAAATCTCAATCAGTTTAATGCCGGATTCGCACAAAGATTATTCTTGAAAGATGGAGCAGTTCCCTCTTTGTCTGGAGAAGGCGTTGTTTATGGACCACAACCGGAAAGTGTATTTTATTATTTAAGTTGGTGCGTTGAACAGTTTCTATAACTTATTACTGTGACGATTCGTGCACCAGAGAGACACAGGAGAGAGTAAGAGATCCAATAGCTGGTATTTATTATCAATTCAGGGTAATCTAAAATCGTGGTCTAACAAGCAGAGGTCAAAGCCAAACAGACAGTCCAAAAATAAACAAACAAATAAACAAGTAGGGAACAGGAAAGGGAACTCGGAAGACGAGAGGTTAGGGTCAATCTCGGGAGACGAGAAGATGAAGGGGAATCTCGGAAGACGAGAAGCTGGCAACACGAAGGGTAAGGACTCCATCCAAACAACAGGGAAAGACTGGTATTTATAAGGAGGCTAATGACAATCAAGTGACTGCACCTGTTGCAATTAACAGGAGTGCAATTACTGTGAAGACAGGACCAGACTAGAGGAATTCTAGTGCCTACGGTGAAGTGCCTAAGGGGAAGTGAGCCCACTAGTGGACACCCAGGGAAACAGAGACTAGACAGCGTGACATTACCCCTCCTCCACGGAGCAGCTGCCAGATGCTCCACCCGAACCCAAGGGAAAACCAAACAGACATAGAGACCAGGAGGGAGGTGGAGCGGCGGAGGACTAGAGGGAGGGACGGAGGGCCAGGTAAAATGGGGAAACCGAGACAAGACGACCAGGTAAAATGGGAAAACAGAGACAAGAGAATTGCAACACAAAAAAAGTAGTCCAGGAGGGTGGTGGACCGGTGGAGGATCAGGAGGAGGGATGGAGGGCCAGGTCCTTAGAGGGAAACAGAACGACAGACAGACAAGAACCCAGGAGGGAGGTGGACCGGCGGAGGATCAGGGGGAGGGACGGAGGGCCAGGTCCTTAGAGAGAAACAGAACGAAAGACACAGACAAGAAACCCAGGAGGGAGGTGGACCGGCGGAGGATCAGGGGGAGGGATGGAGGGTCAGGTCCATAGGAGGAAACAGAAAGAAAGACACAGACAGAAGAACAATAAAAAATAAACACAAAAACATAAGTCAAAGAAGGACATCACGTGACGCCCACCAGGGCGGAGTAGAAGACCACCACAACCGTGTGGTCAGGACGGATGCCCCCCAGGGCGGAGCAGAAAACCACCACAACCGTGCAGCCGAACCAGACGCCCCCCAGGGCGGAGCAGAAGACCACCACGTCCGTGTGGTCGAGACCGGACTCCCCCAGGGCAGTGCAGATGACCACCACATCCGTGCGGCCGGACCAACAGGAGGACAAGTCTGGCTGGGCAAGTCTGAAACATAGAACGTGCAAATTTTAAGGGTAGCCTCCGTGGCCACAACAGGAACAGTCGAGTGCTCAGAGAGTTCGACTGAGACATGACGAGTCTCTGGAAGTTCCGCAGAGGCAAGGAGAGGCTCTGATAGTTCAGCAGAGACGTGGGGAGGCTCTGGTAGTTCATCAGAGACGTGGAGAGGCTCTGGTAGTTCCACAGAGAAGTGACGAGACTCTGGTAATACCATGGTGTTTACACTGGATTCCAGAAGATCGGCGCTGACTTGACTCTGCTCATGAAGATTATTGGTGACTTGCATTTGTTCATGAAGATCATTGGTGACATCTATTTGTTCATGAAGATCAGTGGTGACTTGCCTTTGTTCATGAAGATCACTGGTGACTTGAATTCTCCCATGAAGAACCCCGATGACTTGACTCTGTCCTTGAAGATCACCAATGACTTGAATCGGTCCTTGAGGATCACCAGTGACTTGGCTTAACTCTGGAAGGTCAACGGCGACTAGTCTTGACTCTGGAAAGTCCACGGTAACTAGCCCTGACTCTGGAAGGTCAATGGTGACTAGTCCTGACTCTGGAAGGTCAACGGTGACTAGCCCTGTTTCTGGAAGGTCAAAGGTGACTAACCCTGACTCTGGCAGGTCAACGGTGACTAACCCTGACTCTGGAGGGTCCCCGAGCACCTGACTCGACTCTGGAGGGTCCACGAGCACCTGACTCAACTTTGGAAGGTCAACAGGAACTAACCCTGACTCTGAAAGGTCAACAGTGACTGACTCTGACTCTGGAAAGTCAATGGTGACTAGTCCTGACTCTGGAAGGTCGACGGTGACTAACCCTGACTCTGGAGGGTCCACGAGCACCTGACTCGACTTAGGAGGGTCAACCGGAACCTGACCCAAGTCTGGTAATTCAACGGGCACCTAACTCGACTCTGGAAGGTCAACGGTGACTAACCCTGACTCTGGAAGGTCGACGGTGATTAACCCTGACTCTGTAAGGTCAACGGTGA
The DNA here is from genome assembly GCF_963082965.1 of Carassius carassius. Taxonomy (NCBI): domain Eukaryota; kingdom Metazoa; phylum Chordata; class Actinopteri; order Cypriniformes; family Cyprinidae; genus Carassius; species Carassius carassius. Next base: position 29,976,327 of record NC_081780.1, read on the forward strand.
CTAACCCTGACTCTGGAGGGTCCATGAGCACCTGACTTGACTCAAGTGACTGCACCTGGTGCAATTAACAAGAGTGCAATTACTGTGAAGACAGGACCAGACTAGAGGAATTCTAGTGCCTATGGTGAAGTGCCTAAGGAGAAGTGAGCCCACTAGTGGACACCCAGGGAAACAGAGACTAGACAGCGTGACAATTACACAAAGGGCAACGCTGTTTAGCTTTGTTAACTAGATGGTAGGGCTGTGCAAAAAAATTGAATGCGATTTTCATGCACATCTCATCAGTAAAAACGCTCCTGTGATTATAAGTACATCTCCAGCACGTGCATTCTAGCCCAATCGCGTTTCCAGGAGGGTAACGTGCTCTTAGATGGTGTTGAATCACAACACAGGAACCGCTGGCACAATCAGTACTCGGTAAGTATTTCTGAAGGAGGGACTTTATAGAACAAGGAAAACATCAGCCCGTTTTTATGCCAGTGAAAACAGCAGTATACAGATAGGTGAATTGTGTTAAAAATACTGTGTTTTTTTACACGCGAAACATGAACACATGTTATATTGCACACTGTAAACACAATCAAAGCTTCAAAAAAGCACGAAAAACGGGACCTTTAAAATCTGTCGTTGGGTTATTTTTAGTTATAACCCAACTGCTGGGTTAAATATGTTTCCCGCTTCACTCCGTTCAAATTTTAACGGTCCAGTCAGCGACTCAGCCTGCATGATTATGAAGGGTAAGTAACTGTTAATCATATAATGTATATAACTGTTATAACATTAAGTAATGTGCCTGATACGTTAATTATTTTTTTTTATACGTTAAAAATTTTTGTATTCCCTTTAGTTCATTTGTTACCCCAGAGAATCAGATCGATTGTAAATGAATGCTATTCCTGTTTGTTCGCCAGCATTAATACATTAAAAGATTAGCTGCAAAACTTTTTAGACAAGTATTACTTAAAGTTAATAAAAATGTCTGGTGAAATGCGAAAGTTTGACGAAATAATTAGAATTAAGCTAGAAAAGCCGCACGGACCATTTATCGGATCGGACCAGTGAATGAAGCTGCTCGAGCGAGCTCTGAGCTCACACATCAGTCATGTGACAGACAACAGACTCAGCGAGAATCATTTGAATGAACCTGCAATTTTCTGTTATAGAAGTTCAAAACCTAGATGAAAGAAAAGCGTGCAGTCGTGAGGCAATCCGCTCTTTCAGCAGAAATTTATACCAGTGCCTTTTCGTCTTACCGCACCAGCACTAATTAATTGTACAAGTAAAAGTGTTTTAATGGTTTATTCATATTGAATATTGTTATGCATCTATTAGAATAACCTATAATTACAGCAATTTCTCTTACGAAGCTAGATTGATTGACATGTTTTTTAAATGTGTTGTACTAAATGTTTTTATACTTATGTTTTAGACAATGGACTTTCGTGAAGGAAAAATTGCAACAATAGAATTTCTGCCTGTTAACTGAAACATTTCAAGGTAAGTAACCTATTTAAATTAATGATACATAAGTTTTACATTTTACTTAGACCTATGACTTCCAAAAATTATGAAAAAAGACAAATGAGGTGAAATAAGTGTATTGCCGCATTCCGTCCAACAAAGCTTCCTTTCATTTACAGTGTACTTTTGTTCCTCCCTACAAGTCTAAATCAGTTAAAGGGCAAAGGGTGAAAAATTTTACTCACATTAGCCGCAAATATTGCCACAAATATTCTGGAGGGAGTGAAAACTGGTTTAGTCTGTCTCTTAGTGCGAATGATAGTAGATCCCCACAAAGACTGTAAAAATGTAAACCGTAAGCTTAGTTTTTTACTTGTGCTTTCTCTGTACTTTTGTCATTTAAAGGCCTACGTGCAAAATTGTCTGTAAAACCCATCCTGCCATCTGCACCATACCACACAAATGGAAAAATGGTGTGCACATCATACACGGAAATGAAGCGGTCCTTCATTGACATTCAACCTGTAAGTAAAAGCAACATTTAAAATGACAGTGCCCTGTGTAGTCAAGTGATTTTTGGGTGAATTATCACTAACCAATTTAAATTAGCTTTTAACTCATTTAAATTCACTCATTTGTAAAGTGAGTGTATCAATGAAATATCATCACAATGCATGTTAACTGAACTTTTTTTTTTTTTTTAAATTCTTTTAAGGTTGGCACTAATTAGTGCTGTACTTGAATCACAAGACAAGCCAGAATCCACATGCCCTGGTGCTTGGTGACAAGGAACACTCCTCCCAAGATTTTATTATTTTAAACAGGGAGGCGATGGAACAGAAGAAGATACTACAAGCAGTCGATCTGTGTTTGAAACTTTTCTTTGTATATGACATCTACTACTTAGAGCCCTCTGCTCCCATTTGAGAGTTTTTGTAACACACAGTGTTTAATAGTTTCTTCTTCACACTGTCTCCTCCTTAAAAACTTTGAATTTAGTAATCAGTAAAAAACTTTTTTTTATTTTATTGCTCATCAGTAGGTCCAGCAGCTAGTATATTTTTTATTATTATTACTTGATTTTATGATTATTTTTGTTTTATTATTATATGTTATGTTCATTTTATTTGAAAGTCGTAATATTTTCCAAGTATGGTAACCCATACTCAGAATTGTTGCTCTGCATTTAACCCATCCAAGTGCACAAACACAGCAGTGAGAAGTGAACACACACCCGGAGCAGTGGGCAGCTATAGATCCAGCACCCGGGGAGCAACTGGGGGTTCAGTGCCTTGCTCAAGGGCACTTCAGCCATGGGTATTGAGAGTGGAAGAGAGCGCTGTTCTATACCAACCCATAGTTGGGTTACAGGTTGGGTTATGTTTAACCCAACATTTTTTAGTGTGTGGGGACAGAGAGCGTTTTAAAATGAAAACGCAGTTTTAAATTGCCTCCGGATTAATGTAGACATAACCCAAGATGATATCATTGCGCTAATCAGGATCTGGCTAATTCGGTTCTTTGAGCGCACCTGTTGTTGATGATTAGTATGGCTGGATTGAGTTATCTGAGATAATTGTGTGTTCATGGGTTGGTTAAAAGGGGCTATGTATCGATACTCAAAACCACGAATAGCAGTTCAGTGATTGGCTGTTGGCAATACAGCAAGGTAATGACATCATAAAAAAATACTCCATCAAGCCACAATATATCTGTCATCATTCAAATTAATGCACAACTCTACATTATCTGTATAGCTTGTGTGTAAGACTCTTATACTATTAGAACAAATAATTTAATGACAAATAAATATTTCAGTGAGTAGAACTGGCTGTGTCTGAAGTATTAAAGCCTACAAAACATAATTATATTATTTTTAAAATTAATTTTTAAATACATTTTTGGGAAAGAAAATGCTGTATTTTGACATCAAGATTTCAAAAGCTTGTGGCTAGCTCCACTGTAAATGAGAAAAAATGTTGGGCATGACCGAAATTTTATCTAGGGTGTAAATATACTCATCTAATTTGCATATTATGATGTGATCGGGGGAGGCCATCTCAAATTTCATAATATTCAGGAAATAGTAGATATTGAATTGATGTTTGAACTTATTTGCATGTTTTTTGTGTGTATGTGTCTTTTTATCCTCATTCCAAGTGACCAGAAAAGAGGAAGCCAACAACAAAACAGGATGAAGTACTAAATTATCACTATATAACTATACTATATAGTAGTAAAACGCATGTGAACCGTAGCCTACTTTTGATAAGTTCATCAGTAATATTCAAGAAATAATAGTTTTGAAAGGATGTTTGAACCTAATTGCATGTTGTCGTTTTGTTTTTGTTTAGTTGTTTTGCTTTTTGTTTTTTTTATTCTCATTCCAAATGATCAGGGATAAAATAAAATAAAAATGTAAAATGTATTAACTTATTATGTGCCATAGTAAAATGCATGCTATTTTTTGATCAGTTGACCAGCTATCTGCCCAATCAGATATCTAGGTGACACAGTTTATAGTTCTTGAGAGTATCCACCTTTTTCCTGACGTAAAAATGGGCGCCGCAATTTGTAAATTCTGTGGGTCTAGCTTCCGGTCTCATTTGCGTCCAGCTATTTTTAGCTGTGCAAAACAGTTGATGTGTCCTATCACATTATTTTAATCTGTTATCTTAAGAACACACTGGTTTGTACAGGAAACAGTTTTAACGTTTACCGTTGTTATTCTCCTCGTTATTTACCTATAGCGGCTAATGAAATGATAGTCTCACCCATAGGCTTATTTCCGCGTTGAGTAAAAAGGTGTATGGCTGCATTTCCACCACAGGAACTTTACCCAGGAACTAGGGACTTTGAGCTGGTACTCGGTGTGTTTCCACCGCAGGAATCAGGAACTAAATAAAGTTCTGGGTAAAAAAATGCCCCTCAGAAAGTCCCTGCTGGCGAGGTGGTACTTTTTCAAAGTTCCGGAACTTTCGGGGGCGGGACTTGGACGCTAAACATCCTGATTGTTTGAATTCAGCAGCATTGTGATTTCAGCCACCATTTATTCGGATCATTTTCAAAATATTACTTTTATTTTGTCATGAAATGTAAGTTTAAAAGTATTTCAGGCAAGAATGTAGTTGTTGAAAACTCAAATCTGTGGTTTATTTATGAAGACAGCGCCTATTTAAAAATGTGTTTCGCCGATCTCAGAGACGGTCAGCTCCACGCAATCAGCGGGAGCTCAGTCCTCATGTATCCGCCGAGAGCAGCCTCACCTCAGCTAGACCTTCTGTTATGTGCCGCTAGCTCTGATGTCTCTTTAGTGGTTAAACATAAAATATTATTAGTTTTGGGTAAATCTAACAGATAATCTTTGTTCTTTATTCATTTTATCTATATGTTAAAATGAAAATAAAAAGAGGCAATTGATATTTGTTTCATTGTAATGGCTGTATATATACACATTTCCCTGAACTAAGTACATTTCTGCAGTTATTATGTTTAAGTGAAAATGAAACGAGGCAGTGGTATTTGATATCCTATTTAGTTTTATTGTAAATATACAGAGAGGAAAATTTCAGTAGCCAAGGCGAGCTGACGGCTGTTAACAGGTACGCTGATGTTTGGAGATTTACCAGATTTGCGTCGTCACGGACATAACACTCCCGAGTCGAATGCACAAAGTCTGAACTACCAAGGATGCAAGTCCGAAATTTGCGTACTGTGTATTGAGGAATGCACGCAGACCTATGTAACCAGACTATCTGCCTAATCTTCGCAGAACTTTAGACTGAGGTGGAAAAAAGTTCCTGGTACATTTGTTCCAGATAATTTAGGTTGAAACGCGGCATATGGTACCTCTGATTGCATGGCACAGGGCAGATTGCACCTACTCCACACTGATTACACCTGTACTCTCTGCCGGCGGCCCTTAGAGCGTGTGTGACTAGCAACAGCTGTCCTATGGACACTATGACCACGTTCACCCCTGCCACCCCCATCTCTGTTGGGCAAAGGGTCGAAATGATCACTTGTTTGTGCTTCGTGAACACTCTCGTCTTGCATGGCGGCACCACTGCGCTGCAAAGATGTACCCTGGAGAAGCGAGATCATTAGAGGGCCGATCGACATTTCCAAAAAAAGGCAAATATTCCTCTTTAGAGTCAGAATCAGCGAATAACATTTGCAACACTTTTTATTCAAATTATCACTTTATTTATTATCATTTGCCAATTTTCTCTCACAAACCTCACCATTGCCTGCCATCTAGTGGTAGGGAATAAAAATTAGGCGCTTAGAGGGTTAAGTATCGGTTCTGTTTAAAAAGATATGATGTAATCCTCCCGAGCAGGTTTAAGTTTATAGACCTGTTGTTATGAGAACAACTCCGGATGAGCTTTGAAGAACCAAATAATCCAAGATCAAGCAAAATCATCAACAATCAAATCCAGCTAGTACGAAGAACGGACCCCAGGGAGCAAGCGCATAAATTTCATCTAACATAACTGTGTCAGGTTACTTATGTAACCATGGTTCCCTGTGTAGGGAACAAGACACTGCGTCTTCTAGGGATCGCTATGGGGGAATGCCTCGTTGTGATCCGTGTCTGAAGCATACACTGTAAAATCACCAACAACATGTTGACTGGCGACAGCCCATGGCATCACTACCGGTGATACTATAGTAAAAATAGGCGCCAGGAGAACACGTGATTCACTTCGTCTGAAACTTGCATCCAAAGCATGGCATGAAATCTCATTCCCTACTTAGGGAACCATGGTTACATAAGTAACCTGAGACGTTCCCTTTCAAGGGAACTTTAAACTGCGTCCTCTAGGAGTCACTATGGGGAACAGTATACCCACGCTGCCATGCTGAGTGGAGTGCAGGCCACCCTGGGACGTTTAGACAGCTGTCCGTGACGTTATCCCTTACGTTGTTGGGGCCAGACTCCTTGGCCTGGGGTAGAGTTCAAGGCTTGGAATCAAAACTAGATTCCTTTAAATGGGTACGACGAAGAGCCTAGCATCATATTAAGCCTTGGCCTGTCACACAGGGGCTACCGTTTGCTCTTACGTAAGCTTGCTGAAGGAATGCTCTCAACAGATCCCTAGTAGTAACACCCTGTTTAAATAAGTATACTGAGGAAACTTGGGTGGATTGGCGCCCAAGATTAACAGGGCTTTTACCAGCTCAAGAAAGGGCATGAAGCAACCACGCAAAGCCATTACCATATAGGATTTTAGAAAGAACTCTGAGTACTAGCATGTGAACTTACCACTGTGTGGATTTTAGAAAATTCTGTCTCGACGGAAGTATAGAAAAGATCAGAAGGTGAAACCGGAGCATCAAGAAGAAAGCCCTTTTCTTTCTTCCTGATATCTGCCAGGTTCACCCACAAGTATCTCTTTATTACTTCCATACCATGACTGCCCATGGAGGTGGCGACCTGTTTAGTAGCACAGAGAGCGAGATCTGTGGTTCAGTGCAGCTCCGCTACCTCATCGGGAGAAAGGCCCTTGCCTTTAGCTTAAAGACCTGACACCTCGCGGTGTCACTTTTTTAGCCCGCTTCCACTGCAAGTCCAGCCTCTCCATAGCACAATCCATAACCTCCAACAGCTCGTCATACACCGGGCAGGAGGATTGGGAAGGCTCAGCCTCAGCTTCTTCGTCATCCTCAGACATCTCCTGCTCTTCCTGGGCCGAACCCAGCAGTGCACTGTCCTCGGATCAGATGATGTTAAGGAAATAACATTATCCTTTAGCGGTTCTTTCTCATCTACAGCAGACGAGCGCCCACTGATCTGCCACTTAACATTGTACTGAGCAAAGCCCAAAACATCAGTAGTTCAATATTAGCCTAATATCAGTTCACGCACAGGCTTATCGCAGTGACAAGCTACGGTATTAATTGGTAACCATATAATCGCTCATAGGAAAATACATCATATTTTTGTCATGACTAATTTATTATGATCCAGCATGATCTGTATTAAAGATAAAGAATAAAATAGCCTTGACAGCCTAATTTACTTACACATAACTACTAAGGAACTTAGCTCTCACGTATTGGACTCGTTATTATCAGTGAGGTAAAGGGAGAAAGCAGGCAGTGGACCAAACCACTGTGAGGCAAGGGAGGGGGATTTAAAACATTTCTGAACTTTAAACACTTTTTTGCACTTATATTGTGTTACTACTTACACAGGTGTTTTAAGTATATGTTCATTATATTATTTACAATACAGAGAGTCGCTTGAAATGATATTTTTAGGGGGCATCCTAGAGATCAAGGGCCAGTTGCACCAGCTAGACGAACATACATTTTTCACATCTTTAAGTCCATTCATTTTGTAGCATGCCTTCCATCCAATAATTGTAATAAGGTTTGTACTTTGTTACTTTTAATCAGAAATAAAGTATCAGCTTTCAAATTCTGTGAATTTTATCATCAAATTGTATATTATTTTTCTTTTTTGCCACAGACAAGACATCAGTAATACACATGAACAATGTCTGGTAAAGTCACATTTACTTCAGGAAAAACATTCATTGTACATAAACAGCTAGAAAAAATGACAAGTGAGAAGCATTGGATTACATTCATGATATTTTACTGAACCTGTCGCCTTCATTTTCAATGTTTGTTTTAAGACCACACACACACACATGGAAATACCAATGTACTTGTCTGCACTTAACATGCTCAACATTTATTGGACATTAATAGAATTGTTGTGGAGTAAATAAAAAGCATAAAGGAACTTTAAGCTGCATCTTTATGTCTTTGTTTGGAACTCTGGTCCCCCACAGACAGCCCAAACTGGTTTTAGTTAAATCAGCAGTCTTTATACATATTAAATGTATAGAATGTATATATGTATAGTTAAAAGTAACTATTTGCATTTTATATACATATCAGATCAGTTAACACAGGCACTTTTCAAACTTTTTGTGTTTGTGAGTATTTGGCTCATAACTTACCAGAGAAGTAGAACTGTAGGCGCTGGCTTTACAGGCAAATGCTGACAGACAGATGGAGATTATAAACTCGAGCACGGCAAATAATATTAATACACCTCTGATTCCCCTGAAGAGAGTCTGAGAGAAAAATTAACATTAACACAAAGAATCCATGATCATTTCTACTCACACTTGTACAATCAAAACTCAGTCCAGAATCTACCATCCGTGAAGCTTATATAGAAATTTTTGATTTTTAGGGCCAGATTTACTAAAGAAGACAAATTAGCATGACAGCACAAACCTTAGTTAATTATGTTGCATGATTCATTTAAATAATTTTGTGCCTGAAAGGGAAACCCTTACCAATAAATGCATGCAGTAACGTTAGCCACAAAAATAACTGTCCTTTACATTGATAATATGTCACTGTCTTTAGTAAATGCTGACAGAAGTTTATTAACACCAAATTAAGTTTTGCAATGGCACAAGCTGTAAGTAAATCTGGCCCTGATACGTCAAACTAGACTGAGTTTACAATTATATATATAATTTATATATTATATACTTTAAACTACTTCTGAAATGCCAGATAAAAACAGTGAACAGAAGAGTGATAATTTAAGGCTTGTGTACTGACCACACAGTAATCTTACTGTAAATATTAAATAACATTTACATTTTGACACAATTTGATGTTCATTGTGAATATAAAAGTTGATGACATACATCATACTGTTCCTCTAAATAACAGGAAGACTCTCTGCAGTTAGGGTATGGCCATATAACAAAATCTAGTGAAAGTAAAGTAATGACAATGCCTGCAGTTATCGTACTGAAAACATTCATTCCCAGTGAAGCATTCACCTATAGGCAGAAAAAAAACACAAAACAGATTAATAAATAAGTATAATTTTAACCAACTTTTAATAATTCAATAATTTTAACCATTTTGTTACCATGTTAATGTACATTGAAGTGTAATAAAAATGCACTTTTGACGTTTTTATTAGCTGAAACATGATTGACTGATAGCGGCCATGTTTTCATATTATTATTTTTATATTATGAAGATTCATATTCATTTTCAACATTACCAATCCTACAGTTACAGTGTTGAGGAGTTGAAGTGCCTCCTATATGTGCAACTTTGATGCCATTTGGTGTGAATACTCAAAATATCCTGTGTATATACCACTTTATACCATACATATATATTTTATATTGCTTCATTAAGGGATCCGAGGCCGTTCAGCCATGGGCCCCTGAGTTTTCTACTCAGCCATGGTTCCCCGAGTTCTAGAAAATCAGTACAAACACAACAGAACACTATTTCTGTACTTCCAGCTGGTGCTTGGACCCCAAAATAAGTGTTGTGTACATACCAAACACAAACTGGAGGGTGAATTAATTTTGTTTTCTGCAGCAATGCAGAGTGAGCCTGCAGCAATGTACTGAGAAGAGAGAGAAAGAACAACACTGAGGTTTGGGTTTAAATATATAGCTTGTTTTATAAGACAGTACACTTAATTGTATAGTGGTTTCTTACTATGAATGAACCCCAGTAAGTAACACCAGTATAGACAAAGATGGCTTCTGCATAAACTTTAAACACAATGCCAAACAGGAGAGTCATCACACCGATCATTATCTGGACTGTCTGTGGGGCACAAAAACAAGGGTGAGTAGCATGAGAGTCTTTCATAAAGCGGGAAAATATAAAATATACAATATGGCTGCTGTAGTAACTTATGGACTTACGATTGTACTAGAAAAATATCCCCAAAAATATTTTTTGCAAGTGTGGAATTATCATTGTATGAATGTCATTTGTATTCGCAGATGTGCAAGACTGGATTCCTTCCCATTTTTTGCAGCTCCTACAACATTCTTCTCTGTGACTGACACACTGTAATCTTTACTATTTTACTCTGTAACTGATAAACCTGATCTTATTATGGTGTTTTTCCTGCACTGCCACCAAGATAATAAGTCACATTCTTCAATCATTATTGTGTATGATTTATGTGTGCACGGCTCCTTGTTTAAAATGTATTCATGTATTTATTTGCTTACCTCACACCTCTTTTTTTTGGCAGTGCCTCCACACGCAGCGGCTTCTCTTGCTCCCGACGGTGTTTTCGTGTTTTTTGTCTTGTGAGTCGCAGTGTTTTTGTACGTCTTTATCGCGTCGACTTGTCTTAAAGTGCGCATACAGCCATGGGTTTCTGCTGGATGTCGGCAGAACCACATTTTTAGAGTTAAACTCGGCGTACGCCGAAGAGTTGCGGGACATTGGTCTGCTCCGTAGGCCTAAACCATCACCGACCCCCACTACTGCATCTCTCCCACAGTGGAGGCGCTGCAAGCGGTGTGAGAGGAAGCAGAAGATTGATAAGCGTGGAGGTATCCAGGCTAGACTAATGGCTAACCCACACAAGCCAACTATCCCCACCATCGTACTGGCTAACGTACGCTCTTTGGACAATAAACGACTACTTTAAACTACTACATTCAATTCAGAGGACTGAAAGAGACTGTTGTGTTTTTGTGTCCACAGAAACATGGCTCAGCAACAGCGTTCCAGCCGGCGCTATTTAGCTCGATCAGCTGACATGCTATCGAGCAGACAGAGCCCTCATCGCGGGAGGAAAAACCAGGGGCGGCAGGCTTTGTGTTTACATCAATGATGTGTGGTGCCGCGATACTGTTGTGATCTGCAAACACTGCTCACCCCTGCTGGAGTTTAAGATTATTAAGTGCCGGTCATTCTATCTGCCGAGGGAATATACTGCCATACTGCTCATTTCGGAGTTTATCAGCGTTCATCAGCAACAGGAACGATGCACTAAATGAACTGTACCAGCACATCAGTGAGTAGCAGACAGCCCACCCTGATGCTTTTTTCATCATAGCTGGAGATTTCAACCATCCAGACTTAAAGAGTGTGTTTCCAAAAATACACCAACACATTAACTTTTCAACACAAGGTAATAACATTCTGGACTTTGTTTACACCACACAGAGAGGAGCTTACAAAGCCCTCCCCCTCCTCCACCTTGGAGTCTCAGACCACATTACTGTCATGCTAATGCCTGCATACAGACCGCTCATTAAAGTCGCCAAACCTGTTTACAAACAAATTCACTTGTGGCCGGAAGGATCATCAGAGGCTCTTCAAGACTGCTTTGACACCACTGACTGGAATATGTTTAAGCAGGCTGCCACATACAATCACACCACTGACCTCCAGGAGTACTCGGAGACTGTCACTGCCTACATCAACAAGTGTATTGATGATGGCCAACCAGAAGCCATGGATGACAGGGGAGGTCTACAGACTCCCGAAGATTCAGAACGCTGCCTTCAGAGCTGGAGATGAGGTGGGCCTGAGGACAGCCAGGGCCAACCTGTCCCGCAGCATCAGAAAGGCTAAGAGACAGCACTCCAGGAGGAAAGCCCATCAATTCAGCGACAGCAGAGACACTTGGAGCCTATGGCAGTGGATACGGACCATTATGGACTACAGGCCCCCACCGTGGACCTGTGACAGCAACATTTCTCTGCTGAACAAGCTGAACACCTTAGCTCACTTTGAGCAACTAAACAGCACCACTGCACAGAAGACTCCACCTCCTCCCAGCGACCAGGCCTCCTGCCCTCCCTGGACACCTTCCAGTTTGCATATCGGTCTGACCGTTCGAACTATGATGCCATCTCCACTGCCGTCCACTCAGCACTCACACATCTGGACCAAAAGGACTCATACGTCAGAATGCTGTTCATAGACTTCAGTTCAGCATTCAACACAACCATCCCTCAATTGCTCATTTACAAACTGATCCAGCTGGGGCTCAACACTTCGCTGTGCAATTGGCTGTTGGACTTTCTGACTGGAAGACCTCAGGCAGTACGGGTCGGCAGTAACACATCCAGCACCATCACACTGAACACCCCCAAGGATGTGTGCTGAGCCCCCTCCTCTTCACTCTGCTGAACCACGACTGCACACCGTCACACAACTCCAACCTCTTCATTAAGTTTGCGGATGACATGACTGTGGTGGGGCTCATTAGCAACAAAGTTGAGATAAACTACAGGAGCGAGGTGAGCCACCTAACCGGGTGGTGCAGTGAAAACAATCTCTTTCTGAACGTGGAGAAGATGAAGCAGATTGTTGTAGACTTTAGGAGAGTGCACACTCGGCAAGCTCCTCTTACTGTCAATGGTGTGACTGTGGACATTTACATTTAACATTTAATCATTTAGCAGACGCTTTTATCCAAAGCGACTTACAAATGAGAACAATAGAAGCAGTCAGGTCAACAAGAGAACAACAACAGTATACAAGTGCCATGACAAGTCTCAGTTAGTCTAGTATAGAACGCATAGGTAGGTTTTTTTTTTTCTTTTTTAATAAATGAAAAGACAAGAAAAGGAAAAGTGCTAGTGTTAGTTGGTTAAGTGCAGGCGAAAAAGATGAGTCTTTAGATGTTTCTTGAAAATGAGTAAAGACTCAGCTGTACGAATTGAGATTGGGAGGTCATTCCACCAGCTGGGCACAGTCCAGGAAAAGGTCAGTGAGAGTGATTTTGAACTTCTTTGGGATGGCACAAGGCATCGTTCACTTGCAGAGCGCAAACTTCTGGAGGGCACATAAGATTTAACCAGTGAGTTTAGGTATGTTGGTGCCGTGCCAGTGGTCATCTTGTAGGCAAGCATCAGTACCTTGAATTTGATGCGAGCGGCTACTGGTAGCCAGTGTAACCTGATGAGGAGAGGAGTAACGTGAGCTTTTTTTGGCTCATTGAAGACAACCCTCGCTGCTGTATTCTGGATCAATTGCAGAGGCTTGACATTACATGCAGGAAGGCCCGCCAGGAGAGCATTACAATAGTCCAGTCTGGAGAGAACAAGAGCTTGGACAAGAAGTTGGGTTGCTTGCTCTGACAGGAAGGGTCTAATCTTCCTAATGTTGTATAAGGCAAACCTGCAGGACCGGGTCGTTGTAGCAATGTGGTCTGTGAAGCTTAACTGATGATCCATCACAACTCCTAGGTTTCTGGCTGTCCTCGAAAGAGTAATGGTTGATGAGCCCAGCTGTATAGAGAAGTTGTGATGAAGCAATGGGTTAACTGGAATCACCAGGAGTTCTGTCTTCGTAAGGTTAAGCTGAAGGTGATGGTCATTCATCCAGCTAGAAATGTCACTCAGACATACTGAAATGCGAGCAGCTACCGTTGGGTCATCTGGCTGGAATGAGAAGTAGAGTTGGGTGTCATCAACGTAGCAGTAATAAGAAAAGCCATGCTTCTGAATGACAGATCCTAATGATGTCATGTAGATGGAGAAGAGAAGTGGTCCAAGTACTGAGCCTTGAGGAACCCCAGTAGCAAGGTGGTGTGACTTTGAAACATCACCCCTCCAAGACACACTGAAGGATCTGTCAGAGAGGTAGGACTTAACCCACAGGAGTGCAGTTCCAGAGATGCCCATCTTTCTGAGGGTGGACAGGAGAATCTGGTGATTAACAGTGTCAAAAGCAGCAGACAAGGTCCAGTAAGATGAGTACCGAGGATTTTGAAGCTGCTCTTGCTAATCGCAGGGCTTCAGTAACCGAGAGTAGAGCAGTCTCAGTTGAGAGAGTGAAAGAAACCAAGTTCCTGGGTATGCACATCACAGAGGACCTCTCCTGGACTTAAAACACAGCAGCACTGGCCAAGAAATCACAGCAGCGTCTCTACTTCCTCCGCAAACTGAGGAGAGCCAGAGCCCCGCCCCCCCATCATGTGCACCTTCTACAGAGGCACCATCGAGAGCATCCTGTCGAGCTGCATCACTTTGTTGTATGGCGCCTGCAACGCGTCCTGCCGAAAGACTCTGCAACGCATAGTGAGAGCAGCTGAGAAGATCATTGGGGTCTCTCCCCTACTTCCAGGACATTTATGTAACCCGTCTCACTCACAAAGCCCTCTGCATCACAGGTGATCCCACCCACCCATCAAACAGCTTCTTCAGTCTGCTGCCATCAGGGAGGAGACTGTGGAGTATCAAGGCCAGGACCAGCAGACTAGTGCTGGGCGGTATACCGGTTCATACCGAAAACCGGTGTATATTTTCGTTACGATATTAATTTTTAATATACTGCCATACCGATGTATTTAATTACTCAACGTTCGGAATGAACATTATGCTGCACCGTGGCCGCGTGACACTGTTTCAGACGGACCCTTTACAGTGTTGCACTTCTAAGCAGCGACTGTGAGGCCTGGTGAGGGTAAACACAGTAGTGCTCTGGTGTTACGTTATAACGCCTGTTTCACACATACTCCGTCTGCAGTGCGTATGCGTTGCGTATTTTTTAACGCACCCATGTTTATGGACATTCACACTGCACGAGGTTGCGTTCTGTCAGTGCGTTTAGGGAGCAGTGCATCTGCAGCAGTGCAGCGATTGTTTACGTACGAGTCTATTTTTGCTGTGCTGCAGGCGCTGAATTAAAGTGAAAGCGCATTGTTCGCAGTAAAAATGAACATGGATTGACACGGAAATGCAGTCATTTCACAATAAATGTGTACTAATTAAAGCTGTTTCACACACAACACATGGGTTTTTGGCTAGGTTTAAAACAAGAAAAAGTGCACTTTTAGATAAACAAGGAAAACAATTTATATATTCACTTTGATGGAGGCAGAAAAACAAAGTTCATTAAGACCCCTGGGATTGCTTGTGATAAAGATTTAAATGCAAAATGCACGGTTTCTGTCTGTGGTGATTTAATTTTAAATATTTTAACAAGAAAAGTAGGCTAATTATTGTGTTTAAATGTTTTGCCTCTTGCTTGAGCAGCTAGCAGTAAAATGCATGAATAATGCATTGTTTATATTTATTGAGTTTAAACTAATGTCTATAACTATGAACGATTGTTACTGTTCTGTGATAAAAGACTCACAATGCTGAAAAAAATATCATATATGTATATATGTATCAAAAGAGTGAACAAATGTTGTGTTTGTGGACTAAACAGACGCGGATCAGTAGCGGATTGCAAACACGTCCTGTGTGAAAGCACAATGAGTCCGTGCTGCAGACTGCATATGCACTGCAGGCGGAGTATGTGTGAAATAGGCGTTACAGGGAAGATGGATGTTACAGAACTAGTAGAACATGACACAGAAGAACTTGTGCCAAAAAGAGAAGCCTGGTCTGTTGTTGGTTTCCAAAAATCAGACGTTGACCAAACAACCATTTTAAGCAAGTGCTGTAGGGCTAAAAGCACGTCTTACAATATCAACCAGCAGAAAATGCATTGTACACCTGATTATGCATGAAAAAAAAAAAAAACGTCATAAACCGGGAATCCAGCATAATTTAGAAAAAAACTGTGATATACATTTTTGTTCAATCCCCCTAAGCACTACAGCAGACTGAAGTACAGCTTCATCCATCAGGCTGTAAGGAAGCTGAACTCGCTCCCGAACTTGCCCCCTTCCCTCTTCTGCCCCAGTCACCAGAGAACTATGACCCACAACCCCCCAACACCCCCAGATCCCGCATCCCAAGGTCTGTCCATACCCCCCCCCCACCTTCCCCGTTAACATACGATGACATGCACCAGTAACTTTGTGCAGCATTGGCCTGCTCACTACCTCATTCAACTACCTCTTCAGTCAGTTTAAATAAAGGTACTGCTCTTTGAGCCCGTTGTCACTTTAATAGAACTGAATAAGCCTAATTTATTTATTTTTTTGCACTACAATCTCTTTATTTACACTGTTTGTTCACTTCACTGGTTTGCACTCTATCCGCCATGTGCCTTTATTTAAATTTTTTACATGCCCTTATTGTATAGTGTATTGTAGGGCTGCATGATATTGGGGAAAAATGACATTGCGATATTTTATTTTTCTGCGATATATATTGCAATATGAAATCTAATCAAATTTTTTCTTACAAACAAAAATGGGGTGAGCACATTTACATTCTCATTTTAAATGATTTAAACATCGACACCATCGTGTCAATTGATTAATATGCACGAGGGAGAGAGAGCAAGACAGCGCTCGTGTTGTTTGAAGACTGTGAGCGTGCGGCCGGGGCTCACGCGCTCTCTCTCATGCGCGCTCTCTCTCTCTCGCGCTCTCTCTCACGCGCTCTCTCTCTCTCTCTGCCCTGTCAAAACTTTCACTCTTTGATGGTTAAGCTGTGCAATTAATCCGCGAATCACATTCGCCAAGGGCCGGGGAGCAGCTGGCCCGTACAGTTAATGAATAACGGATCAACTACGACAGCCTACATTGCACATCCTGCGATGTGACTATCGTAGATTTGTACATCGCGATATCGATGCTTAAACGACACATCGTGCAGCCCTAGTGTATTGTGTGGTTGTATTGTATAGATGTATTGTATATTTGATTTAGATTTTTAGGCTCCACTGTTAGTGTTATCTGTATGCACCATGGGTCTAAGTGTAACACAATTTCAATTATCTTTATGTATGTACTCTACATGTGGAAGAATTTACAATAAAGCAGACTTGACTTGACACACTGACATGCACAAATAAAAATGATCCTGGACCACATAACCAGTCTCAAGTGTCAATTTTTTTAGATTTATACAGCACATTAATGATGAATAAATAAGCCTTCCAGTGATGTATGATTTGTTAGGATAGGACAATATTTGACTGAGATACAACTTATTTGAAAATCTGGAATCTGAGTGTGCAAAAAAAAAAAACATTGAGAAAATCAACTTTAAAGTTGTCCAAATAAAGTTCTTAGCTTTGCATATTAACAATCAAAAATGAAGTTTTGATATATTTCAGTCATGGAACATGATCCTTAATATCCTAAAGATTTTTGGTGTAAAAGAAAAAATATATAATTCTGACACATACAAAGTATTATTGGCTATTGTTATAAATATATCCGTGCAGCTTAAGGCTGTTTTTTATGGTCCAGGGTCATATATTTGAGTTTCTGAGACATTTCTCACCCCAAGGGCTTTTGGTTGTCCTTTCAGAAATGCCTGAAGTCCTTGAAGAGGTGAAACTCCCGTCGTCCCAGGAGCTGGTTGTGTTGCTGGTTGCAGCTGAATGACGAGTGTTGAAGTGTTCATGGGTATGACAGTTTGGGACATCCTGGTTTCTCAATCTCAAACTGACCTGTACAGAATCATAGTAAATCAAAATGTGTACAATATTATGAAACAACACATTTAATTTACTGTAAGGCATTTAGCAGATGTTCTTTCCAAAGAAACTTATAAAATATGTATATATTTTAACTTTTGCCATCAGATCGGAGAGATTATGTGTATCAAGCTATGGCTAAATATGTTTATAATGTGAATTCTTGCTAAATATGCAGTTATATTATGAGCTGTTGGCATGAATTGTACTCGTATGGAGAACTCTTGGAGCGAGTGAAAACCACAACGCTCTGATTTTACAAGTCAACCCCCATTTTCGGCATGGAGACAGAAATGAGGTTTGTGCTCACGATTCTTTCTGACTAGATACATAATCAACATTTGTTCACAAAGCTGACACTTCAAAGTTTACTGTTCAGGAATCAGAATCACTCAGACTGTTGTGATAATAGAGATATTTAAGCTCAAACATAAAAACAAAAATAAAAATATTAAAAACATATTTTTTAAATGTATTAAAAAATTGTTGACGTAGGATATTATTTTAGAAACACAGTGTAGCTAAAGCCACAAGTCTACCAAAGCTCCATTTGAAATTTCATAATCTAATATGTAAAACTGAATTTTATGAAATATTTTCTTAGGCCATGTCATGTGTGTTTTTAGAGAAGGCTAATCTGATTGATTTATGGCACTTTTCATCTTCTGTAAACTCTCATGCAAGCTCTCATTTGTGCTTTCTCATGTTTGTTTGGCTCTGAATACTCCCCCATTCGTGATTCTATTGTTCTCACCAAACGAGTCTTTCACACCTCCGCCAGGTATGACACATTATCCGCATTATTCTTTTATCATTATTCTTTTGCTCTTATTTCAGGCTTTGCAAAGACACAAAGCTGCAATCTCGCTTTAATCTCAGTACGCATTTACCCCTAATTTATCAAAAGTCTTACTATAAAAATACAACAAAACATTTTCTTATGACCTTACGTGAATTATTGTGACAGAAATGCATTATGAAGAAGAAATGCACCTGTTATTAGTAGCATTAGAGCTAACATTAGCATCAAGCTACATCAGACTATTTATGAAATTATCAGTACACTTTTAAAAATATGCTATTTATAGCCTTTTACATTGCTGCATAAATTAGCTTTTCAGATGTACATTTTCAATATATTCTATAAAAATGCCCCAAATCTCAAGATAATCTCATATCAAGCTTTCCTATCGTGATCGCGGGTTTATTTTTAGGATATTTCGTGTGTACTGAGGTGTATCAGTGTTGTTGTTGTTGTCAGATATCAACCAGGAAGTGTACAGGAAGCATGTGACATGAAGTGATGTTGTCCGGTTATGGGACTCTAAAGATTGACAAGGCTTAGGACCAATCGGAGTCTGTCTGTCTCACAGCACGAGGACACAGGACTGCACACACACAGATCACTGGGAGAGGCTATTTGGCATAATAAGGATTTATTATTTTGCACTCCTGACAAAAATTACTAAATAACTGTTACTGCAACAATGTTTTATCAACACATTGGTCAAATATCGAAGCTAGAGGCTTTCAACTGATGCACAGTTTGTCCAGATCAAGTAAGAGATTGATGTTTAACATGCTGTGAAAGTGAAACGGTAATAAACTGGGGCTATCGCCGATCTTTGACCATAAAGGGGTAAAAGAATCCGCTCCTCCATAAGCTTGACATTTATCCTGCTTGAATTCGTTCTAAGAAATGCACATAACATCACTGACTGCAGCAGTCAAATGTAACACATCAGCGAGGGCAAAACTGACGTCTATTTGCTAAAATGTGCTTCAATGCACTTGTTTGATAACTTGTGATTAAAGCACCACTCAGCGGTCAAAAGCTGCAAATGCACTTTACAGACGCCGCGGTGGCAGAACGATCATTTTGGATGTCCATCTACTGTATATATATACTGTATATATAACTTACATATATACTGTATATATATATATGATGGATTCGTGTGTATGGTTAGCTGTAGTGTAGTGTACATGTATAATAGGTCTTTTAACTCATCGGGACATCCCTACTTTTACTTCTTAACTTAATATCTTATTTATATTTGATCTGAACCTTGATGTAAATGATTTTTTTTTTATCTCACACTGAAGAATACAATTCTTTATCAGAATCAGAAAGAGCTTATAATAATATATTAAAAATTTTATATTATATAAAAAATTATGATATTGCTCTTGAATTCCCTTTTTGAGATTGATTTTTTTTATTAAGTTTATAATATAATATTATTACAAAAAATCATAAGCATTTAAACTGAGAGAATAAAATGGAATTGAATTAAATTGAAAACAAACTGAATCTTTTAAACTGAGATCTGCAGCTGAATATTTAGGGAAAGAAAAATGTGAAAATGTGAATACTTTTACAGTTATCTAAAACATTTGGATGCAGTAGTTTTCACACCACTACATCTGTGTGTGACTGTAATAGTTTTCTTCCATCATCTGTTATTTCCAGCTCTTAATCAAGCTTCTCTGATTTAGTGAAAGTGAAAGTGACATTCAGCCAAGTATGGTGACCCATACTCAGAATTTGTGCTCTGCATTTAACCCATCCGAAATGCACACACACAGAGCAGTGAACACACACACACACACTGTGAACACACACCCGGAGCAGTGGGCAGCCATTTATGCTGCGGCGCCCGGGGAGCAGTTGGGGGTTCAGTGCCTTGCTCAAGGGCACCTAAGTCATGGTATTGAAGGTGGAGAGAGAGAGAAGAGAGAGATTTAAAACACGATGGTGATTTATTTCATGTGTCATTGTGTTTGTGATGCGACTCAACGGTTAACCACATTCACCGTCTCTAACTCTATATCGACAACAACATTTCGTTATTGCCGTTATTTCTCCATCAAAATGCTTTGCCAACTAATTTTTACGTGTCATGGTGCAACTTTCCTGTGAGGAACATTGTTCAGAGGAAAACCCGAGATTGAGCAAGACTTCTGTCCGCTGTAGAGAGAACTGTTTGTGCTGCCAACAAGTGTCATTGAGACAACACGTGTTATTAATATGACAAGAAAACAGTTGCATAATGCGAGTGAGCATTTTGGTATTGAATTGGCTTTACCTAAATCAGTTAAGTTAGGAGAACTTCGTAATCCTGTTAAGGAAAAATTAGTGAAAAGGATGGTTTTGACTTTGGATACACAATCTGATGTGGAGGAAGGGGTATCAAAAGAATGTTTACCTCCACTTAACATTTGAGCAGCAAAAATTGTTGTTAAAAATCAGAAGAAACGAATGCACATTGGATAGACAATTGGAATGGGAAAAGGTGAAAAGTAAAGAGCGAGAATGTGAGCGAGACTTTGAAAAGTTTAGAATGCAATATAAATTAGAAGAGCTGAAAATGTCGCAGGAAATGGAACGTCTTTGATTGATAGCGGAGAGGAAAATGCCAGGTGCTGGTTCAGAAAATTTACCAAATGATCAGTCAGGGTTAAATAGTCAGATTTCAATATTGTAAATATGGTAACAGGTGTACCGAAATTTAACGAGAAAGACCCAGATAAAAACATTGCTGAGGACAGAGTGTGGGATGATGCGGAGCGCACCTTCCTGTTGCAGAGTGTTTTGGTGGACAAGGAACAAGAGGCACAACATGCCTTAATAAAATCTCAACAAAACATATACCATGTTGTAAAAGAAGTGGTGCTCAAGGCATACGAACTGGTTCCAGAAGCATATAGACAACGTTTTAGAGATTTGAGAAAAACAAATCCATGTAGAAGTCGCAAGGGATAAATTATTGTTATATACATATATATATATATATATATTTGATGGATGTGGGTGTATGGTTAGCTGTAGTGTAAGTATATGTATAATAGGTCTTTTAACTAGGGATGTCCCGATCTGATCCACAACATCGGTATCGGTCAGATACTGGCCCAGAATACTAGATCAGAGATCGGAGGGGAGAAAAACATATGATACGATACCAATCTCCGATACCTATCAACACAAACCATGGGAAAATCGAGCTTAAACCATTGCCTAAATGCTTGAATATGAGCATTTCCCTTGCTGCTACATCCATTTAAGCGCGCTGCCTGTCACGTGATAACAGTAGTAGCCAGTTATAGTCGCATGAGTATGAGAGTTAAAGTGCACTTGCGGTCTGGTCTGCCCTTGGGCGGCGATTTCTTCTGAAGGAAGGGGTGTGCAATATGAATATTTTTGATCGTGGACGATAGAAATGTCTCCAGGATATGCTTTTGAAGAAATATCGTTGTATTATGCTGCAGCGCACGCTCTATCCACGGAATGAATATACTGTGGCAGCCAACATATCCAGTACCATAGACTAAGGTATTAAAAACATTAAGATGAATTATAAAAAAATGCATTTCACGGTGAAGACAGTAGACAGGCGAAGCACATGTGATCCGCCATTCCCACATCCACGCGCTCGCTTTCTCTCACCTTGTGTTTGCGGCTGTCTCCTGACTGCAAATAATAATAACTGATGGACAACTTTGCCCTGGGAAAGACAACAGTTTTACATTTTAGGTACTTTTATAATCCTGTTAAACTTTTTTGGATTTTGATAACATTAAGTTAATAACGTGTTTTAATGTCGCATCTGCCTTAATATCCTAGAGTTTAAATGTTCTGTTTAATTCAAATATCCACTTAATCTTACATTTTTGGCCACCTTTTTGCGGAGGCCAAACTAATCCTTTTTTTTATTGAAGTAAAATTTTTGTGTGTTATTTCTGAATGCTTGAGACTATAAAATCAAACAAACAACTGTATTATTAAAATCATAGCCATAGGCAACTATCTAGGTACAATTGTAATTTGTAAATAATAATTGTTTTAGTTTTACTTGTTCATTAAATTTTTTAAATGCTGCCAAATACTATTGTACCTGCAAAACACCATTTATTTTTATTAGTGTATTATGTCTATTTGTATCTTTGTTCTATATATTTTTTTTAATAACAAAGATAAAATAATTACAAAGATTGTATATGTTTATGGGTGGCTAAGTGAGCAAAGTGCTTCCATTTATTTTATTATTAGTAGTAGTAGTATTAGTTAAAGAATAAAATAAAAATATCGGTATCGGAAGTGAAAAAGTAGTATCGGGACATCACTACTTGTAACTCTTAACTTAATATCTTATTTATATTTGATTTGATCCTTGATGTAACTGATTTTTTTTTTTAAAAATCTCAATCACACTGAAGTTCAATTCTTTATCAGAATCAGAAAGAGCTTATAATAATATAATATAAAAAAAGTTTAATATTATATAAAAAATTATTATATTGCACTTGAATTCCCTTTTTGATGCTGATTATTTATAAGTTTGTAATATAATATTATTATATAAAATCATAAGCATTTAAACTGAGAGAATAGAATGGAATTGAATAAAATGAAAAACAAACTGAATCTTTTAAACTGAGATCTGCAGCTGAATATTTAGGGAAAGAAAAATGTGAAAATGTGAATACTTTTACAGTTATCTAAAACATCTGGATGCAGTAGTTTTCACTCCACTACATCTGTGTGTGACTGTAATAGTTTTCTTCCATCATCTGTTATTTCCAGCACTTAATCAAGTCTCTCTGATTTAAAACACGATGGTGATTTATTTCACGTGTCATTGTGTTTGTGATGCGACTCTCCAGCTAACACAAATACGTAACTGTTACGTAACTGCAACGTAATCTGGTGACCAAACTTTCGTCGTGGCTACGTAATTAGTTACGTCATGGCAACCGGAAAAGTGAAATTCCCAGATACGTCGCCACAACGTAACTTTGTGACATTGCCAGTAAGTAACTGTGTGCTGGTAATCAGTTGGTCATTTTTTATAATTATTCTATGGGCGGACATGCAGTACTTGAACCTAATTTATGTCCTCATATGCCCAAACTAATTTAAAGGCTGTTTCAGCAGCTGTGAATGATGAATACATACTCGAAATGAATTCAGTTAATTTATTAACAAGCAAATATGAACAGTAATACACCCAGATTATTAATAAAAACATAGGATATACAGCGAAATATGATTGAAAGCATTCAGCCCATACAGAAGCACATAGATTGAGACATATTAATAATAAATACATTTCCATATATTTAAATAACTATACCCTTCTGTAAGCATCCAGGGTCAAAACATTATGCACCATTATGCATTATGCAAGTCTTAGTAGGCACTCAGTACATTGCATTTAAATATTAGCATTAACAATGCACACATTCATCAACTAACCCTTTAAAGCCTGACACATTAAAAAAATGGCAGAAAATTATATATTTTTGGAAATTAGATGTTTATTAAGCCTTGAATCAAAATCAAAAAAAAAATTTTTTGCCAACTCATTTTGTTTATGATATATTTTTTGTATCACATTTGATACATCAGGCTTTTTGGGAACGTTTTGCTTACAACAGTGTAGATTTTAGATACAAAAAATCTATTATGCCTTTAACAGTTTGAAAACATAGAACATTTTAGGCAGTTTTTCTCTCTCTTTTTTTACATAGATCTTTTTTCCAGTCCTTTTATTTCACTTTGTGGTAGTCACGAAAGCAGTTTCTGTCTTTGTTCAGGCAAAGATGCACCTTACACTTCTCACAGTACACATGTGAGAAGTGATTGTTGGTGCAATGCTTGCATCTTTGTCGGGTTTCCCATGTTGGAAAATGATCCATGGCATCCCTTCTGACATCCAGGGGCACACTGCAGCTTGACCTTTTACGGGGTGCTTCTGGACAAGATGGTGTATATATGTATGGAGTCCAGTTACACCTGTCTTCTGTCCCTTCCTCATCAGATGCAATGAAATCGACAGATGGAGGTTGAAATTGTTTTTTTCTCCATCTGTATTCTTTTTTTTTGCATTATCCTTCACCGACTGCTTTTTGAATGTGTCCTGTGTTGTTGGGACCTCAACTTCTATGCTGCTCTGGACTACACTTTCGACTTGATAATCTTCCTCATCACTGCTGTCTGAACTTCCATCATCATGCATGGCCTGAGGAATCCATTCCTCATCATCATCACCCTCCTCCTCCTCTTCCTCTGACTGCTCTAGGTCACTTGAATTGCCATTCATTATGTCGATTACATTTTGAAGATGCTTTTTTTTCCTCTCTTCTTCCTCTAATCTTTTTGACATCTAAAAATACACATAAAAAATTGATGATTCCAGCATATTGATTATAATTTTAGAGGAATTGTTACTGTAAAAATAACCTAAATGTATTGTAAGATGACATTGTGGTAGGCATTTTGTAGATTACATAAAAAAATGTGACACGACTATTCAGGGATAAAGAAGCTTATACCTGCAGTTTCAAATTTAATATGTGCATTTTTAACACAATATATATTTTAATATGGCATTTCAGTCATTAATTGCCATTAATTGAATCATCCCAATATTGTATGTGTTTGCATTGTGGTAGTCATAAAGTAGATAACATTACTACAATTTAACATTACTGTTTAGACATAAAGCACCATTAATACCTGCAGTATCAAATTTGATACACAATTTCCAACACGATTTACTTGTAATTTAACGATTAAATTATTTCAATTCAGAAATTGTTAAATTAATTATATCAGGCGCAATCCAATATTATTTTTTACCTTAAACAACTTGAAATTAGCCTTTATTTTCCTGCCGAAAGCGTCTGGCTTGATCCAATCGCAGCCGCCATTTTGAAAAGCTAAAAAATCACCCCTCTGCTGCCTGCAGTACAGTGAAATTCCACAAGATGGCAGAATACACGTATCAAAATAGATACAACAGGTTTCCAAAGAAAGTATTGCTCTCACTGATTCAATATATGTCTTATAAACTCGTGTATCAAATATGATACGTGTGGTTTTAAAGGGCTAATCACAAGCTCCCACAAATAATACGTCAGCTAATCACACCCTTAACCAAACCACTACAAATAATTCATTGAAAATAATATGCAATAGCTTATGAACAGATGTATTATAGCTAATTAAGTTTAATGAATCTCACACCTATCATACAGCATTATGGCCAGTTCACACTGCCACAAAAAATATATCTAAAAAAAATATATATGTATATATGTTTAAGCAATTAACATTAAATTCTAAAATCTTAAGTAATTCTTACTTTCTCTATTCTTGCAATATTCAAGTGTACATGTCCCTGAGTAATATCTGCATCCCCCGAAGTCTGAAGAGAACACAATATGCTAGTAGACAGCAATCCTCGTGAGAGAGAGGTCTGGTGTGGAAGGTGGATCTGGAACTGACTTCTCTTGATTATCTGTCTTCACAAACGGCCCTGAAATACAATTCAAACATTAACAATGATTGTTATAAATGTAATGTAAGGCTCTTACATTCATAATGCTCATTTCGGAAATATAGTTAATATCAGTAATATGCAGCATGCACGATACAAGGAAGTGGTCAGTAACAACACTTTGAGGTATGATATCTATATCAGTAAGGCTACCTTTAAGAAAAAATAAAATGAATAAATTAAGTTGTGTTATGCATTTAAATAGTTAGACATGCTAAAATACAGAATTTGTTAACAATAATAATAAAAAATAATATGCTGGGGAAAAAATGAAACATTTCATAGGGCCCTAAACATGTTTTTTTTTTTTTTTTACTTTTAATAAATTGATGTGAAAATGTATGTACTACGAAAAAGGAGATGAATGAAATGAAATGAAATATTTATTTTATCATTCAAAGTCAAAGTCACCTTTATTTATATATCGCTTTAAATAAAATACATTGCGTCAAAGCAACTGAACAACATTCATTAGGAAAACAGTGTCAATAATGCAAAAAAAAATCATTGAGGATTTCTTTTAAAAAAATAATAAATCTCGTCTCGCTCTCATGAACCCAGTCTCATCTCGTCTTGTGGGATAAGTGTCTCGCCACACCCCTAGTAGCCAGAGCAAGAGATACATTAGATTTCTTTTGCATGTCTGACAGTGTAACATTAAGCAGAAGTATTTCAAAAGAGTTAAACCTGTATCCTGTTTTCTGGGTAACATTGAGAATATCACTATATATTGTTGACCAGTCTGACGGGGCTCATGCTTATAACAGTAGTTTGGTGGAGTTTAGACTAAGGCTAAATCAAAAATGCCTGTCAAAATTAACACTGGAACAAACACAGTCTTAATAGATTGTACAGCGCAAGTAATTTTATCATTTGAGCGGGTGGAACAAAAGTCATCATAATAGTTATTTGAGAATTGTCTTACTAGTCACATGGAGCAAAGTGTCCTGGAGATGTTGTCAGAGAGCAGCTCCGCTCCTACTCTGCTGGGGTGCAGGACATCAGCACGAAACAGCCTAGGTCGCTCCCAGAAAAGATTCCAGTTATTAACAAATAGCAGTTTCTGTTCTTTACATCATGACAACAACTATTCATTTAAAGCAACAAGTCTACTGAACCTTTCGTGTCCTCGTCAATACGTGGGCAGTGGTCCTGACACGATGATCATCGCCGCGGGCGTCGTGCTGCAAACCGTCTCGATCAGGCTGCTGAAGTCCCTCTTCAGCGTCTCCGTCTGCCGCAGCGTGGTGTCGTTAACCCTCTCAGATGATAACAGTGTCGTGTTCTGTCTCGCGAAGTGGAGCTCCTGCAGGTGGAGATCCTGAAGACCGGAGGCGTTGGAAGGAGAGAGGTCATCGCCCAGGTCCTGGCTCATGTCTTACGCTGTGGACATCTGGGAAGATCGCGTCCTGGGTGCACCAAGCTTGTGCTGAGAACCACACAGAGTAGAGGTGGTAGTAGGGTTAGCTGTTTACTAACCCCTGAATGTTTCCAGCACAGCTCTCCACTCTCTCAGCTGGGCCTGTTTCTTCACAAGGTCATGGATCTGCTTCTCCACAGCCTCCAGCTCCTTATTAGAAATAAACAAACTAGAGAATAGGGGAAATGCAGAAAAGAAAAATAGCAAAATGGAAAACATACATATAAATCTTAAAATACCAGTATTCACATTTTTTGATGTTACAGATGCATAATGATATGTTGTGTAAAATAAATATTAAGTTATTTAATAAGCTTCCTCGGGATCACCTGTGTTTTCTATCTCTGTCAGCAGCTCCCATTAGAAATTTTCTTGGAACTTCCCCTCTGTTTTAGAGGGTTTTTAAGACACTCCTGAAATCACAGTACAATTTTAATCAATATTTGTTTACAATGAAAAATCAAAACGTGTTTGAAACACTGGTTTGAAATAGTGTCAGCCAAATTTAGACCGCGAGTGACATCACTGATAGACTCTACAGTGCAGACTTTTAGTTTTAATTAATTAGCTTACTTCCATTTATCTTTTGACACACTGTAAAAACTAATCTATAGAATTTACCCAATAAATGTGAGGTAACAATTTGCATCGACTTTGGTGGGGTAGATTTAATCCCATATATTGAGTATAAACTATCTGAAGTAAAAAGCTATTAAATGCTTGCATAAATTGGGTAACAATACCTCACATTTATGTATATATTCAACAGCGACTTACTCATTAAAATTAGGTAAAAATTATCACTTCAAATCAAAGTTAATTAATATCTTGGGTAACAATACCTCACATTTATGTATATATTCAACAGCGACTTACTCATTAAAATTAGGTAAAAATTATCACTTCAAATCAAAGTTAATTAATATCAGTTAATAACAATTACTTATTCAGAGAAGGTAAAATGTACCCCCCACAATAAAGACATTCAGATGGTTCATCAGATCAATGTTTTTAATCCAAAAAATCCTATGAAACACTCAAAATATAGTGCAGCAAAACAGCTTTACACAACATTTCAGGTAATGAACCTGTTTTATAACTCACTGATCGATCAAATGTTGTTTCAAAAATGTTGGATAATAAAACATATCCCTGTTTTAGGACATCCAGATCAGAGCGGAAAAGAGAAGTGAGGAGAGAAGGGAGACGAAGTGAGGAGATCAGAGCAGTGCTGGATGTCCAATCACATTAAGATTTTCTTGTATCTAAACTCTTAGACTAAACTCCTTGTGTCTCTTAAGATTTACACAACAGTGACTGACCAAATCTGTGGTCCAGGTATTCATATAACAAATACTTGTGCTTCAGACACCAATGAACGAATTGACTTTTTATAACTCACTAAGATAACAGTTTCAAATGTTGTTTCTGGATAATTGGCTACTGCAAACAACACATGCCACTTATTCTATTTTAAAAATCAAAAGCACACACACAAACTCCACATGGTTGTTTCTGTGCATGTACAGTATCAAATATCTGGATAAAGATAAAACAGAACACCAACATTCTTTAGTTTTTGAGCTTGCTCTCACTCAAAAATAGGATGAGAATAAAAGAAACAAACAAATGGGGAGGGAAAGAGGGTAGAAGGAGAGATCAAAATTCTTCAGGCCACTTTCTATTGGTATTCCTTTTCTGTCAATCTGGGGGAAATCACAGAGCAATGGAGTGGGCTGAGAGAGAGTGAATGGATCTGTGTCTGTGTCTGTGTGTGGAGCAAGGGAAAAGAAGAAAAATATAAAACTACACTCCATTAAAAGTATGTCCAGACAAAAGATCCTCTTCGAACAGGGTTAGGTTAGGCTGTGGACCTTTTTCAGTAGTTTTGCCCCGTCAATTTCCAAAAAAGTTTTTGAAAAGCTTCAAACGTGTTCTTCAGCTCCTTTGGATATTCGATGTTGATTGCATAAATGAGTCCCATCAGCAGTATGCATGCCTTTGTTCGGCTTCCACATCCTTCCATCACTTGGTTTCCCTCGATCACAATAGACAAATCTGATGGATCCTCCTCAGCCGTGAAATTGTGCTTCACAATCACCTTCATCGTTTTGTCTGTGTAGTCCTCACATTCCTACATGACGATACAGTGGTAACGTTACTATGCTTTTATTTTTAATCCTGTGCCCATTCAATATATTAGAAAAAGCTGGTTTTGACTAGTTTCTAACCTTAAAACCAGCGGTCAGACACAGTCATGCATGCTGACTAATCTTGTAAAAAGCACACCACGACGGCATTTCAATTTACCGGCAGTTGTGCAGACGGTGAAAGCCCAGGACACAACAAACCGATGGCAAAGAACTAGCAGCAACGAAAGCAGACGTGCCGTTGCGTGTCAACGCATTCTCATCCTAGCAACGGCACGTCTGCTTTCGTCGGGGTCAATTTGTTTATTTGAACCATGATTTGAACACATCAAACCGACGCGTGGAACACAATAAACCAAGTTGCCTGACCGACGTTTCGACGTTGTCCGACGTGGCTTGATGTGTCCCGGGCCATGGTGACGCCAGCGACAGATTCAAACTTTAATTTCAAGTAATGGCATGTTAAATAAACG
The DNA here is from genome assembly GCF_963082965.1 of Carassius carassius. NCBI lineage: Eukaryota > Metazoa > Chordata > Actinopteri > Cypriniformes > Cyprinidae > Carassius > Carassius carassius. The sequence goes on from NC_081780.1 coordinate 30,006,328, forward strand.
AAAGCCGAATACAAGTGAAGTGTAATATCTCATAGTTAAAAAATATATATACAGCACTCCTATGTAAATAGCTTACCTTCACTTCTGCTGTTCGATGGCAGCCAGAGAGGATCCAGCGTCGCCCACACTCACTCGGGCTGACGCATGCGCAATTTAAAGCAAAAAAACTCATGGTTTGGGGGTATATTTTACTGCATTTTTCTATGTGATGGTTCTTACTGTTGACGAATGGGTAGCATATGTAGAATTTACCCACTACTTTAGAATTCGTTGGCTGCTGCAATAATCATTACATTTTATATGGTTTCCACAGATTATATTTACCACTCTCCAAAATCACTTTTTTCAGTGCATATTATCATCAAAAACGTTTACAAAGCTATCAAAACCGCTCCTTTACACATAAGATGTGATTAAAAGCCCAAACGTTCATTAATAAGAGCTCAAATCTATTATGTTATACTTATGCTTCTAAGCTAGCATAATATTTGCTAGCAGACATATCAGATAATTAAGATGCCATAATCACAGAGGTATAAATGTTAACAAAAGTACTTAAAGTAGACTGTGGATAATATTAACATATGTTACTTAACCAATCTGTCGCAGTTGTTGAACTTTTCTTTGGTATAACTGACGAGAAACAGAGAAACTGTCAGATGAGTCCTCCCCTCTCCAGCAGCTGATGTGTCCGCGGTTGCCATGGTAACTCTCAACGACTAGTAGGCTAATAAAAACAATAATATTAAAAAAGGGTTTTAGCGTCTTTACGGAGATCAAGACTTTTGTTTTATACATTTTATCAACCTCTTTATTTATTATAAATTGTAAGACTCACCTCAGAAAAGCCAATTCTCATGTCAGACACAGTTGAAGTGAAAAGTACTTCAAACAAACGCGCTGTCCTCCTGATAACGTTACTGTATCTGCGGCAGATGAGATGGTGTAGCCAGTCTGTCATTATTTCACGTTCACAACTCCTTACGAAATAGAAAGTTTCACAACTCCGAAAAATGTATTTCCTTTCTTGTCAATATTGTGCGCGTGGGTGCGTCAGTTGTGGAAGCGCGTGCGCGCTGTATGCCACGTCACTATATATTAAAAGCATGTCCATATTCTGACTTGGTGAAAAGAAACACATTTTATCTTTAAGGAACGTTTAATCGTGTGTCTGAAGTTTAATTACACTTTATAAATAGCACTATACTCAGGGAGCATATAAAGAATGTACAAAATATGGTATTTAAAATTACGTGCATACGACGTTGTAGTTACGTTGCCAGTAAGTCATGAAGTTACCAATATATTACGAATAGAGGACCTATCTGGGACGTTCTTGGTTATCTTGTTACGTTGGAAGGACGTACTGACGACGTTGTGAGTTGGTAATGTGATGGTAATACAATTACGTGCATGCGACGTCGTAGTTACGTTGTCAATTGGTAAGTCATGGAATTACCAAAAATTACCAATACGTTACGTAACTGTTACGTCGTGTGTTAGCAGGGTCAACTGTTAACCACATTCACCGTCTCTAACTCTATATCGACAACAACTCCCGAACATTTCGTTATTGCCGTTATTTCTCCATCAAATGTCTTTCCCAACTAATTTTTGTGTCATGGCGCAACTTTCCTGTGAGGAACATTGTTCAGAGAACTCTCAGAACCGTAATCAAAAGTCCATCTAGATGGCATCTAAATATAAAGTGGCTACATGTCTCTGAATTTCTGGATTTTGTTGGAAATCAAATTGACATATTTTTTGAGTTCAATACAAACCAGACATCTGCTTCAATAAGATGGGAGGCATTTAAGGCCTATATTAGGGGGCAAATTATCAGCTTTACTAGTTCCAAGACAAACAGATCTGTCCTCAAGATGATTGAATTGGAACAGAGTATCAAGGACTTAGAAGAAGACATTTTCAAACAAGATACTCCTGAACTGAGACATAAACTTTTACTACTTAAAGCAGAATTTAATGGCATCTCTACTAATAAAGCTGCGGCTAATATAACTAGGCTGAAACAAACATATTATGACCAAGGAGAAAAGGCTGGAAGGTTATTGGCATGGCGAATTAAGGCTCAACAAAATGAAGGAAGGATTAACAAGATAGAAACTATAGATGGACAGACCACCACGATTCCAACTGAAATTAATAATGCTTTTAGAAATTATTATGAAGATCTTTATAAATCGACTCCCCCTGAAAATACCCACCATTATAAAAAATGTATGGATGAGATTCAGATACAGTCTCTGTCTGAGGAAGACTCCAAAGTATTGGATCAACCAATTGAAGTAGCAGATCTGAAAGCAGCCATTGATGGTATGAATGGTGGGAAAGCACCAGGTCCTGATGGTCTACCTATAGACATCTATAAGATCTTTCGAGATAAATTGATAACCCCAATGATGGATATGATAAATGAATCATTCAATATTGTAGAACTTACCCTCTCCTTGCGTTCAGCCCTCTTAACTTTAATTCCTAAGTCAGGGAAAGATCCCACGAAATGTGTCATTAGTCTTTTAAATTCAGACACAAAGATAATCGCTAAAGTTTTAGCCAGTAGACTTGATAAGTATTTACCCTTACTGATTGATCCTGATCAAAATGGTTTTATAAGAGGTAGACAAGCTTTTCATAATATACGTCGTGTGTTAAATGTAATTCACTTTTTTTTTTTTTTTTTGTCTGTGTGTTGTTGTCTCTGTGTACTGGAAGCTTATGTCACTAAAACAAATTCCTTGTATGCGCAAGCATACTTGGCAATAAAGCTCTTTCTGATTCTGATTCTGATTCAAAAAGAGTCTCGGATAGAGCTTTACTTTCTTTGGATGCCGAGAAGGCTTTTGATAGGGTGGAGTGGGACTATCTTTTTGATACACTTTCTCATTTCGGTATCGGTCCGTATTTTATAAAATGGATAAAAATTTTATATTCAAAACCCACAGCAGAGATATTGACTAATAATATAATCTCTAAATCTTTTCCACTCTCTCGAGGCACACGTCAGGGATGCCCCCTTTCGCCGCTTCTATTTACATTGGCTATTGAGCCTTTGGCTATTGCAGTACGAAGAAGTGGAGATATAGCAGGGATTACAGTTGGCGGTCTTGAAAATAAAATAGCTTTATATGCTGATGACATTATATTTATATCCAATTTAAGTACATCTGTGCTTCTTTATTGTGCCTAATTAAATCATTTGGATCTTTTTCAGGATATAAAGTGAATGAGTCAAAATCTATGATCCTATTTCTAAAAGAAACGGAACGTCTCACACCTCCCTTCCAGACCCCCTTTAAAAATGCTCATGAAGATTTTAAATATCTTGGTATTAATATCACCGCAGACATAAAAAATTTGGCTACCAGTAATTATAATAATACAACTAAATTAATCACTAAATCAATTAATAAATGGTCACCCTTACCAATTTCTCAGATTGGACGTATCAATATATTAAAAATGAATGTTCTCCCAAAACTCTTATATTTCTCTCTCTTTTGTATTTACCATACGAGAGGGGAGGGTTGCAGTTGCCTAATCTTAAGTGGTACTACTGGGCAGCTCAGCTAAGAGCAGCAATGTTTTGGTTTACAAATGATAATTCTATCCCCTGGGTACAGATTGAGGTGAGCACAACTCAAAAATTGCAGTTGAATCTGTATCTGTATTCATCACCCCTGCCCAAACTGAAAAAAGCCACTTCCAACCCTTTTGTTAAAAATACTATTATGGTATGACGTTTTTAAACATATTGGACAGACTCCACAATTATCACAATTTACCCCTATTTGGGGAAACACTATGTTTACACCAGGGACACATGATGGTGGTTTTAAAATCTGGGCATCAAAGGGCTTGAACAAGGTGGCAGATTTATTTAGCAATGAAACTATGCTCAGTTTTCAGGAATTGGGACAAAAGTTTGATTTGCCTAAAACCCTTTTTTTTTTTAAATATCTTCAAATTAGGAATTTTATCAATAAAACACAGCATTCTCTTCTCTTACCAGAGCTGTCCCCTTTAGAAAAAATTACTTTAAATCACCTTAATGGTGCTAGACAAGTTTCCTTGTTTTACAAACTGATCTGCACTAACTGTAAAGACAACACGGAGAAAAAGCGTTTGGCTTGGTGTCAAGATTTAAATGAGAATATAACTGAAGATGAATGGCAGAGTATCTGCTTAAAGGCCCAAACCCAGACAATTAATACCAGGTTTAAACTTCTGCAGTACAAGTGGATTATGAGAGTATACATAACTCCAGAACTGCTTCATAAATTTAATCCCAACATTCCCAATCAATGTATAAAATGCAACCTAGGTATAGGAACTTTATATCATTGCTTATGGAAGTGCCCTCAAGTTCAACTTTTTTGGGAAAAGGTTTTGGACCTTTTGTCACTGGTGGTGAAACAGAATATCCCCAAATGTCCTAAACTTTGTATATTTAATATTTTCCCTGTAGCTTGCACTTTAACTAACTCTAGTTAGAAAATGTTAACTTTCTGTTTATTACAAGCAAAACTTGTAGTTGCTCGTCATTGGAAAAACACAGAAATCCCTAATATTAAACAATGGTTACAGGAATTGTCTGCTTGTTTGGCTATGGAGAAACTCACATATATTGTTAAAGGAAAACCTGGAAAATTTTTCCAAGTATGGAACCCCTTTATAGAATTTTTGAAGGAAGCTGAACCAAATAGTTTATTTTCTGTGTAACCAGATATAACATTCACCATGTTATGATTAATGTACCATTGTCTTGACGCTTGCATAGTATAGATGTTGTCGTTTATTTAATTTATTATTTATTTTCTATTATTTTATTATTATTTTTGCTGTAATTATGTATTTTATTTATATATTTTCCTGTGTTTTTTTATGTAAATGCTTCAAAAATCAATAAATACAAAAACTTTTAAACATTTTAAACAAAAAAAAAAAACATTGTTCAGAGGAAAACCCGAGATTGAGCAAGACTTCTGTCCGCTGTAGAGAGAACTGTTTGTGCTGCCAACAAGTGTAATTGAGACAATACGTGTTATTAATATGATAAGAAACAGCAGTTTGCAATATTAAGAAGCAAAACGAGCTGTTTCTGTACAGTTAAAAATAGCAGAAAGACACATTAGATTTACAAACACCCGCCCAATCTAACGAGTAAAAGAAGATGAAGATCGAAATCTCTCTCTATAACTTCATTTACTGTCTACTATAATGACTTGGATGTGAATCATATATTCATAAATACATTTTATGATAAACGTTAGCCATGCATTAGTTAAACCTAACAATAAACTTGGCTTAAATAGCAAACACAGAACACACATATAATACAGTTACTAATATGACAGCATCATATCATGAGAAGAACATTCTGGACTCACCGATAAATAAGACAGAAGTCAGCTTTGCTTCACAGCGTTCAGAAATGGGTCTTTCTCAGTGGCGTAGCCTAGATAACTTTGAAGAAGTGGGTGGGACAGAAGTGTGTGTGTGTGTGTGCGTACTTCAATAATATGTATTGGGTGAAAAATTATTAATGCCAGTGAATAAATACATAGATAAGCCATAAACATTCGTGTTCCCAAACAGTCTCGTGTGTAAAGCGCTCGTGTGCTGAAGAGTGGGACATGTTGACGACATGATCTTATCACAGGACGAACTCAGTTTAGTTTCGATTTACATGTGTAAACACTCAAACGACACGCACCATCCCGACTGAGATTGGTTATTATTGGTGATTATTGGAGATTTTTATTTATTGATAATACAAAGAAAAATATATGTAAAAAAGGGAAATGAATATTTTTTCCCAATTTTTACATTTGTAAAATTCAAAGCTAGTAGGCTACCTTTTTTTCCCCTTTTCTATTTTATTACCATTGCTGTCACCACTGCTATCTTGAAAATACAGCTTATACTATATATATATATATAGTATAAGCTGAAAGATGAAAAATGAAAGATAGACAGGAAAATGACGAGAGAAAGAAAGAAAACGAGGGGAAAAGATAAATTAAAGGAAATTGTATAATTGTATTATTGTATTATTTAATGATGAGAGAAGACCGCAAGATAAAATGTAAACCCATATTCTCTATATCACACTAGAGACTGTGTCTGTTCCCCGAACAAGAAAATACAAAAAACATCTAAACCAATTTAAGAGTAATAATTTGATTGATAGTCTGTTTCTCTCTTATTCTGAGGTCACTTTAGCCACCAGATCCAGTAAGTATCCAGACCAGAAGGTGGATCAGCACCTAGAAAGGATCTCTACATCCCTAAAAGACAGCGGAGACCAGGACAACTAGAGCCCCAGATACAGATCCCCTGTAAAGACCTTGTCTCAGATGACCCCCCCAACTGAGCCTGGTTCTGTCACCGATGGAGTTTCGGTTCCTTGCCGCTGTCGCCTCTGGCTTGTTTAGTTGCAATATCGCAATATCTACAGCAATATCGTTGACTTGATTGCAAATAAATGCACAGAAAACTACAAAACTACATGAGCTCCAGAGACAAATCTACAGTCAAGACCTCATCTCTCAGATGACCACCGGGACAAGACCGCAGAAAACAAGTCAAGTAAAAGGCAGTTCATCATTGAATTCAGTGATGTCATCTCTGTTCAGTTAAATAGTGTCTGTGCATTTATTTGCAATCGAGTCAACGATATCGCTGTAAATGAAGTGACCCCAACAGCAAGCCAGAGGCGACAGCGGCAAGGAACCAAAACTCCATCAGTGACAGAATGGAGAAAAAAACCTTGGGAGAAACCAGTTCTCCTCTGACCAGACGAAACCAGTAGTTCAATTCCAGGCTGCAGCAAAGTCAGATTGTGCAGAAGAATCATCTGTTTCCTGTGGTCTTGTCCCGGTGGTCCTCTGAGACAAGGTCTTTACAGGGGATCTGTATCTGGGGCTCTACTTGTCCTGGTCTCCGCTGTCTTTCAGTGCAATAGAGGTCCTTTCTAGGTGCCGATCCACCATCTGTTCTGGATACGTACTGGATCCACGTGACTGCAGTGACCCTCTTATCTGGATACAGACTGGATCTGGTGGCTATGGTGACCTCGGAATAAGAGAGAAACAGACTAATATTAGCGTAGATGCCATTCTTCTAATGATGTAGCAAGTACATCGGGTGGTATGGGAAGTGTTCCCGGTTTACCTGATTAATGCAGCCTAAAAATCCTTTAACGGATTTGGATATAAAAAGCCATATTAGTATGTTATGTGTAAGCCATGTTAAAGAGATGGGTCTTTAATCTAGATTTAAACTGCAAGAGTGTGTCTGCCTCCTGAACAATGTTAGGTAGGTTATTCCAGAGTTTAGGCGCCAAATAGGAAAAGGATCTGCCACCCGCAGTTGATTTTGATATTCTAGGTATTATCAAATTACCTAAATTTTGAGAACGTAGCAGACGTAGAGGATTATAATGTAAAAGGAGCTCACTCAAATACTGAGGTGCTAAACCATTTAGGGCTTGATAAGTAATAAGCAATATTTTAAAATCTATACAATGTTTGATAGGGAACCAGTGCAGTGTTGACAGGACCGGGCTAATATGGTCATACTTCCTGGATCTAGTAAAAACTCTTGCTGCTGCATTTTGGACTAGCTGTAGTTTGTTTACTAAGCGTGCAGAACAACCACCCAATAAAGCATTACAATAATCTAACCTTGAGGTCATAAATGCATGGATTAACATTTCGGCATTTGACATTGAGAGCATAGGCCGTAATTTAGATATATTTTTGAGATGGATAAATGCAGTTTTACAAATGCTAGAGATGTGGCATTCTAAGGAAAGATTGTGATCAAATAGCACGCCTAGGTTCCTAACTGATGACGAAGAATTGACAGAGCAGCCATCAAGTCTAAGACAGTGTTCTAGTTTATTACATGCAGTGTTGTTAGGTCCTATAATTAACACCTCTGTTTTTTCAGAATTTAGCAGTAAGAAATTACTCGTCATCCAGTTTTTTATATTGACTATGCATTCCATTTGTTTTTTAAATTGGTGTGTTTCACCAGGCCGCGAAGAAATATAGCGCTGAGTATCGTCAGCATAACAGTGAAAGCTAACACCATGTTTCCTGATGATATCTCCCAAGGGTAACATATAGAGAATGAAGAGTAGCGGCTCTAGTACTGAGCCTTTAGGTACTTCATACTGCACTTGTGATCGATAGGATACGTTGATAGCCTCGACTATCCAACGACTAAGGGTCTGCTTGGAGGCAGGAAACACCTTTTTAGGAAGACCGTAGCAAACAAGCAATTGGTCAGATTTTCTCCACAGGGCAGATCTGTGGACGTATGTGTCCGGCGCTCGAACTGGACACATACAGTTTAGCTTCTCCTGGTCTGGCTCCCGAAAGGGAGGAGGGCAGAAGGCCTGCAGTACTATGGAATGTGAAGTAACAGAGGGAACTTTAGGAACATAACCTGTTCGAGGGTATAAGAATGCTTTTGCCATACCAGGGGCAAAGTCTAAGTAGGTAAGAGTGAGTTAACCCCGCAGAGTGCCTAGCTTGGAGAAACTCAAGAACTGTACCAACTGGGAAGTTAACAGGGTCAAGCTGGCAGTCTCTGCACCATGAGGTGAAGAGCTTCCACCTCAGGGCGTACAGTTTCCTCGTAGAGGGAGCTCTGGATTGGAGGAAGGTCTCAACAACCTCGGTTGAGAGACAGGAAGCTATGAACTGTGCCCCCTCAGGGGCCACACCCACAACTTCCAAAACTCCAGGCGAGGGTGAATTATTTTGCCCTGCACCTGAGAGAGTAGATCTGTCCTGATCGTAATCTCCCATGTGGAGCCGTCGAGGAGAGAGATCAAATCTGCGAGCCATAACGGGCCCAACCAGAACGGGGCTAGTAATAGAAGACGGACCCTGTCCCGGCGAACTCTTGCCAGAACTCCCGGGAGCAGAGCGATAGGGGGAAAGGCATACTGATGAAGCCTCAGCCTGGTCTGTACCATAGCGTCGAGTCCCAGAGGAGCTGGATGAAGTAGAGAGAAACAGAGGGGACATTGCGATATCTCTTGAGTCGCAAAGAGGTCCAAAAACTCTCCATATTTACTTAACCACCTCGGGGTGAAGCCCCCCGGGCCTCGGCCCCTGTCTCGACAGTATGTCTGCTCCCACAGTCATATATCTCCCAGGAATATACACACACACAGCTAGCATCTCTGAACTACTGGTATGCCATGTCAGATGGCGACCGCTCCACAGACCGCGGGCAGGGTGGCCACTCATGAACGCACCCCAACCAGTGAGGGACGCGTCTGTCGCTAGCGTTACACGGCGACCAAGAGCTCCCAGCACTGGGCCCTGATTCAAGAACCAAGGTTTCTACCACATGTCTAAGGCATGAAGGCATCGCCGCATGACCTTGATAGTTCGTAATGGATTCCCCCTTGGGGAAAATCCCTTGGTCTTGAGCCACCACTGTAGGAGTCTCATGTGCAGGAGGCCAAAAGGTATCACATTGGACACAGCTGCCATAAGCCCTAATAGTCTCTGAAACTGTTTGACAGTGAGTGACTGGCCTTCTTTGACTCTCTTGACTGATGTGACGATCGACTCTATCCGAGCAGGAGACAGACGAGCCTGCATCGTGGTCGAATCCCACACTACGCCTAGATAGGTGGTTCTCTGAAATGGAGAAAGTACACGACTGATGTGAGGATCGACTCGATCCGAGCAGGAGACAGACGTGCCTACATCGTGGTCGAATCCCACACTATGCCTAGATAGGTGGTACTGGAGAAAATACACTCTTCTTGGCGTTTAGTATCAAACCCAGCTCCCCCATATGTGCGAGAACGACATCTCGATGTCAAACCGCCATTTGCTCTGATTGAGCTAAAATCAACCAATCGTCGATATAGTTCAGAATGCGGATGCCCTGCATACGGAGGGATACCAGAGCCGCATCTATACACATATCGTGAATGTGCGGGGTGAGAGTGCAAGGCAGGTTAGGTCTTACTCCTAACCCCTCGTCTTTATGTCTCAGTGCAAGCCCTACTCGACTCCGGTGCCGAAGGGAACTTCATCTCCTCTCAACTACTCGAAAAATTGAACCTTCGAAAACTCAAAACTCATCAAGACCTCCGAGTACAAACCATCCAAGGCAAACCCCTGGGTCGAGGAAGGATTCGTCACTTTTCCCCAACTATCACTCTTCAGATTGGATGTCTTCATACTGAAAGGATCTCGTTTATGGTGCTGGAGGAGTCAACTGCCGAGCTCATCCTGGGACGCCCCTGGATGGTTCAACATCAACCCACCATGGACTGGAGGTCCGGAGAGATCTTATGCTGGGGTGAATATTGCTTTTCCAACTGCTTGTCTTCAATTAAGAAACCTTCACCTCCCTCTTCATCTAAGAATAAGTGCTCGTTCCGAGTTAGTTCAACCACCGTCGAAAGTCCCGAAACTCAACAGTCTGTAGTGATTCCCTCTGAGTATGGGGCGTTCCAGGATGTATTCAGCAAGCAACTCGCAACCAAACTACCACCTCCTAAACTCCATCCATGTGCCTTGTTTTCCAAGAAACTGTCCCCGGCGGAGCAAAACTATGATGTCGGTAACCGGGAACTTCTGGCTATCAAATTAGCACTGGAAGAATGGAGACACTGGCTGGAGGGAGCTAATCATCAATTCAAAGTCATAACCGACCATAGAAATCTGGAATATCTGAGAGAAGCTAGAAGGTTGAACCCTCGTCAGGCCCGTTGGGCACTCTTCTTCACCCGATTCGATTTCCGGGTCACCTATCGTCCCGGTAGCAAGAACTCCAAGGCTGACGCATTATCTCGTATTCATCAAGCATCCTCTGATGAAAACCCTTCTGAACCTATCCTCCCTCCAGCCATCTTCCTCAACCCCATCTTATGGGACATTGATGACCAAATCGCCCAAGCAAACAATCTTCAACCCGCTCTCGCCAGGAGGTCCAGAAGGCCTCATCTTCGTACCACCTCAACTCCGTACCAGCCTTCTGGACTCAGCACATTCTACCCCGGGCTCTGGACATCCAGGTAGTAGGCGTACCCTCTCGCTCCTCCTTCAACGGTACTGGTGGCCATTCATCTCCCAGGACGTCTCACGTTACATCAAGGGATGCTCAGTCAGCGATCTTCCTCAACCCCATATACTCCCAGAATACTCCCAGAAAACTACCGGAGGGTAAACTCGTTCCTCTACCCATTCCTCATCGACCGTGGTCCCATCTTGGGATAGACTTCATGACAGATCTCCCTCGTTGTGTGTTCGTCGTAGTGGACAGGTTTTCCAAGTCATGCAAGCTGATACTATTGCCCGGATTACCTACCGCATTCGAAGCAGCCGAAGCTCTCTTCACTTTCGTTTTCCGAAACTTCGGCATCCCTGAAGAGATTGTCTCAGATCCTGGACCACAGTTCGTCTCTCGGGTATGGAAAGCCTTCTTCAAACTCCTCGGAGTCACGGTAAACCTTTCCTCTGGATATCACCCTCAGACTAACGGCCAGACTGAGCGGAAGATCCAGGAGATTAGACAGATACCTCCGATCCTATTGCCACCAGTACCAAGACAGCTGGAACCAGTTCCTCCCCTGGGCCGAGTATGCCCAGAATTCCCTCCGCCAGAGCACCACTGGACTCACACCTTTCCAATGTGTTCTAGGTTACCAACCTCCTCTCTTCCCTTGGACTGGTGAACCGTCTGAAGTTCCTGCTGTCGACTACTGGTTCCATCAAAGCGAGAGGGTATGGGACTCAGCTCATGTACACCTTCAGCAGGCAGTGTGGAGACACAAGAGACAAGCCGACCGTCGTAGAACCGAACCCCCTCAATACCATCCCGGGCAAAAGGTATGGCTCTCGACGCGGGACATACGTCTCCGCCTGCCCTGCAGAAAGCTGAATCCTCGATACATCGGACCATTCACTGTGCAGAGGCAGCTCAATGACGTCACCTATCGTCTCAACCTTCCTCCTGAGTATAAAATTGCACCATCATTCCATGTTCCTTACTCAAACCTCACACTGAACCTGTCACTCCTCCCTCCTCAGATCCTGCCCCGGCGGATGAACCTTCTCCTCCCGTTCCTGTTGAAGAGGAGGCCATCTACAGAGTCCGTAACATCCTAGACTCTCGGCGACGAGGTCCCCGGTTGGAATACCTGGTCGACTGGGAGGACTATGGACCTGAGGAGCGCTCCTGGGTTCATCAAGATGACATCCTTGATCCTACTTTACTCACCCAGTTCCATTCTGACCATCCGGACCGTCCTGCACCTAGAGGTCGCGGGAGACCTCGTCGCCGTACTCGTCCCTCTTCTCAGTCGTCAAGAGCCGCCTCGGGAGGGGGGGGGTACTATCACAGCCACGCCATCATCTTCACTCGCTCCACCCTCTCGTTCACTCTCCCCTGAATTCTAATCACCCTCACCTGGCCATCTCATCATCTCATGCCCTTTATAAACCACTCTCACTCACCAGTCATCGTCTGGCCTCGTCAATACCAATGACAACAGACTCACCCATGCTACTTACCTCAGAGCTAACCACTTACCTTCAGAAGTCTACATTCCCGTTCATCAGACGTCAAAGTCAAAGTCACCTTTATTTATATAGCGCTTTAAACAAAATACATTGCGTCAAAGCAACTGAACAACATTCATTAGGTAAACAGTGTCAATAATGAAAAAATGATAGTTAAAGGCAGTTCATTATTGAATTCAGTTATGTCATCTCTGTTCAATTAAATAGTGTCTGTGCATTTATTTGCAATCAAGTCAACGATATCGCTGTAGATGAAGTGTCCCCAACTAAGCAAGCCAGAGGCGACAGCGGCAAGGAACCGAAACTCCATCGGTGACAGAATTACATTGCATTTCAAGATACACATTTACATTCTTATCAGTTTTTGCTTTCCCTGGGAATCAAACCCATAATCTTGCCATTGCAAGCGCCAATGCTCTACTGTTTGAGCTACAGGAAAGATAATGTTACACAATAAAATGAAAGATGACATGCATGGTAGGGTAACATGTAAATTTAAATTTTAAACTGGTGCCTGTCCATTGCAAATAATCCAGGCGGAAATTCCTTTACACTACTAATCAGAGCCAGATGTGACTACACGTACTTTGATAAAGGCCTATAGTTTTCTCATTTAAATGTTATTCTTCAGGTAAAATGTTCTGTTCTTTGTTTATGGTTGTTTACTTACAGTACTTTTTGTTTTCTCATTTACTGGTTTGGTTCATTTGAAGCCATTTTCTTGATGCGGTTTAAATTCTAAATAACTGCTATAAGAACAAGCTAAAAATGAAGCACCATCACCAGTACTCTGACTTGCGATATAATAGCAGTATATTCTTAGTATACAGACAAACATTTCCAGTGAAATTGGACTCGACAGCTCAAATTATAAATCATTATTATAAATGTACCGTTGTGAATCGGGGGAAGTTAAAGGATTAGTTCTCCCCAAAATGAAAATGTCCTAATAATTTACTCACCCCAATGCCATCCGAGATATCCATGTCTTTCTTTCCTCAGTGCGAGAGAAATTATGTTTTTTGAAGAAAACATTTCTGGATTTTTCATCTAACAATGGACTTCATTGGTTACCATCGTTTTTAAGTCCAAATGCAGTTTCAAAAGTCTTTGAAGTGTTTAAACGGGCTGTATGCAATCACATCTGAAGAAGAGGTTGTTATCTAGTGAAACGATAGGTCATTTTCAAAAAATTTGAAATTATAATTTGTAGACTTTTTACCTTCAATAGTTCGGATTGAGCTGATCAACAAACGGACAGGGAACTACGTCATCATGTTGAAAGGTCATGCCGGCACCGGCAGAAGTACCGCCCCACTGTTTACAATGCGACCATACGTAGGAGGATAGTTCAAATAGTATTATTTGCAATTATATGTATAGTAATAGTATTCAGTGAATATGAATATGAATAGTAAATTAATAACATTCTGATGAATATGAATAGTAGTACGTGATGACGTAATTCCCTGTCCGTTTGTTGATCAGCTCAGTCCGAACTATTGAAGGTAAAAAAGTCTATAAATGATAAAAAAAAAATTTAAATGACCTATCGTTTCACTAGATAACAACCTCTTCCTCAGCTGTGATCGTGTACAGCCCGTTTAAACACTTCAAAGACTTTTGAAACTGCATTGATTTGGACTTAAAAAAGAATGGTCACCAATGAAGTCCATTGTTAGAAGAAAAATCCAGAAATGTTTTCCTCAAAAAACATAATTTCTCTCGCACTGAGGAAAGAAAGACATGGATATCTTGGATGGCATTGGGGTGAGTAAATTATTAGGACATTTTCATTTTGGGGAGAACTAATCCTTTAAGGTGACTGGGACACTGATCTTTCATGTACTTGCTCAATAAAAATGGATTCATGATGTACTCACTCATTATATACTATTTGTAAATTTTGAACACACACAAAAAAAAAGGTTATGGACTGCAGCTTTCAAAATTATAAATATTGTAAATTATCAATATTGTAACCCTGAATTACTTTCATAGTTATCAAGCATATCAAACAGTGCAAACGTCCACCCTTATTGAAGTAGAAATACTAAAGCAAAACTTACAGGTTGCATGTCAATAAATGACTTCTGGGCGTCCTCTGTGGTGGGTCTGAAGACCTTTCCTCCTCTCCTGTAGATGGATGGGGGAAGCAGAGTTGGCAGGACCTTCAAAGCTGTCTCCTCTTTAGCAGCTAAACAATTTGACCAAAATACATAAAGTTGCATTAACATTTATATAGTATTCTGTATATATCAATTCATATTTCTAAAGTAGCATTTATGATTTATGATTATCTCTTCATCACATAACCTTTTAGTGGGTGGGATATATTAGGCAGTAAGTGAACATTCTGTCCTCAAAGTTGATGTGTTGGAAGCAGGAAAAATGGGCAAGTGTAAGGATTTGAGCGAGTTTGACAAGGGCCAAATCGTGATGGATATACGACTGGGTCAGAGCATCTCCAAAACTGCAGCACTTGAGGGGTGTTCCTGGTCAGCAGTGGTCAGTATCTATCAAAAGTGGTCCAAGGAATGTATGAGTAACATAATATATGTTTGTGTATATTATGGGTGCTAAATATAACATACACACACATATATTAGATGAAAATGGTCTCAGAACGACAATATTATCGTTTATCGCAATAATTTCTTGGACAATTTATCGTCCAGAAAAATTTGTTATCGTGACAGGCCTAACTGCAGCACACTAGCGTGTCTATAGATCGTAAACAATAAAACAAAGCTGTCACTATCATTGTATCCCTGATTGAAGGGGATTTGAAAAACATATTTCAAAACATTTTCAGGGTGATACAAGACCACTCCACGGGTTTATTTTGTGATATCAACCAGCTGGATATATATTATTAAATTACTCTAAATTGTAACAGCTAGGGCTGCACAATATTGAAGAAAAATATGATATGCAATAACTTACAGCTAAATAGTGTGGTATGATTTAAATTATATTAGCCTAAACACTTAAAATTATATTACCAACATACATGTTTCACATTATTTCTGAGAAGAGAAAGCAGCACAGCCATGTTTTACTGTTGCAGTACATAAAAGCAAACCTGACAAAGCTAACGTTACCTGTAAAGTATTTAAATCATGCAGTTATCGCAAACCATCGCGATATGCATATTGCGATATGCTCATTTGCAATGCTCCAATAATTTTGATATATTTTGCAGCCCTAGACTCAACATTGTCCAATAAAAACCAACTTACCTTTAAAGGTGTCTATAAGATTTTCAAGC
Organism: Carassius carassius; assembly: GCF_963082965.1. Classification (NCBI taxonomy): domain Eukaryota; kingdom Metazoa; phylum Chordata; class Actinopteri; order Cypriniformes; family Cyprinidae; genus Carassius; species Carassius carassius. The sequence continues at coordinate 30,022,183 of NC_081780.1, forward strand.
TGCCATTCAGACAATTTTCCTCTCACAAACGTGTCCATGAGTGGCAGCAGTCACTAAAATGAAATTTGAAAGTAAGTTAAATTAGAATTTCACATAGCCTAACTGCTGAATTTAGGCAGTTTCTATTCATTATTTTGACATTAGCTTTCAAATTCTGTAAGTAACTTGCATGACACTGTTTTCAACTGAAAATGGAAAACTTTTTATGCGTTTTGGCTGTTCATTTACACGACAACAGTGTGTTTTGGTCCTGGAATTTTGAGTTTAAACTTAAAGGGATACTCCACCGTGTTTTCATATTAAACTAGATTTTTCCCTTACCTAAGACGAGTTGATACATACCTCTCTCGTCTCAGTGCGTGCACTCAATCGCTTTGGCGCGCGGTGACACTTTGAAAGCACTTAGCTTAGCCCATTCATTCAATATGGGCCAAGCAGAGAAGCTACCAAACACCTCCACGTTTTCCCTATTTAAATACAGTTACTCGCGTAGTGTAACTCGACCTAGGACGGTAACACAAAACAAAACGTTGCGCTTTTCTAAGCGTGTAAAATGGATAACTATATTGTATGGCGGAATACCATGGCAAGTGCTTGTAAGCACTTCGTCTTGGCGCAGTAATATCTTCACTAGAGGGAGCAGGGGCCGGTGAGAGGATTTTTCACGAGTGAAGATATTACTGCGCCAAGACGAAGTGCTTACATCTCTTACTTTTAGAGATGCATGTCTATTCGTCACAGCCTTCCGTGTGATGGCAAAGATGGCACGGTTGTGAATATAGCAAAAAACATTATTTGGCCTCAGAAATTCTTCGCGCACACTCGGCCGATGACCACTGTCTTAATAACGTTACTAAATTATAGTCTTAGCACCTAAAATCTTAACAACTTGTAATTTGTTTTCAGGGCGAGAAAACGCTTAACATGAAATCGATTTATTTCTCCTTTCCTCTGACGCTGTTTGTAAAGATTGCACGTCATTCATATAAAAACCTTTTTTTTTTTTGGCAAAAATGATTCTGGTTCAGAGTCCGACAGAGACTTTACAGAAGACACACGCAGACTGTGCTGGAACTTACCTCAGTTGCTTTTTCTGACGAGTATTTCTAAAATACAGCAGACTTTCCACACACAACTCACTCGCTATTTCCCGCCGATTTACGTGCGAGCCCTGTGAGAGACTAACTTACTGCGCTTGTAGGCCTATGGATTTCATACAAAACGCTTTCCTCACTTTTAAATATGCAACGTCCACAATGAATACGATAATAATTACGTGATTAATTTACAATTTAAACAGCATCATTCAAAAAGGCTACATATATAGGCTAGCTGGTTTACAACTAAGGATTTAAGGATGCTGCATTTTGTCAAAAAATCTAACCGGCTAGCAGTGTCTATTTAATGTTTCACAGAATAAATACGTTACCCCTCACACTTCCATATCAAAGACTGTATGTTGAACAGTGAAATTAGCTTGCTGCTACCACAACTTATTAAAAATATAGGTAAACATTCATATTAAAGGGATAGTTCACTTTCAAATTAAATTTTGATATGTTTTAGCTTACCTCAAGGACATCCAAGATGTAGGTTTTTTTGTTTCCTCAGTATTCCCCATTTTGATATTTTTAGGTCCAACCGTTCTTGTCTGTGACTCACATAATGGATGTCTATGGTCACCACCTCAAAGAGCATGCAAAGAGGAGTCAAAATTAAACAATTCCCCATCATAAGTACACATTGATGACCTAATAGAAGAAACGAGCGGTTTGTGTAAGAAAACGAACAGTATTTATATATTTTTTACTTTTTGTACACAACCACGTCCAACTGATCTGAGTTCGCGAGTGCTTCCTGATATGACGTGCGTGCGCGCTCTGGCTTTAGTCTGTGCAAGCGCGGAAAGCCCCGGATGTGATGTCTCGCGCATGCACATCACTCATTGTTTACCACACGCTACGCTTTCAATCTGCACTGTCTGAAATATAATGCAGTAATTGTAATAAATTAATGTTTATAATGCACCCTATAATCGTTGCGTTTATAATAAAAATACAACACATTACTCACTCTATTGACAGCGTGCCATTGGGTCCCTCTGGCATTGGACGTCGCCTCCAGTTTATACGTGGCAAACTAAACACAACGTGCAAAACGCTGCGTCTCAATAGCGGAGAAAAATCAGGATCTTCAGTCAGGCAGGTGTGTGATGTGATACTGTCAATGTCCTCTCGTCATCTTGTAGTTGTTCCATTCGTGACAACATATGCTCTCTACTTCTGTTGGCATCTCACAACACTTGCTACTAAAACACCACCAATTTTGAAGAGATCTCTGTCTCTGAGGCTTGAAGACGTGCTGCTGCAGTGGATCGCTCCTGAGTACTTGGTCTGTGTATTCTGTTTCAAATAAATATGGTTGTGAAAACAATTCAACGTTTTCTGTGGATATATATTGAAATCGTCTTCCATTGCAATTTCCTGTACGTCTAAATATGTTTAGATCTTCACAGTGAAAGGTAATACTTGCGAAATCTGTGTAAACCATAGGCAGTAAGTGTAAACAATGAGTGATGTACACGCGCGAGAGATCGCTTCCGGCGCTTTCCGCACTTGCGCAGACTGAGCCAGAGCGCGCGCACGCACGTCACATCGGGAAGCACTCGTGAACTCAGATCAGTTGGACGTGGTTGTGTACAAGAGGTAAAAACGATATAAATACTGTTCGTTTTCTTACACAATCCACTCCTTTCATGTCTTAGGTCATCAATGTGTACTTACGATGGGGAATTGTTTAATTTTGACTCCTCTGTGCCTGCTCTTTGAGGTGGTGACCATAGACATCCATAATGTGAGTCACAGACAAGAACGGTTGGACCTAAAAATATCAAAATGGGAAATACTGAGGAAACAGAGAAACCTACATCTTGGATGTCCTTGAGGTAAGCTAAAACATACCAAAATTTAATTTGAAAATGAACTATCCCTTTAACTTACCATAAAACACTGCCCGCTCCGAGTGCGTGCCTCCTCCAGTCAGAAGTGAAGAATCCAGAAAGTTCCGCAAAGAATGAAAAAGTAATAAACCAGTTGCTGGGTCAAAATAACCCAACCAACTGTTTATTTGTGAATGACCCCGTTACAAATCATTTTACCCAGCATGAGCAACCCAATAATGTGTTTACAGTACCCCAAACAACCAAACCTTTTGACCCAGCACAATCAACCCAACAATTTGTTTACAGAAACAACCCGGCATTTTTTTGAGTGTATATATATATATATATATATATATATATTAGGGCTGGTAATTTAATGGATTAATTAGTTATGGAGAAAAATAACGCATTAAAATTATTAATGCATTTGACGCACTTGGCCCACCCCAGATCTTTGTAGATCATCTGCCATTTCATACAGTCGATTGATGACTAACATGAGATGGGGCAAACACTTACTGCATGATGGAGCCTAGAGAATATCCCTAAAATTCAAGATATGAGGCAAAACACCCATTTTAGATTGTGTCTCATATTTACATCACATAGTTAAAAAATATCACACAAGAAGTCTGGCTATGTGCAATATCACACTAGTGTAAATGTGATACTCATCTTATACAACAGTTCATTAAGAAGTTAATATTGTGTTGTTTTAGACACAGTGTTGTGTGTTTTGCTCAGTTTTGCTAACCAGAAGACAAATAAACCAAGCAGAACTGTTCATCCCCGAGCAGCCCACAGCGGCACTTCATTTCTTAATCCACATTTGAACAAACTTGGTGATCCATTTGGCACATTGAACCATTGCATATGTGTTGGCTTTGAAGTGGCACTGGGGATGGGGATTGGGAGCCCATTCTGGGGTTAACTGGGGATCAGGGTGCTCAGGAAATGAGGAGATTCAAGGCTGGGCAGAACCAGCGGAGACACAGGAGATTCAAGGCTGGGCGGAACCAGCAGAGACACAGGAGACTTAGTCAAGTCAAGTCAAGTCACCTTTATTTATATAGTGCTTTAAACAAAAAGGGTTCGTCAAAGCAACTGAACAACATTAATTAGGAAAACAGTGTGTCAATAATGAAAAATGACAGTTAAAGGCAGTTCATCATTGAACTTGGTGATGTCATCATCTCAGGTCAGTTTAAATAGTATCTGTGCAATCATTTGCAGTCAAGTCAACAATATTGCTGTAAATGAAGTGTCATCAACTAAGCAAGCCAGAGGCGACAGCGGCAAGGAACCAAAACTCCATCAGTGACAGAATGGAGAAAAAAACCTTGGGAGAAACCAGGCTCAGTTGGGGGGCCAGTTCTCCTCTGACCAGATGAAACCAGCAGTTCAATTCCAGGCTGCAGCAAAGTCAGATTGTGCAGAAGAATCATCTGTTTCTTGTGGTCTTGTCCTGGTGGTTGTCTGAGAGATGAGGTCTTGACTGTAGATCTGTCTCTGGAGCTCATGTAGTTGTCCTGGTCTCCGCTGTCTTTCAGGGATGTAGAGGTCCTTTCTAGGTGCTGATCCACCATCTGGTCTGGATACGTACTGGATCTGGGTGGCTGCAGTGACCCTCTGATCTGGAGGCTACGGTGACCTCTGAATAAGAAAGAAACAGACAAATATTAGCGTAGATGCCATTCTTCTAATGATGTAGCCAGTACATCGGGTGTTATGGGAAGTGTTCCCGGTTCCGGTTTACCTAATTAAAGGGTTAGTTCACCCAAATAGCAAAATTATGTCATTAAATACTTACCCTCATGTTGTTCCAAACCCATAAGACCTCCGTTTATCTTTGGAACACAGTTTAAGGTATTTTAGATTTAGTCCGAGAGCTCTCAGTCCCTCCATTGAAACTGTGTGAACGGTATACTGTCTATGTCCAGAAAGGTAAGAAAAACCTCATCAAAGTAGTCCATGTGATATCAGAGGGTCAGTTAGAATTTTTTGAAGCATCCAAAATACATTTAGGTCCAAAAATAGCAAAAATTACAACTTTATTCAGCATTGTCTTCTCTTCCGTGTCTGTTGTGAGAGAGAGTTCAAAACAAAGCAGTTTGTGATATCCGGTTCGTGAATGAATCATTCAGTTCACCAAATCGAACTGAATTGTTTTAAACTGTTCGCATCTCCAATACGCATTAATCCACAAATGACTTAAGCTGTTAACTTTTTTAATGTGGCCGACACTCCCTCTGAGTTCAAACAAACCAATATCCTGGAGTAATTCATGTACTCAAACAGTACACTGACTGAACTGCTGTGAAGAGACAACTGAAGATGAACACCGAGATGAGCCAGATAATGAACAATAGACTGACACATTCAGTCTCGACTCGAATGGCTCGTTCCAAATAATGTTAGGTAGGTTATTCCAGAGTTTAGGCGCCAAACAGGAAAAGGATCTGCTGCCCGCAGTTGATTTTGATATTCTAGGTATTATCTAGGTTTTGAGAACACAGGGCTTTACAAGTAATAAGCAAGATTTAAAAATCTATACGATTTTTAATAGGGAGCCAGTGCAGTGTTGACAGAACAGGGCTAATATGGTCATACTTCCTGGTTCTAGTAAGAACCCTTGCTGCTGCATTTTGGACTAGCTGTAGTTTGTTTACTAAGCGTGCAGAACAACCACCCAATAATGGATTGCAATAATCCAACCTTAAGGTCACAAACGCATTAATTAACATTTCTTCATTTGACATTGAAAGCATAGGTTGTTATTTAGATATATTTTTGAGATGGAAAAATGCAGTTTTACAAATGCTAGAAACGTGGCTTTCTAAGGAAAGATTGCTATCAAATAGCACACCTAGGTTCCTAACTGATGACGAAGAATTGACAGAGCTGCTCAGAGGCCCAGCAGATGGGGGGATATCGATAAGGAGCTGATGCGTGTACTCTCTCTGGCCGCGGCGAGCCTCAGCCTCGAGTGGTCTGCACCAGCGCCCCCTTCACGTTCCCGGCTGGATGGTAGCATCTTCCGGATGAGCACTCTTCCTCAAGCTCAAAGCACGCCCCTTTTCTTCCTGAGCTTCACGAAGAAGTGGCGAAAGCTTGGGACGCTCCATTCTCGGCGAGAATCCGCTCATCTGTTTCGCCAGCATTCTCCGCACTGGACGGTGCTAAGAACAGAGGCTACCTATCACTTATGCCGGTGGAACAGGCTATAGCAGCGCACCTTTGCCCGCCCTCTGCTGGATGGCGGACCAAGGCGGCGTTGCCATCCAAAGCCTGCCGCATGACGTCATCGCTGCTCGCACGGATATTCTCTGCTGCTGGGCAGGCTGCGTCTGCGCTACACACCATGGCCACGCTACAGATTTTCCAGGGCGATCTCCTCCGCAAGCTGGATGAGATGGGACCTGAGGCGATCTGTCTCGCGGATCTGAGGAGTGCTTCGGATCTCTCCCTCCGCGCTACTAAGTCCGCTGCACAGGCCATGCGCTCCAGTTCTGCAGCTAGCCGCTCTAGACCGGCCCCACAGAGCTCTCAGTCACGCCCACCGCCTCCGGCTGCGTCATCGCGACAGCGTCAGCAACGCAGCTCGGGACCCCGTTCTTGCTCTTCAAGCCGTCGCCCCGCGCCGCGGGAGCCGCGGCAGAGGATTGCGGTGAAGCCAGAAGCCCCGAAAGCATCCTAGCACTGCTGGGAAAGCACCGGTGTTCGAGTTATGCTGCGGCCGAGCTCTCACCCAAGCACGCCGCTGTTGCAGTTCCAAGAGTTGTGACTGCCTCAGTGTCCTCTGCAATGCGCAAGCCTGCACGAGTGCCCGCTTGCCTGCACACAAAAGCCGTTATCACGGCTACCCTGATGTTTCACGAAGAGAGTGTTTTTTCTGGTGTTCCGGCCACGGCCGATGGTGCTATAAATGTAGTGACGATGCCCACTCCTCAGTGCCCATCTCCACATGTAAGCACAGCCCTGCACACAGGGCCTGCACCCATAAATACGACTCAAGTCGGTCGCGCACACTGCATAGTAAGCGTGCCCACCCCTCAGTGCCCACAATTACTATGTCACACGCGTCATGTGGTTTCTGTAAAAACGAAACCCATGCACGCTCGTCCGGCCACGGCCGATGGTGCTATAAATGCAGTGACGATGCCCACTCCTCAGTGCCCATCTCCACATGTAAGCACAGCCCTGCACACAGGGCTAGCGCACATAAGATCGACACAGATCGGTCGAGCGCGCCGCATAGTAAACGTGCCCACTTGCAAGTGCCCACATACACTATGTCACATACGGCGCGGGGCTTCTGTAAAAACGAGGCCCGTGCACGTACATTCTGCACAGGCAGACAGCGAGTTGAAAGTGGTAAATGTGCACACATGCAGCCCACAGTTACTCGCAGATATATCGAGTCCCACGGGACCCGCTCAGCCTCCCCCCAGTCGGTTAAGCGCCGTGACGGGGTCGAGTGTTCAGCGCGCTCCCCGCCTCAGATGCGCAGCACACTCGAGCGCCGCCGTTGCCCAGTCAACAGAGCACGCTTCGCATCCAGCCCTTAGCCATTCATGCAGATGCATGGACAGCGCTTCCAGGGGTTTCGGATTGGGTGCTAGGCATTATAAAGAGAGGCTACTCGCTACAGTTTTCTCGACGCCCACCGCGCTTTTCAGCGCGTGTCGAAACTACGGTCAAAACAGAAGTAGCACACATACTTCGGGCCGAGATATCAAAACTGTTGAGCAAAGGGGCTGTAGAGCCTGTGTCTCATGCTCAAAGCGAGGTGGGGCTGTACAGCAGATACTTCCTGGTGCCCAAGAGAGACGGGGGTCTCAGGCCCATACTGGATCTAAGACAGCTGAACAAGGCATTGATGAAACGCAGTTTCAAAATGCTCGCGACCAGGAAGCTCCTCGCTCAGATTCGCAGAGGAGACTGGTTCATGTCAGTAGATCTGAAGGACGCGTATTTTCAAATACAGATAGCATCAAATCACAGGCGATATTTGAGATTCGCCTTCGAGGGCCAGGCATACCAGTTTACAGTCCTGCCGTTCGGCTTGTTTTTACGTTTACGAGGTGCATGGATGCAGCGCTCGCTCCTCTAAGACTCAGAGGCATATGAGTGCTGAATTATTTGGACGACTGGCTGGTTCTGGCCCAATCACGAGCGGAGCTCGTGGGCCACAGGGCCGTTTTACTCGATCACCTCGAGAAGCTCGGCCTCAGTGTCTATTGGGCGAAGAGTTCGCTGAACCCCAGTCAGACGATCCTGTTTCTGGGTATAGTTCTGAACTCGTGGTCCATGACGGCGCAGCTGTCACCACAGCGCGTGATGAGCATTCAGCGCGCAGCGAGGTCTTTCCGCTGCGGCGCGACCATGTCGCTCAAACACTGTCAAAAGATGCTGGGCCTCATGGCCTCAGCATCTCCGGCGCTGCAGCTGGGCCTGCTCCGCATGCGCCCCTGCAGTTCTGGCTGAAGGCTCGGGTGCCGCGCTGATCGTGGGCGTCTGGCCGGCTGCATTTCAAGGTCGATCAGAGCTGTGTTGCGGCTCTAGCACCTTGGACAGCGAACGGCTGGTACCGATCAGGTGTAAGCCTGGGGACTTCCCCGAATGTGAAGATGGTGTCGACGGACGCCTCCACTTCGGGATGGGGAGCGCTGCTCAAGGGCAGACCGTCCTTTGGCCTATGGTCAGAACAGGAAAAGCTCCATCATATCAACTGCCTGGAAATGCTGGCAGTGGAGAACGCGCTGACGCGCTTTTGTCCCCATATCAAGGATCACCACGTCGTAGTCCGTTCGGACAACATGTCCGTGGTATCCTACATAAATTGCCAGGGCGGTCTCGGGTCTCGAAACCTGTGCAGGCTGACGGAACGCCTCCTGGTTTGGGCTCAGCACAACGTGCGCTCGCTGAGAGCAGTGCATGTGACTGGGCTGCAGAATCTGGGTCCAGTTAGCTGCAGTTAGTCAAGTATAAAATCTAAGACTATGAGCCATATTTCCAGAGAGAAGAGCGGCACCACCCCAGGAGGGATGAAGACCATATCTTTGCCCTAAAGCAGATTGTCTATGAGAACTATGTTATTCTAATTTTATTACTAAAATTAGAGAATGAAAAGAATGTAATGCAAATCGAAAATGCCAAGTTACAGAGAGAGGTGCTTCTTTTACAAAAGTATTACAGACGTAAAAAGAAAAACTTACTACAGAACTACAATAAGCACAAATTGTTTTTATTGAGTTTTAACAATGTATGCAATCTATTGAAAATTAAGGATTTGTTAAATATATAACTAATAAACAATAGGCTATTATTTTTGTAACAATATCAAATATTCATTTATTTATTTATACATTTGTCTGATTAAATATATGACTTAATAGTTAGTTCTGTAATATCATAAATGCATGTTACCAACATATTGCAATAAAAGAAAAGAAGAAACTTTTGAAAAGGTGAAATCTTTTTTAGAAAAAGGGCAGTATTCACTAAATACCAAAAATGGGTTTTATATCAATAATCAATGTAAGGTAAGGAATGTGTACTGCATAAAAGTGACCGCTAATAAAGTAGCATACATACATAAATATATAAACTATATACTATACTGCATTCACTACATTACTGTACTATACTACAAACTATACACTACTACATGCTATATAAATACAAATACACACTGCTATTATGCTGTGAAATGGTTTTCAATCAAGGTCATCCAGACAGCATTGCCATGTGCGGTGGCAGCATTGTGCTGTCCTTCATAATCTGTGTGCTCAGTTCGGTAATCCACTTCAAATCCTGATAGTACCTTATTTCCAAGTCTTTCCCTAAAGTTATACAGCACTGCCAGAGCAACAATGACTGCCAATGTTGTATAAAGCTTTGTTCGAAGCCCAGTCTGCAGGCAGGGAAACCACTTTTACCAAACATCCGGCAAGACCTCCTGCTGCAGTGTGACAGGTGCTGTATCGTTTCTCAGTATCCCTTGTCGGTGAGCGAGATTTCATCAAGTACAACATGTTCCTGGATCAACATCCATGTTGATCCTGGAACAACATTCCAATCAACCAATCAGAATTCAGATATAACTTTACAGGAAATATCTGTTTTAGGCTTAAAATCATGGTTAGGTGCTTCTACACCCTTTTTAATCAGCTATCATTTCTCACTGATTTTAGGTATAAAGTATGGGTAGGGTTAGGTTTAGGGGTAGGGATTGGATTAAGTTTTAATAATAATGTTGATCCAGGATCAACAAAAGATGTTGATCCAGGAACATGTCGTACTTGGCAAAATCACGGCGACCATCCATGGTCACCTACTAGGTGGCCCTGAAATGCATGGCTTTCAAGCAGAGCGCAGAGGTGGCTGTTACCAAAGATCCTGCTATCATGTGTAGATCCTGGCCATCAAGCTACAATGTAGGTTATTTAGGCCTTCTCATCACACACAACTTGAACATTGATGGAAAAGTAGCCCTTCCTGTTGGAAAACAGCTCTCCATTTTCCCCACCTGGGTTTTGAATGGGAATGTGATACAATTGCTCCTATAACTCCTGGAAAACCAGCTTTTCTGTAAAATCCACCAGATGATACTCCTGTTGGGGCAAATCTTTACTTTTTTTCAATGCTGCAATTATAGTCTTCCAACAATTCTGCTCACTGTTGACTTGTGAACTCCAAAAAGGTCCCCGTCGACCATTTGGAAACAACCAGTAGCGTAAAAGCGCAAGGCTGTTAAAAGCTGGAACTTGGGAGGTATGGCTGCATTTTGATCACTGCTATGTCTAATTGCAGGTTCAATTTTTTATTTAATCTCATCACAGATTCCTTGCTGAATTGGTTCGCTTTGAGAATTTATCATAAAACTAAACAGGTTTGAGACGGTCCCTTAATTTTCTGCTAGGAACTCTTTCATTTTCTCCAATCCACCAAATAAGTGCTGCCATTTTGATTTAGTTTTGATTTTAGTTTAAAGTTAATCCTTAACGGAAATTTTATGAAAAAATTTTTAAAGTGATGTAGCAACAATATTATAGTTAATCCAGGTTTATTGTGAAATTAAATCTAGAATGAAAATTATCCTTGATGGTGCAACCCACCCCAAAAGTACATCTTATTTGATTAATGTTACTGGGTACTATAACTACCCATTTTAATAGCACAAATCACAAATATGTTTTGTTTTACATATTGAAATATTGTATGGGTAGCCTAGTTGGCCTTCATACTTTTATCAAATATTGGCTGTATTTGCCTTTATTAGTTGAAAAAGCATTAGCCATTCTGAATGTCAACTGGAATAGAATAAAACTCTTCATTCACTGTTTTGAAAAATATATATTTTTTGCAGTTTAAATGTTTTTTTTTTAACTAAGCCCAAGCAAGAGATAAACAAATATTTGGCTCTTCCAGCATTTCATTAATTGGTGTTTTTGCAGCATTTCCTTACTGTCAATTTAGCATTTTATGGACAATATGAACTTTTAAGTACCTATTGGTCTTTCTTTCTTCCTTCATTGGGAATTCAAAATGTTCAAAATGGACTGGATTTTTCCACAGCTATGTGATTTCAAAAGACTGCTGGAGATATTTTTGCACATTTTTAATACAAATCTTACAATCTCACAATGTCATGATTCAGTCACCACTTCCTGTTAGACTTTTATTTTGGCAACTAGCTTCCTGTTCCTTCTTCTTCTTCTTCTTCTTTTTTTTGTTTTATTGGCAACCGCACTTGAAAGTGCATTACTGCCATCACCCGGTAGCTTGGAGCTTGGATCAGAAACATTCCTAATCACCCCCCCCCCCCCCCCAAAAAAAAACCCCACTGGCGCTGCGTGTTCAGCTCCTCCAGCTTCCACCCCACTTCCCTTTAACTCCCGCTTCCCATCCGTAACCTTATTTACCTCCAAATCTACTTACCCTGTCTCACACTATACTCATCCACATCTTCTACCTCTCTCTATAAGCCTAAATACATATTAATCCTACATTCTCTTCATTAAACCAGTATTATTCAAAAACTGAAACAACACATTAACCATACTATTTCCTATATCTGAGTCTAATATATTCTTTAATGTTAACTCTTTCCCTTCATTCTTCCATAACTCTTCTCTTAGCACTTCTCTTTCTTCATCATACCCATTACAATTAATAATCACATGTTCTACAGTTTCACTCTGTCCACATTTCTCACACAAACCCGTTGGATGCTTAGATATTAAGTGTAATGTTTTATTCAAACCGGTATGTCCCACCCTTAGTCTTGTAATTATACTTTCCTCCCTTCTATTTCTCCCTCTTTTTCTACCTTTTCCCACTTTCTTTTGAATTGCATATAAATGTCTCCCTTTACTCTCATTATCCCAATATTGTTGCCACTTTTTACTCATTTTCTCTTTTATTACTGATTTAATTTCTTTTAAACTATGTTGTAACTCAATTTCTACCATCTCTTCATCTACTGCTTGTTTAGCTAATTTATCTGCTTCCTCATTGTCTTTAATTCCCACATGCGCTGGGACCCACATAAACTGTACCTCTATTTTAATTTGGTTCAATTCAAAGAGATTTTGAAGAATTTCCATGATTAAATCTGGTCTTGATTCTGACTTTTGATTATCAATACTAATTATTGCTGAATAAGAATCTGAACATATGACTGCACTTCCTGTTCCTGGCCTCGTAACTCCTCTTTAATTTCCCTCATTGGTTTCACCTGTCTCCCTAACTATATAAGCCAGTCTTGCTCTTACCTCCTTGCCAGATTGTCTCATCAGCTCATTGGTGAACATTCCAGCCAGTTCCTGAATCAGATTCTTGAAGCCTGTGTGAACTCTACCCTGCCTGGAACCTGACTTTTCTCTCTCTGCCTGAACCTTTATCAAGAGGTAGTATTTTGATTGACTAGTAAATTTGCTGCTCTGGATTTGGATTGTGGAATTGTTTTGGATTGGAAGAGAATAAAGGAAATTGGATTGCATTGTCTCTGTTTGTTCTCTACTCCTCTTACTTCTCAGAATGCCTTATAGAACACACTGGTAGACTCTCGTGTGGTACAGTGGACTGTGTCTCTGCCTGTCACGTCGTAGACCAGGGTTTGATTCCCAAGCAGATCACCCCATCAATCTCAGAAGACCAACTAAATCCTGTTAGCTATACTGATCCATGCAATCACTTAGCTAACTTGCTAAACTCCAGACCTTCCTCTGAACTTATACTCCCATTGCTTACTCCACTGTAGCCACCTTCTGGCCTGGATAGGACCTGCCAGCATCATGAGAATATTGATATTAAAGAAACTGAAAATAAACTTTCAAAGACCTATTCACTTGTGTCTGTCTGTAATTTTGGGTCCAGTAGTAATTCCCTCACACACAATCCTTGTATTGGCATGTTGTGTTGACTGAGCTTTCCCACAAAGCAATAGTTCCGTCTTCCTTCAGCCGCAGTGGTTGACCCTTCAGTTTCGGAATAGCCTAGAGTAAGTTGAGTGTTTTGTGTTGTATTTGATATTATGGGTTTCTGATGCTGTACTGCATTGGAGAAAGCTCACAGTAATGAAGACCGCTGGGGCCTGTATCATGATGGTAGCTGAACAAATTCAGAGTTACAGGATTAGTTTTGAGTTGACAAAACCAAACCTCTCCAATCCGGCTTTGTTGGTACCATGATGTTGTTCATCAACTTTCTTTGTCAACTCAGGCTTTGATTCTGAGTTTGTGGAGCATGTGCACATGAATGAGTGACATCACTGGCAAACAGCCAATCACGAGCCTTGAAACCCAAAGCAAGTTTGATTTACTTCTCGCAGGAGACCCAGCGATATTCAAAACTAAAGGTTAAGAGATTGAAGAATATGACAAATTTAAACGTCACATGAAACATGAAAGGAGACAAATAAAATAAATGATATTGCTATATCAGTGCAGTCACAAATGAAACTTGTTAACTTCTAACTATAATAACTGTTAAACTAAAATTGCTTGTGTGTAAAAGACAAATAATAATATGAATCACAATAATTATATAAATCATAAAATGACTCCGTAATTATCATTAAAGCCAGACTTATTCTATATTTTTTATTTATTTATTTTTTTTTACTATTAGTGACCTTTAATTTGGAGCAAGATAAACTGGAGTGACTTTGTGTCAGACATGTGTCACTTCTCTCACATCTGATCTGATTGGTCCAGCTTCAGTTTGAGATCTCTAACCCAGAACATAACCTGCCCCGGAGCAGTTTAGCTGTGGAGTGTAAGTTACTATGACAATGAATGCCGCTAAAAGCCAAGCCACTTACGTGGAACCTAAAACTCAGGATTGGTGCAAACTAACCTGAAACTTACCTGGCTAGCCAGCTAATCTAGCTTCATGGTACAGGGCCCTGCTGTTGTTTACTCTGTATTAAACCTTTGCACTGAACCATACATAGACAACTTTTGAATTCCAATTTCTTCTCAAATTTTGATATACACATTTGAGTCAGACAGTCCCAAAGTAACACAAGAGAATTCACCCTATAATAACCCAATTATCATCCAATTATCATTTAAAGGAACAGTTGCACAAAAATTGCATGCTTCAGGCAGCAGGTAACAATGAACGGTAAAAATATATAGTTCTGTAAAAATGTATTGTATGTTTCAATAAATGATGCATGTGACTAATTCAGGAAGAGTTCTTTTTTTATTTAAACTCGCCTTACTCAATGTCTTTTTCAACATACTCTGTATGAATGGAACAAGATGATATTGTTTGCAGCTGTGATGTAATGGTTTTGTAATTTTTAGATCTTTATTAAAATGTATCCATTACTGTAAAAGATTAAACAGACATATACATTATTTAACTGTCGCACAAAACCTTGTATTACTGCAATTTCTGATGTGATGTTGAAAAAGCCTGCCCCTGTCAACTGTAATCTGACAAAGCATATTGGGCATGTCATCATTTTGTTATTTCAAAGGTTCTCAAAAAAGGAGCATGTAGAGGGCAACAGTAGTTCACTCTCTAACAAGATCCTGCATTAGAACATATTCTGATGTTTTATTATGAAACTTTGACTCAGAGAATATGCCCTCCAAAGCATCTATATATGCCGACAAAGCATATTGGGCATGTCATCATTTTCTTATTTCAAAGGTTCTCAAAAAAAGGATCATGTAGAGGGCAACAGTAGTTCACTCTCTAATGAAAACCTGCATTAGAACATTTTCTGATGTTTTATGGAAATATAACCCAGCGAAAATGCCCTCTAAAGCCACTTTATGGGCCGAAAAAGCATATTGGGCATGCTTGGTTGGAGTGCCATGCCGAGATGGCCTTAGAGCCGGCTGGTTGCGGCGGTGGAGCCGGAGGCGAGTTGGATGGATCTTTGGAGAAAGAGCTTTGGCTTTGCGACATGGTGCTGTAGACGTGAACCAGGATGCTGATAAACCGACAATGGAGACAGGTAAGTCAGCTGTATTTATACTCTAGTGTTGATTATCTTAAGTGTGTACCGCCTGTGCTTATTAAGTTAAGTATCTGACGTGCTCCTCCTCTTGCATCCACTGTTTAGACTATCAAAGGAAGCGCCTCGCTCATGTTTTAACAACCTGCACACTTGGCGCCGGTACAGGATGGCTGCCTCCGTGACGTGCTCTGCATATGTTTTTGTCTTTTTGTTAGTTTGTCCTGTCTTTAGTTATATACCTGCAATCAGTTTCACCAGGGATGAACTGCTGAACATTCGGCAGAACGCACCACAAGATGTTTTTCCGGATTTAAATTATTCAGACGTTTTACTGAATATTGTTATCGGAGGAGCAGCGGCGCTGATTGAGCAGGCGGGGAAAGCGAGCTGGCGCGCTCGTCAGACTCAGGAAGCGCGGATTTCGAACGCCGTTCGTTTTTGCTGCTCATCAGGGCTGCAGCTGACTGGTGCCACAACAGAAACTGGAAACGAAAAGTAAAGCTTCCCATTGTTCTTTCAATGGAGAAGGAGAAACAAATTACAGCCCTACACAAAATCTGCAGCTGGGTAGGTGATTTTGAAGGAAGTTCTCCCGCCGAACTGTTCACTTTTGTGTTTCAGAAGAGAAGAGACTGAGATTTTTTGCACATAAATTGTGGATAAAAAGAAGGTCAATTACTGAATAAATTACTGTTGCCCTCTACATGCTCCTTTTTTGGAGAACCTTTGAAATAAAATGATGACATGCCCAATATGCTTTTTTGGCATACAGATGCTTTGGAGGGCATATTCTCTTGGTCATATATCCAAAAATAAAACATCAGAAAATGTTCTAATGCAGGTTTTCGTTAGAGAGTGAATTACTGTAGCCCTCTACGTGCT